>NC_081828.1:48416433-48721433 GCF_030867095.1 Alligator mississippiensis
CTCTAGTGTTTGGATTGGAGTGCCTACAGTACACAGTTTAATTTGAGACGCGTTGTTTTTTCTCATTTTCTTGTTACAATAACTCCTATTTGATGGAGAAACAACTGCTGTGACTTTAATAGGAGGAACTGAGTAAGTTGCAGGGAAATCAATATCCCATTTTATCTAGGTTAATAATCTTATTGCACAACGAACACAAGTAAATGCAGTACTTGTCTATTTTTGCAAATAGGATTTTGTTGTATTTCAAACACTTGTGTCAGTGTTTCCTTTAATAAGAGACACTGTAGGAGGGTCGCCAGAACTTGTATCATGGGATAGTTCAGTACTCTATTCCTTTTTGCTCGTTTAGTTGGTAGCTTTTGTCTGATCCTATTGCACTTTTCAAAATGGGGATAAAATATTCATGAGAAAAGTCAGTGTGACAGGTTGTTTACTGTGACAGAGCCTTCCACTGCAGCAATTGTTCATGTGTCTGTCTGTCTGGTTGTGCCCAGCATGGGAGAAGTAGTACAAACTATTTTTCTAGAAGAAACTAATACCAGTGGTGCCCACCGTGCATTCTTCTGGACTTTCTTACTTTAGGAGATAGCAGAGTTGAAATGCTGAATAATGTCTTTGTTGCTTTTTTGCTGTCATGGTTTATAACTTTTGTATGCCAAGCTTGATTGATTGCTCTTGGCTTACCCTTCACTGTGGCAAAACTACTCCTTTATTCTGTCCAGTTACTTCTTTGTCCTTCAGTTTCTTCCCTGATTTGTTCCATTGCAGCAGCATCATATTTAGATGCTCACCTTATCTTTACATATACTTAACCTTCCTTTCCCTACATAGTCCCTACAAATTTTACAGCTTGGGAAATGTATACCTCCTTTCTATTACTAGTCAATGTCTCACTCCTACAGCAATTTTTGCCAGCCTCAGGAGATTCTTGAAAACATGAAAAAGTATCAGTTTAGAGATGGTTTTTATCTATTTATAGTTTTTTACTGCAGGGCTGTAAAGCAGCTTTGTAAATATTGCTTTCTTGTTTCAAGACAAGGATTTTTTCTAATGTTATCTTGTCCTCTTAAATTTACATATTAATAAGGTTCCCTCTTTGTACATCTGTGCTCAACCACGAAGCAGTAATGCTGTTCTCACATATGGAATTTCTTCTGAGACTTCAGTGAAAAGGTCAGGTTTGTGAAACTAGACTGGTTGAGAGAGATTAAGTGATTTATTATGTTAGGAGGCCTGTCTGAAGAGACTGTAAAGATTTCTTTTCTCTCTTGGCCATGGACTGTAGTTACAGCCTTTCTGGAGGAGTACTGTATGAAACTTCAGTGCTTCATAATGAATACTTTAAAAAAATGGGTAAAAGGATTCAACAAACTTACTTTCTGTATAAGCGTGTATAATATAGTGTAGTCAGGATGTCTTCATATGGTAGTAGGAATACTGTTACTCAGAAAATATCCTGGACAAATGATTAGTTGCACCATTGACTTGAATGCAAAGCTATATATAATTATATAGAATCATAGAAATGTAGAGTTGGAAGGAATCTCTGGAGGTCATCCTGTCCAACCCCCTGCCTGAAGCAGGATCACCCCTATCCAAACCATCCCAAAGAAATCCTTGTTGAATCTATTACTAAAGCTACGCAGTCAACCCAATCACATATCCCCAGGCATAGCATCCTAACCTGCCACAAGTAAAGCAGGAAGAGAATAGCAGGGGGACAAAATATATTTTGTTAATATATCAAATTATTAAGAGACCTCACATGAGATATATAATTTTGTCAGAGGAGCGGTCCATAGCCAAGTTCAGGTGTAACATTGGAAGAATCATTGCCTGGGAACTGAAACGTTTGAGCTAGTGAACTAATGCTGTTTCTTGTAACCAGATCAGGAGAGCAATAACCAGATTATTGCTGTGGGATAGGGAAGAACAATTGGAGAAAAGGAGAGAGATGAATTATTCAAGGTTCAGAAAAAGACTGTTCATAAAAGGGAGAGCCAGATGAAAACCATACAGTTCCCACTTTAACATGGCTTTAGATAAGAACCTGCCTGTAAGTAAATGGCAAAGAGCACAGTCTCAGATATGTTAGATTTTGTAACACAAAAAATAGAAAGTTGGTTCAAACTCATCATATGGAAGGGTGGATCATCACAGTGTCATTCTACCTCTGTTGGGCTCGTTTCTTTTATCACGTTGTGAGCATATTCCTTTGACCCTTATCAGTTTGGTACCTGCACAAAAATAATAAAAGTCAACAAAAATTATAATAGTCTTTAAAGCCTACATTTGACTTCTGATCTGTCTTCTTTCTCTGTGGGTCAAATCGAAATTGGATATACTATGTAGCCAGTGAATTTGCTCTGCTACTGAAGATCTTTTCAGGCAAGAAAGATACCTGTACCCAGATTTGATGAAACTCCATCCATGACTTTTACCAGAAGGAGAATAGCTCTGTTATGCAGCTGAACTGGTAAAAAGAAGAGGAATGTGGGAGCTGTGGCAAAAAATGCAAATGACTTTCCTGAGAAGAAACTATAGAAAGATATTAGAATCTGCTTGGTTATACTTTAGTGTGACTGAGTCACTTTGCAAGTTGGCAACGTGACTGTAATTTGACATTTCATAGTTAGCATATTGCAATTTTGTGGGTTCCAAGTATACTGAAACCCAGAGAGACAGCTGAGCTGTCATGTCTAAATTGATTTTCTTGATTGTGAAGGAAAAATGACCACAGCCCAAGTCATTTTGAAGCTGGAGATTTATTTCTTACCCTGCTTTTTTAGTGTTAATAGCAGAAACACAGACATTTAAGGGTTTAAATTTAGGTCAGAAGCCTTTGGTTCAGTTCACCTTCGAAATGTATTCATTTGTAATTTTTATGCCTACGTATTTGGTTAAGGATTTGGGTCTCAATTGAATTCCTTTAATGACTTTTCTAAAAACACGTCTATTCAACTGTAGAGTCAGCATTCATCAGCTCGGGTAAGCAGACTGCTCACATTAGTGGCACTAGTTTAGGAAGCTGTGTTGCTCCCAAAGGATTCATTTTCTGTTGATGGTAGTAATAACTGGAAAGTCCCTCACCAGTTCTAGAAGACTGATAGCTGTTATAAAGAGGCTATTGATCCTGTAGGTGAGGCTTAGCTTCTGTGTTTAGGTATGGAGTTGAACAAAGTGGATTGTAAGTCTTCACTCAGTAGGCTATTTAAAAGTCAGTGTTTAAATTTAAATATCCTATCTTATTATGTGGGTAGAGGAATCTTACTCTTCACAGGAATGCAAGCAAATACTTCTGATAGCAGTGAAAAAAGAATACTGGTATAAAGGTTTGCTAAATTGTCTCTGGTTGGTATGAGACAAATTATGTTTCCACTAATCATAGGACTGTGATTTTGTCTTAAGAGGTCTTGTAGGGGATGGGGAACATGGGTGCTCCTAAAAGGGGTACTGTCTTGAAACATACCTCCTAGATTCCCTCGTTAGTTGTGTAGTGGTATGAGAGTTTTTGTAGTTCTGTGATTTTCAACATTTTTTCATTTGTGGACCTCTAAAAAATTTTGAATGGAGGCACAGACCCCTTTGGAAGTTTCAGATGGATGTGTGGACCCCTTTGAATTATAAGTATGGACATTCACATTCTTTTGATTGATCATAGTCACCTTTCATTGATCCCTTAGACAGTCTGTGGACCCCAGAGGTCTGTGGACCATGGGTTGAAAACCACTGCCTTAGTAGATTGTAAATTGTTTGATTAAACCAAGTAGTTATGTTCAGCAAAACAAAATCTTACAAGTTAAATATGGTTTGAAATATCCTTCAAAATTACAATTGCTTGGGGAAAATGCCATCAGTTTCTGAAGCAACTAAGATTTCATTTAAAACATAAATCTCTAGATGCTGTAACTGTGGCTCTGGAACACAGCAGCCAAGGTCTTTGTTCACTGTGGCTTAGTACTCAAGCTAGCAAGTTGTCAGTAGGTTGTCCAAGTTCTGGCTAAATGTGTCTGCTGTTTCTTTAATTAATCACTAAACATTACAGATTTTTTTCATTTCTTCCATATTGTTTACTTGTGCCATGGGCCTCTAGCATGTTCCAAGAGCACCAGAATTTTAAAAAGGATTAGTAATTTCTCTGAACAATAAGAACACCCACACTTAACATTAGCTAGCATAAGAATATTAAAAGGATGTAAACTCATATGGGCATGTCATTTCATAATTGTTCATTTTGTGATTTTTTGCACTTTCTTTGGAAGCATCTGTTATTGGCTACTGCTGAAGACAGGGTTCTGAAGTAGATGAAATATTAGTCAGATTTGTTATGAAAAATTGTGTGTCCTTATCTACAATATTTTTTTTTCATTAAAGAACCTGATTGTCAAGTGGGAATATTTACCAAAACAATGCTTTCTTGTTCTTGTACTGGAAACTTACTAATTAATTGAAAATAATACACAGTTGTTTTAAAACATCTTTGAACTATTTAGCTTTTATTTTAAACAAGTTATCAACTGTTATGTTAATAGGTTTCACAACCAATAGAAGCATATATAGTGTAAGTCACCTGTTGTTAGTTGTATGTTACACCTGGAAACAATTTTTTGAAGTAAAATAGTAACAGTATTTTTTCTTTGAAGTACTAAAAATGAATTAAGTTAAAAAACTGGAAATAAATTAGTTTTTCTTTGGGTATTCACTACTGAAAGTAACAGCCTTTTAAATGACAGATGTGAAACAAAGATGAAATACTAAATAACTAAGAGATTAAGTGCACAGAAACTCATAGACCAGTGTGAACTCATGGGGGAAAAAAAACGGTCCCTTTTTACCTTGTCTTAGTTAATGCTCCAGTTTTTTAAACCAGTTCTGGCAGTAGTAAGACCTGGTCAAATCCCATATTAACGTTAATTAAAACATGTTATTTATTGATCAGGGCTTGAAGCGAATTAGGAAAATATTTTTTAAAGTAAACTGTTAGCAAACCTAGCCTCCCTTTAAGAAAATGGTGACTCGGGCTGTGCACTTACAAATTTCTCCTGTTTACTAACCTTGTAGCTAGAACTAACTAAACTTGAATCCAGGTTTCAGTTTTGATAATAAGCTTGCCTACGTGAATGTTTCTTTATCTAACTGATGTGGTTAATCTCCTTAAATTTGCCCTGATTATATTGGATTTGGCCTGTTTGCTCTAGTCTGGCTACTCTTGTGCTATAGTAAGTTACATAGATAAAGCATAGTAATTATAAGCCACAGCCTAGTATTTGTGAAGGGTACCTGTGAATGCATTAGGAAATATGGATTCATGAGTCTCCCTGAGCAGTATGTCTTTTAAAAAAGATATCCTGGGCTCCTTTTAAGAAAACATTACATTAAATAGTATTTATAGAATTTTTTTTCTTTATGAATTGGTACTGTAAAGAAGACTTCACAGCTATTTCTTCCTTGTGCCAGTCAATGCTATAGAAGAGGATGGTTTAGCAACAGTGTGCTAAACCAGTTATTAGCACATTATTTCTAATGATGGGGGTAAGTGGGCTCTGGAAAAGGAATACGTAATACAGATTTTTTTGTGAGAAAAAGCCTTGTAATAATTCTTCTTAGGCTAAGAGTGCCATTTTTGGTACACAGGCATGAAAAGGTTTGCCTAAAAGCTTCCAATTCTAGATGCAGCTGCAATAAATACCTTTATGTATTAGGATGCTTTTCAAAAAGCTATTCAATAAACTCTCTCACCCATTCCCAACCTATCCATACTATCAGCGAAGTAGGACTTGCAGCCTTGTCTTATTTGAGATTTAGGCCCCACAGGCATTAATTTAAAGGCACAATGGGAGTTGATGCATGATCCCAACAATGACGCTTCCTACCATGCATAAAGTGCAATCGTGGGATCAAGCATCAGATCCCATCATGCTGTATTGCAGGTGCAGGGGGAGCCTGCGCAAAGTTGGATCCCTGGTCTTCTCTGATGGGGAGCCCAGTTAGCTGATTGGAGCTCCCAGCTTCAGGGAAGCACCGTGTACTCTTGCAGCTGGGCGCCCTGGTCACCTGATTGGAGCTCTCAGCCTCTGGAGCACACAGGAGTCTTGAGGGACCACACAATAAATTAAAGGCATGATAGGAACCCACAACAAAGTTATTACCAGGGCTCCTGTTTTTCTCTGTTCAAAAATTGCAAATTCTCTGACTAAAAAGCCCCAAATCTGGAATTAAAATGAAATGCTGCTATAGATATACAGATATCAATTGAACACAATGTGTTATTGATATATTTACAATTTTAAAGCAGTTTAGAAGCCTACCAGTGCCTCAATCACAATGATAAAATAAATTCTAAGTAGCTATACATTTTGGTATTTCATTTTGGGTTTTTAGTCATGGAAAATCAGAGCTTCTCCTGCCCCCTTAGTTCACCAGGATGCAGGTCCAGGCCCCTCACTCCCCAGCCATAGCCCTTCAGCCTCTGGTGCTCCTCACTCCCCACCCACAGCCTCCCTGACTCTGATGGTGCCCCTCACTCCCCACCCACAGTCCCCACCTGCCATAGGCCTGCTGGAGGGAGCTCCCAGGGCTACGGGACCAGGGACCCAGGTCCACAGCCCTCTGCCTCCCATAGCAGCCCCTGCACCCTGGCTGCTGCCCGTGGGAGGTGGTGGCTGCTGCTGCTGTGGTGGAGCACAGAGCCCAGTTCCTCCTCCACCCACAGGCGGCATTGCTGGAGCCTGTGGCGGGGGCTGCTTGCTGTGGGCTGGGGGGGGCACATGCCCCCCAAATTTGTGTGTGGGGTGGGTGTGGGCTGCAGGTTCTGGGCTCCCTGTCCTACTGCCTTCTCCCCAGGGCCTCTGTGGCCCAATGGCTGGGTCCTGGCACGGCAGGGCAGATCAGGACCCAGGTGGGAAAGCTCATTGCTGCTGCTGAGAGCTACATGCTGTAAGGCAGTGCAGTGCACGCAGCAGCAAGGAGTTTCCCCGCCTGGCCCCACTCTGCCCTGTCACACCAGGTCCCACCTGCTGGGCTGCAGAGGCTATGTGTTCTAACATTGGGCTCCAAACCCCATATGCTGGCCCAGCTGGGCAGCAGTCCCAGCCCTGCCCAGCTCGCTCCCTCCCTCCCTCCCTCCTTCACTATGAGGGCCTGAATTCCTCCTCTCCTCTCCCCTCCCCCCCCCCCCCCCCCCCCGACTTACCAGCAGGAACTGCTCTCCAGGCTCCCTGGCAACCCTGTGCCCGTATGAGTGCACACATGCATATGGCATCCCCTGCCTGCCTGCCCTTCTCCTGCTTCCCCCAGCCCCTTGCAGACTGGAACTCTGCCAGCCTGCAGAGAGCTCTTTGTAAAAGTGTAAAATCCACGTGCTTCTCCATTAAAATAAAACATCTGCGTTTTTCTCAGTTAAAAGGAAAAATCCACATTTGTTTTCTCTTTTTTCTGTCAGAAATGGAAAACCCATATCCCTGGTTATTGCATGTATTTTATATAATAACTGCAGTGTATTACTCATTTTATCACATAATCAATTGAATAAATGTGTGGGTAGGACACCACTAAGATGTTATTAACCAATGAAGTGTAACATGTCAGTGATTTCAGAAATGGAAAATTCCAGATAGGTTTCCTCATTCAAACTACTTTCTTACTGGAACAGTCCTTTGATAAAATTAAGAGCAGATTTTCATTCATGTTGCTTGTCCTTGGTTTCAAAGCCCTTGGTTTGACAGCCCTTGTCTGTACCTCTGACCTGGTTTCTGGGTATTTTGCCACATCCTAGCTTGGCTATTCTTCTTTCTTAGGTGTTTCCCTTCTTCAGTTGTCTTCAAGATACTGCTTAAACTTTGAAAGCTCTCCTCAAACTTATTTGCCAGATTTTAACATTTCCTGCCTCTTCAAAAAAATAGAATCAGGACCATCATCTGTAAGAAAGAAGAATGAAAATTTATTTAAAAATGGGAGTAATCATTAGCAGGTGGTCTTCCCATACTAAAGAGTTACAGGATGATGATGTCACTGATGTTCTTCCTCTTCCCTTCTAACCCCCTCATGCTACTTTTTTGCCTGTGATCCTTGCTATTTGTGTTGCATTACAATTTAGACTTATTTATTGGCATAGGCAACTCATAGAGGGGGCACAGGGGGGCATGTGCCTGCAGACAGTCGCCACTTGCCACCCGCCCCTGCCCCCTCTGCTGCCGGCATCTGTAGGCGGTTGCCACTCGCAGCTGGCGGCGGCATCTGCGAGTGGTCCTTGCTTGCCACCCCCCTCCCTTGCCACCGCTGCCAGTGTCTGCGGGCACTCCCTGCTCACTGCTGCCTACAAATGGTGCTGCCCCCCCCCACCCCCAGTCTCAGGAGGCACCAGTTGTTCATGTTCATTGGGGTTTAGACTGCTAAATTATTTTATGGAGCATTTCTGGATGTTCAAAAGATAATATCTCCTATGGGGAAAATATGTTTAAAAAAAACCATTCTGCTGAAGCAAAGTGTAAAAATTTAACAGGCAATTGGAAACAGATGGAGAGAATTTCTCAAAAGCCTGTTATATTATTCTTGTGTTTAGCCTGTGCTTTTATCTCTGTAGTAGAGATCATTCCAGTGCAGAAAGCAATGTCTCGCTTAACATAAAGACATGATGAAAATGTTGTGTATACGGAATTGTGTTGAAATAATGTGTTCCAATTGTTTCGAAGATGCAGTAGCACAGTCACAGCAATGTTTGGAACACTGGTCAGACGCTCGGCTGACTGATGCAGAAATAGATGGTGCTATAATAAAACCATTACTGCTTGCTTCAAGTGTGCCCTCAGGACTAGAGACAAGATGGAACTTCATGTAACCTGGTGATACAATTTGCACATGGTATCCAGTTGCTCAAAACATGTCTGTAAGGTGTATTGACAGAGAGCTTGCTTCTCCGTGGAATAAGAGGGCTCGATAGGAATCTGGCTTCAGTTGTCTGATTCAGAGATGTCCAAGTTAAAGCTGTGTAGCAGGGCAGCGTTAACAGTTTCAGGAACCTTACATGGGTGGAGAATGGGTTAAACAGAAGCAAAGACATTTCAGTTGTATAAAAATATATATTTTAAAATACAATTCAGTATGATTCACTTGCAATGCTGAAATATTGACTTCTGGTTAAAATTGACTAACTGCTTAAAAATACAAGCATGGTTTTTAAATGAGGCACAATTAGTTTCATTTGCTGTATCAGGACTCAGCTTTTTCATGCCTGAGAAAATGTTATCTTAAGTCTCACTTCTGTAGTGCTCCTAGAAAATCTCAGTGGAATTATCATCCTGTTTTGTACTGTATTATTTATATTTAAGCATGCTAGGGGCCAGGGAAAGCTGTTTCTTGTGAAAATTTTGTTATAAAACTATCCTTAGTGGTTTTCTTATAAATGCCCTCAGGTCATTTTAAAAATAAAATCCTCTGGGATTTTATTGTGTAAAGGTTTTGGTTTTTCCTTTTCTTTCTTTCTTTTTTTTTAAGAATATCAGTTTTGTGCTGGTGTAGTACCATTTGCTTCAGAGGAATCAATACTTAATCAAGTGAAAGGAGAATCAGGCCCAATATTTTTATGCAGTTAAAATAAAATAAACCTTTATAAATACAGAATGTGATATATAAGTAGTTTATGTGCAGATTAAACCCATATAACAGTGGTTGTAATTCCACTCTCTTCAGTACCTCAGGCTCTATGATATAGGATGTTATTGCATTAGTTATACTGCATTATGACAGCATCCTTGGATTTTAAATATTCAATAAAGTACTCGCATTTATTTTTTCTAGGCATATTCTGTTTATGATGAAGAGATTGGCTATTGTCAGGGACAGTCCTTCCTTGCTGCTGTGCTGCTGCTGCATGTGAGTAAATTATAAAAATGAAAGCTCTGACATAATGAAGTCAAACCAGCTTTAAAAATTCTGGGTCTGTAGCTTGCTGTCTGTCAGATATTTCCCAGCGCTCATTTTTCTGTGTTCATTTTTGCTTCCCTGTTGAATCCTTTTTACTTGATGACAGAGAGAGCGTGCATATGGTTTATTCCTTTATGAATGTGTAGTTCATCTGTCATTAAGCCAGGAGTTAGCTATATTTTGTAATAACTGAAGCAAATATAGCTTGTAGTTTAGTTTTATTTATTTGATGATTAAAGGTTCCTGTTTTGAATGATTTTTTGTGGCAAATCATGGATTTCTTTGATAATTTTTATTTATTTCTTAACTTGGTTCTCACCTAGACAGACTCCTATTTAAATTGCTGAGAATTTGTTTATGAGAGTGTTTTTTTCAGAGGCACCCAAGAGAATTATAAGTCTCATTGACATTAGTGATATTTTTGCTTCTAGTGGACACATTTGAAAATCTCCTCGTAAATGAAAATTGAAAAGGGACCTTAGAAGTTGACCCTCTCATTGAAAAACATATTTAACATGCAAGTTAGATCATTTATATCATCCTATTTCTCTTCCAAGACCCTAAAACAGTTCAAACATAAGATACGTTTACAAGCTTCTTGGCAGATACACTGATAAATCAGTAGTTAAGTGATAGGGATACTGTGAAAAGCATGTTTTAAAAACCAGTTGTCAGCTTGCGTATTTTTATTACCAGGTTTTTGTTCTGGACTTCATATTAATAACTATCAGAATTTATTTCCCTTTAGAGCATGCTGCTTTATGTGACCTGAAAATTTATGCATCATGTATCTATAATCTGAGAGAAATGAAATAATGAAGGCATCTAAAAGCAAAATTCAACCTATTTCAGGCAAAAATTTTAGTTCTTAAAGGCGTCTGTGACTTTCTGAAGATCTAAAAACCATAATGCCCAATAGGAGAATTGGCAGGTTATGTATGATAGAGAAGGTCGAAGTAGAAAGTTGGTCACATTATAACCATTCCAAATAATCCAAAATCAAACCAGTCCATTAGATGTTTTATGAGACATTCCTTATCCAAAGGTAGACTTTCATAAGTTTATCCCAATAAAGCAAGCCACTTTACAGTAACCCAAGTGTTCAAAGTGAATAAAGTCTCTCAGATTCCAAATAAGTAATAATTTTTTTGTTTCCTGTAATTTTTAAATTGTAATTGTTTAGTGTTATTGGTCCCATTATAGCTAAGAATTGCCTTCCAGTGTTGAGAGTTTGGGATAAAATTAGGAAGATATTCCCATGTACCTGTGGAATATAAAATTGAAGTTACACCCATTACAAGATATCTATCATATTATGGATTCATAATAGGAAATTAAATTGAAATGGTTGGCAGGTAAGGAAGCACCTCTCTTTGACATAGCTTTGGATTAAACAGGAGAGCTACTTTTCCCTCCTTACATCAAACCTGGTAGTCTTTACCAAAGCCATCAATGATGTGCTCTTTTAGTTCTCAAGCTTTACATTAAGACATGAACAATATTTGATGCTTTCCTTTAAATCCAACTCCTGGAGTCATATGAATATGCAAGAATCTAAATTTTCATTAAAAAATAGAAAATTTCTTGCTATCACGTGGTTTTTCAAAACCAAAAAAAACTAAAGAGGTAAATATGAAAGGTTCAAAAACCAGAAAGCCAATGTACAAAAATAAATATATATATAAATTGCATGATTTTTGGAGACTGACTTATGATTTTAGACTCTTGATGTTGCTAATACTGGGCAACTATATCCACTGTAAATGTGGTCTTTATGGCATCTACCTGTAGACACCCTAACAGCAAACTCCCTCTTCCTCTCCCTCCTCCATAGGTGTGGGAAGGGATTAAAAGTGTGCATGTACATGAGCATGCCAGGAGTATGTTTGTGTAAGCATCACTTGTCATATTCGTTGTAAATACTTTCCTTATTAGTCTGTGTACAAGTAAAAGGCATTGCTTTATTGAAAACAGCTCCCAAATCCCCAAATTCTTCATGTGGGATAAAGCTATTCATTTCTCTTGTTCACTTTGTCTGCAGCTATTATCTAGTTTTGATGGGGACTAGTCTTTCCAAAAAGAATTCTGGTGAGCCATCTGAGATATGTAGCAGCTTTTTATAGATAACCATAGTCTGTTCAGGCAGGTAGTAGCTGAGCTGGCATTTCTTATGGTTAACCAGCTACTCTAATGTAAATTCACTGAAAAGAAAAGATTCAACACCAGTTATAGGCCTGAAGATGGGGCACGATCTTAGTCTTTGTGCTAAAATGTGAAACTCTGGAAGTCAATAAGAAGAGACTGAAATTCTCTTTGAAGAAAAATATCCAGCTTTTATCCACAGTTGACATTTGCTGAGAGAGAGAGTCTAGAAATAATAAAAGGTTAAGACTTGCCATTCTGATATTCAAAAGTAGTTTTTTTCATTGGTACCTATTTGGTGCCTACAAAAATAACACAATTTTATGATTTGAGGCCTGATTTAGATTTGCAGTGGCATCTGCTCATGTGTATCTTGTTATGATACTCCCTTTTCCCAGAGGGCTGATAACCAGCCAGCACAGCTCCAGAAATGAGGGCAGCTTGCTTTACTGTATCTCCCTGGTGGGACTTTGGTAGAGTCACAGCAAAGCTTAAAGCTTTTGTTAACATTTGGAGGTTCAGCCAAGATGTTGCAGTGAGGCAATGGAAGTCTTAATGCTAAAAGATAGACTCATTCCTTATGAGATCTCAGAAGGAGTTGCATCTTTACAGGGAAACATTCATTGTTTTCTCCCTTACCATGTGACCAGTCAGTGCATCTGGAACTTGGATGTATTTGTCCCTTTTTTATGTTTTTCTCTATGTGGTATTGAGGGGCTGTATTGGATCTGCCATTGGGGTGGCAAAGTCATTGGATTTCTGCCTTGCTTGCCTCTCAGGGTCTCTCCCTGTTATCTCACCTGCCATGATTTGATGCTGTAATTGGACAGGGAGGCTGCCCCTAGAGGGCAGAGGGGTTTCGCTTCAGGTCCTAGGTCCTTGTCTGGGTTGAGGCCACCCTGGCCTTGGCCCATGTTACTCTGACTGGGCCCCTTCACCTGAGGTCCACAGTCCCAGGACCTTAGGTTCCCAAGACCCAGCTCCAGCCTTGCCCTTCATGGGCTGCAGGCTCCTCAGCTCTGGTCTTTCCTGTCTGATACTACAGTCCTTCTGCTGACAGTGCTTCCACCCTTTGAAGGGTTTAGTACCTGGGATGCCCTGGCACCCTTCTCATTGGCCGCCTCCTCCCCTCCAGCCACAATCTAGTCCTCCAGTCCAACTTCAACATAAAAGAGAAATGTGAGCATCTGCTCCCAAACAAAAAAGTTCCCCCAACCCTGGGTCAACACCACACCGGCTGTATCTAGCCGAGCGTGGCTGTGTGGTATGTGGTGATGCAAACGTGTGTGGTGCCACATACTGCACGTTCATTTGTTCTCCAGGCTACAAGGGAGCAGTGCAGAGGGTTTTTTGACCCTTAGAGATCCAGGGGTCAAAAAAACCTGCAGAAAAAAAAAAAGCAGAGTGGCACATGTGGCAGCAGCACGTGCTGTCCAAAGCCAGAGCCTGGCCGGCTGGAGCTACAATCCACTGCTGGCCTGGCTCTGTGCAGCAGGATCATTGCTGCTACAGCCCTGGAAGACCCCCAGGACTCCACATAAGGCTGCTGGGGCCAGTCCAGTGCTGGCCCCAGACTCCTCTACAGCACCTGGGGTAATTTGCTGCGTGCCAGAATGCACGTGGCACAGGTGTTCGCTGTGGACAACCAGTGGCGGCATAAGGTGCACTGCCACTAGTTGTCCCTGGGAACCAAACATCCATGCGTGCCTGGACACGGCCACTGTGGCAGTGAGCTATAGAACTAGGCCCAAAATATTTATCCTGGAGGGAAATTCAGATTGGGTGGGGGGGAGGTGGAGGCAGGGGAGAGGACTGTGGGTGCTTGCCCCAGTCCTCAGGGCCAGGCCGAACCAACACTGCAGCTGGGAACCACATGGGATGGAGTGGGGGGGGGTGGTGTGGAGAGCTGTGGCAGCAACTACAAGAAGGGAAGCACTGAAAGTGGCAGCAGGCAGGGAAAAGGGGCAGCAAGTGGGCGCAGGGAGCTCAGTGACAACTGGGCGAGAGCACAGGGCCCACGCTGGTGCAGTGGGGCCAGGGCCAGTTGGGGGCCCAGGGTGGGGGCGGCAAGAGCTCAGGGCCTGGGCTGGCAGGTGCTCTGGAGCAAGGCTGGCTCCCCCCTCTCTCTGCTGGCACAGCCCAGCCCCTGCCCTGTGCTCTTGCTGCCCTGAGCTGGGCCTCACTGGTGCTGGCCACAGGACTCAGCAGGAGCTGGCCTGGCCCCTGCAATTCTTGGTTGGCTCCGTGCAGTGCCAGCCAGGCTGGTCCAGCTCCTGCTGGATCCTGCAGTCTCGGCCATGCAGCTGGGACATGGTGCAGCAGAGTGGCGAGCTGGGGGGAGGGACAGGGAAGTGGCAGAAGGGCAGCAGTGGCAAATGGAGGGGAAGTGGTTGCGAGTGGGAGACGGGGCTGCGCCGGTGCGCTGGGGCCAGGAGCTCCAGGAGTGCAGAGCCCAGGCTTGGAGGAGCGCTGGTGGGGGCTCTGCCTGTCATGACGGGGCTGTGGGCAAACCTTCCCCCTCCACACATGCCACAACCCTCCCCAGCCACCCTCTCCCCACACACTCGCAGCCCCCCACAAATCCCATACTTACACACACACCCTCCCTCACACTCCACATACCCACACACCATAAACCTATACTCCCCCCACAGTATACAGAAGTAAGACTTCATTTTAAACTATGATACAACCAGTTCTATGTACACTACACAAATGCATGTAGATCAGGACAAATATATTTCTTGAAATGCAGTTAATGAATAATATAGTACATGTTTGATATTTAGAATATAATTTAGTATTTTTCTGGTTCCGAGACGGAAAAACCTTGCTGAAAGGAGTGCTTCTGTGGGGGGGGGCAAGAGGAGGGAATTCTGGTGGCAAAGGTCAGGGGTTAGTGGGTGTGACTTCTGGTCCCAAGATGGCAACCACGGGGTGGGGCACCTGTCAAGGGGAGGGGCTACGTTTGCGGTCCTTGACAGCTTGTCAAAACTCGGTAAGCAGCCCTCCACCTGAAATAATAGCCCGTCCCTGGTCTAATATGTGTCTTCATTCAGAGGTAAAAGATACATTAAGTTTTATACATCCCTAATTTAGAACCAATTTTGCAGAAAAAAAAAATCAGTTTTATATGGCTAAAGTATTTCAGATTTCAGCTGGGTTCCCAGTTACATTATTTAAATGAACTTTATATATTGAATGGACTATAAAACCCTTTAAGGACCTTCCAACTCTATTTTTGTATGATTTTATTTTGCTCTGCAGATGCCAGAAGAACAGGCATTCTGTGTACTAGTGAATATCATGTATAACTATGGCCTGCGGGACCTTTACAAAAATAATTTTGAAGATCTTCATTGCAAATTTTACCAGCTGGAGAAACTAATTCAGGTAAGAACAGGTCTCTAGTCCTATCATAAGTATAGGTGGTAAGTTGAAGAAAAGGAAATCTTTCCCTTCTGCAGGCTGTAGAAAAGTTCAAGTCTCCTTTTCAGAAGTGTGCTTGAACTAAATTTTTGGACCCAACAGGTCCAAAACTGTGGGGAAACTTAGGATTTGAATTCAGGCATTGTGGCTTAGGTCCTTTTCTGATTTATTTTGACTTTCATATACTTGTTCTTGCTAGCCTTTTAGATCCCAAAGGGGATTATTTATGATTACTCAGTGCGCATGTCGTTTCTAATAATGATGAAGAAGTCACCATTAACACAGAAGTTTCACCAGAGCATGGTACCATAAATTTATTCCTAATTTGCATAGCTTGCATTAAGAGTGGCAAGGCTTTTTTGTGATATTTTTTATTAGATTAACGGTATAGTAAGGAGAGCTTTCAAGCTTTCAAGCATCAGATGCCCTTCCTCAGATACTTGGTGCTTGAAAGCTTGTCCAACAGCTCTGCCAACTGTACAGTTGGGCCAATAAAAAATGCCACAAAAAATCCTTGCCTTTCATACATTTTGTTGGAACATCATGGTTACAATAAGACTCCAACTCCTATTGCATTAAGAGATAAGATGCTATACAAATTCTGACATTCCTATAACTATGAAACATTTTATAGATGTAATTATTTGATGTATATCTTGTTTCTCTCTCAGATTTAAAGTTTTCATATTAAAAGCTATTTAACTCATAATTTTAAATATAATCACCTTGACTAAAAAATTGTATTAGCAGTCCATTAAGCTTTGACCTTTGCTTTTGTTACAGTAATAGAACCTGCTTGTTGAATTGGTTACCCAGAGTACAAATACAACTGTTCCTCATACTTTTCTGAGATTTAAAAAATAGTCTTGTGTCAACAAACACTTTGAGATCTAACGCTCGTTTTCCAAGTGTCAGTTTGTTTGTGTTTACAATATACCAACACACAACAATTAAAGCATTTATGTGGTGTTACATAAATCCTGTTTAATTTTTAATCTGTTCTTTTAATATTAATACCCGACAGCTATGGTGACCTTTATGTAGTAAGTGTGGTTTAATGACAAATTTATATAATTAGCTAGTTGAATTGGTATTTCTTCCTATGTGGTGGTGTTTATAAGCGCCTGGCTGTGAAACTTGCCTTATTGAGTTGTAAATATGTATTGAAATTGTGTCTTGTCTTGCATGTGTCCTACAGCTGATTCATTTCTCATTTGTTCCCTGCCCCAGAATCCATTTTTCATCATTTGCTCCCAAAAAACTTTATAGTTTAAGTGATTAATGGATTTCTTTAAAATATGAGATCCCCATACATGGTATACGTTGCACCACTATTCTGCTTTTTCACATTTAAGTTCATAAAATTTATTCCTGTCATCCTCTGAAAAATAACTGATTTGATTCCATGATAGAATCCATTATGGATATCACAGTAGAGAAATTCTCAAATAACATGGGTGAATTACTAGTTACTCTGAAGTTCATGTCAAAAGTCCCACTGACTTTAGTGAAACCAGGATTTCTCTCTCTCTTTTGTCAAACCTTCTGTAACCTACTACTTGTCAGCAATACATTTCTGAAGTCAGAAGATCATCATATGATATTTAAGGGTTTATTTTTTCCTCACTCTAGGAACAGCTACCTGATTTGTATAGCCGTTTCACAGACCTGAACCTGGAAGCTCATATGTATGCATCCCAGTGGTTTCTTACCCTCTTCACTGCCAAATTCCCACTCTGCATGGTCTTCCACATCATTGACTTACTACTTTGTGAGGTAAATGACATTTGCCTGAATCAGAAGGAACTGTTTGGGCAGAAGATGCTATATGTTCTTGCTTTGTTTTGTTGGAAGCTTTATTTTCAAATCTGTAAAACACATGGGATGCTGGATAGTTTAGACACAGGATACTAAATGAGACATTTTATTTTTTAAATGTGTGTTCTAGACTTCCAGAAAGTTTTTTTTTTTTTCTCCCAGTAAGGGCTTTAAATAAATGTTTTCCTTGCACAGTTCTTTTAGACATGTATTTTTAAAAATAGTTAGATCACACAAATTTAAGTACTCTGGCTTCTTACCATTTGCTCAGTTACGATGACGCTGTTGGACCCTACATTTCTTCACATGGGGACATCCAAAGGAATTGGATATATTACATGTTGCATCTGTCACCTTATTAAATGGGTAGTAACAAATTACCAAACAGTGTTGATACATGGAGTTATATAGTATGACAGGTGGAAATAATCAAGGACTGCTTTTGCTAAATTCCAGGCAACGAAAGGTATGTCTACACTTTAGCTGGCTTGGATACTGGTGGTAGTGAATCTGTGGAAACATGTTGCTTAGCAACTATAGGAATATTAACCCAGCTTTTCAGGTAGTTCTTACAGACCCCACTGAGCCCCTGTGGCTGTTCTTTAGCCTTGAACCCCCACCACTGCCTAAGCTAGCTAGTTTAAAACCAGTTCTGGTATGACTACACCAGGTTCACAGGAGTGACTGCAATACAGCTACGCTTTTGGGTAACCAGAACATTATACTACCTGACTTTACAGGGCTGCTTCTGATGAGATACTTTGAGACAGTAAGGGAGCTGGTTACTTCATGTACTGCTGATTGAAAGTATTATATAGTTTTAAAGGTGCTTGCAAGGTTACATGGTAGAGGATGTAAATTTCCTGGGGCAGCATGCATTTACAGAGAAGTACAATTTTCTTTGCCTTTAAAAATCCCTTCTTTGCCTTTGTTTTCTAATGTGGTGTTAAATGCTGATAAAGCTGATAAATGTTCTGTTATCAAGCAGTAGGAGGGAACCCCTTCCTAATCAGAGTGTCCTGCCAGGACCTGGCCACCCCCACCCCCCTCAGCTCAGCACTTTGGAAGGGAAGGGAGGGCTGCTTTAGTACTCCCCTGGCTTTCTGGGATGCCTGTGGGATTACAAACCGGTTTAGCCTAGCCATGTTAGACTATCTTGCAAAGATTGAATCAATTCAAGCTCAGGGTTTTTGAATGTCTGTCCCTAGCCTTGAACAATATGAAACTTTTCTCACGGTTTGTGGGGAAAGAAGATGCATGGTATCTGGCAAATGGAAAATAGAAATTAGGATTTTTAGGCATGTTCAGGGCTGGATCCAAGGGAGGTGCACTGTTGCATTGTCACCCCCTTTGAGTTCTGGTCCGTCCAAAGTTTAAAAACAGCTGTCTGACAGTGGCAGCAGAATTTCTATTCGGGCAGCAGTGGGGAGTCAATTGACTTCATGGCTCCTTATAATCTACCTGATTCCTTCTAAACTTTTCATTCCACAGGTCTTAATGACTCTTTCTCCTTTTAATGGTCTTTAATGGTTCCACTAAACAAGATATTCTTTGTTCTGCAATTCTGCTGTATGTTAGGCTGTTCCTGGTAATGTAGGTCTTATTTCACAGTCCTCCAGATTGGTTTTAACTGTAGCTAGAAACATTAACTCAGGTGTGGAAATACTTTTCAGTGAACTATTGGATGCACTGTCAAGACACCCTAGAAGGCTAGATTTTGTTTTATGACTCTGAAAAAGAGATGTGCATATCATTCTAACAACTGCAGGACTAATGAAAAAACATCTTTGGTAATTTTTGCCTAGTTGGTTGTGTTTTATACTTAATATATGATTTAGCAAATTAATGCACATCCCAATAAAGTTATATTTGTTTTTGATTCAGTTTTAAACTGAATAACATAGCCCTAAGCCCCTAGTTTATTAGTGAATCTTCTAGTTTCTTTTTACCTGGAGAAAAATGGGTGTTGTATTATATGTGATGATGCACCAAACCATTCACACTCCCCTTTTTCAAAATCCTAGGTGTGCCTATTGGCACGTCTATGGGTTCCTCACTATGAAAACTGCAGTAGTTTTGCTTGGGTAATAGGAAGTTGTATGGAGGAGAGTAAAATCATTTTTCAATCTGTTTTAACAATAATTATTAGACCTATGCGAAGTGGCTAGTATTTGCTTCAGATTTGGCTGATTCAGGGGACACTGATTCGATTCAGAGATTCGAATCACTGTCCCAAATAGATTCAGCTGAATCTGATTCAGAGATTCGACCACCACCAAATCAGCCAAATCTCTGAGTTAGACGGGTCCCATCCCCTGCCCGCTTTCCCAGCCCCATCAATGGCTGCCCACCTGGCCCCAGCCTTCTGGCTCTTTAAAAAAAAAAAAAAAAAAGCTCAGAACTCACTGTGTGTGGGGAATTTTTTTTTTTTTTTTTAAAGAGCTGGTAGCTGGGGCCAGGTGGGGCAGCCACTGGGGGAGCTGGGAGAGTGGGCGGGGTTTAGGGGATACTCAGGGAGGGTGGGGGAGCAGGCAGGGGATGGGGCCTGGTGGGAGTCTCCCCATGGTCCCCTCCCTTATCCTACTCACCAGCATGGAGTCCGGGTCCAGCCTGAATCTCCAAAGCTTTCTGAATCTTTTCTGAACTGATTCCGAGAGCTTTGCATCGATTCACACCTTTTTATTGGTCTTCTGGTTTGATTCAGATTTGGAGATTTGGCCGCCGAATCTCCTCCAAATCGAATCAGCACCCGAAGCTTCGCACAGCTCTAATAATTATACCTTTACCAAACACTTTTTGTTTTTTATGTATTTTTGTTAATTATACCAGTATTGAAGTGCAGAATTGAAGTCATCTTATTTTGCATTCTGGTACTATGTGTGTGACAAGGAGCATGCTTTTTAACTAGATGGCTGTAACTTGTAGTCTTCTCAGAAATGTCTGTTTTAATTAACATGTTACTGTATCTCAGTGTGGTTGAAGCAGGATATCAGATTGGTGGGACTAGAAGATTTTGTTCTATTTCAGTCTGCCACTGAGTTGCTGTTAGACTTTAGGTAAATCATAACGCTTCTATGGAAGGAGGTGGAAAGGGATCTTGGAGTCCTAGTGGACTCCAAGATGAACATGAGCCGGCAGTGTGACGAAGCCATCAGAAAAGCCAATGGCACTTTATCGTGCATCAGCAGATGCATGACAAATAGGTCCAGGGAGGTGATACTTCCCCTCTATAGGGCGTTGGTCAGACCGCAGTTGGAGTACTGCGTGCAATTCTGGGCGCCGCACTTCAAGAAGGATGCGGATAACCTGGAGAGGGTACAGCGAAGGGCAACTCGTATGGTCAAGGGCCTGCAGACCAAGCCCTACGAGGAGAGACTAGAGAAACTGGACCTTTTCAGCCTCCGCAAGAGAAGGTTGAGAGGCGACCTTGTGGCTGCCTATAAGTTCATCACGGGGGCACAGAAGGGAATTGGTGAGGATTTATTCACCAAGGCGCCCCCAGGGGTTACAAGAAACAATGGCCACAATCTAGCAGAGAGCAGATTTAGACTGGACATTAGGAAGAACTTCTTCACAGTTCGAGTGGCCAAGGTCTGGAATGGGCTCCCAAGGGAGGTGGTGCTCTCCCCTACCCTGGGGGTCTTCAAAAGGAGGTTAGACGAGTATCTAGCTGGGGTCATTTAGACCCAGCACTCTTTCCTGCTTATGCAGGGGGTCGGACTTGATGATCTATTGAGGTCCCTTCCGACCCTAACATCTATGAATCTATGAATCTATATTTCTATTTGCCTACATCCAGCACAGGGATGGTTGCATATTATTTGCTTTAAAAAAAACAACTTTGCAGTCCACAATTGAAATATATTTTATGGGTGTGAAGTGGTGGCTTCAATTTCATTGTCATTTATTTTTAGTGTGAAGCATTTTTCTCTTGAATTTTCAGATAGTTGAGCTATAAATCATTGATATAGTTTTATACTGTAGGAAACTGACTTCTTCTTAAAAATATAGCTTCTCATGTATGTTGTTTGTTTATCAAAAAGCATCAGGTCGATATCTGCATGCAGAGAAATTGTTGAGAAGAGTGATCTTATTTATTTTTTTAGCATCGCAATACATTTTAGTTTGGATCTAAAACACTCAGTCATGGTTTTTTAACATTTCTTAATTGGTTTAATAAAACAGAGAAGACAAAATTAATTCCACACATTTTACTTGCTCTTTTTTGTCCTATTCTTTGCAGAGTAAATGAAACGGTAGCTTAGTTCACTTGTTTTATCATTTTGGAATTAAGTTAGCAAGTTTATTTTCAGAACAGAATTATGAGTGAGAATTTGCTCAGTCCCTGTCACTCCAGGATATGCTTGTTCTGTTCTTGATGAGAAAATTCGTATCTATTCACTCCAGTCTGTTTCAGTACTAAACATTCAGGAAATGGTGTACAAACAAGAATCTACAGCTTTTCACTGCAGTGATTGCAAAGCTGACAGCGTAGCTACACTTTAAAAGTAGTCAACCTTTTTATTATATTAACCCTCATAATAAAATATAAATGCTGAAGGAATTTCTTTATGTCAATTAAAATGTGTAAAAATATGAAAAATCCCTAAGAATCATTTAAATGTGTATGTCATCTCTGGTAATCTCTATGTAGCATCATTTGATGAAAAGATTAAATATATTTCTTCCTTTTTAGGAACACAAATAAGGTTGTAGAAAGAGAAAAATTAGAATCTACTTGAGAATTTTTTTTCTCAGCATTTGAGAAGGAAAAATCCAGCTGAAAGAGCCTAATTAATGGTAGCTTAAAACTTAATTAAAAATGACAAAGAAACAGAATTCAAGTAAAAAGCTATATGTAGGTATCTCAGGTACTAAGTGGGTCTTGTGTTGATAAACAAACACAAACCAAATAATAATATAGACCAGCTGGAATGTCACTCCAGTTTCCGGGAATAATTTGTACTGAAAATACCTGAGATTTTGAGTTTCTAAGAGAAATTAAGGATCAAGACTAGGGTTGACCTGTAGTTAAATTAAAAATCTAGCTAGCCCTCAACAGGAAAGAACATATGAGACTTGACAGGAGAGGAGACAAACATATGTCTAATGGGGACTGCAGTCATGCTATAGAATTATCTCTCTAACTATCCTCCAAAAAAGAACAGTGCAACAATTAAATACATATTTTCTGTCTGCATTAAATAGCACTTTGCTTTCTCTCTCAAAATACAGCATGTCTGTAATTCCAGCAACTGGAAGAAGAAAAAAAGGTGTTGCAGTTAGAGGTGGAAAATATCATTCTAAAAAAAAACCATTTGAAGTGAGCTGCATTGTGGTTTTTTATGGGTTTCCAGCCTTCTCATTAATTTGTCTTTGTCATAAATACAGATGAATTTTGAATAGCCCTTAACTTCCTTCCTGACTGTGCTGTCCCCATTTCCCTATCCTGCCTGTAGCTGACAAAATGTTTACATCCTAAGCAACTCATTTATGTAAGAAAAATGTTTGAAGAGCAAGAACGGGAAACATTGCTGAATAGATGGTCCAAGCTAGTCATTCTCAAGGATATTTTCTCTTCCCCTTGAAAATGATTCAAATTATAGTACTAATGAATTAACACTTTCTGCTAGAGGGGGACTCTTTACCCTGGGGTATGTTATTCCAGTTCTTATCCATGCTTGGAGAGAAAAAAATATTGATCACTGAATAATTTTATTTTAAATTCTCATTCCAGGAAGAGAGATTATCTTCTAGAGACTTCAGCATCTTGTAACTAGCAAATATGTTTGTTTCCCTTAAATATGTCATAGGAAAGGACATCCAACCATCTAAATATGTGGAGAGTATCAACATTTAGGGAAAAACAGCAGGAAAAAGGAAACTAAATTGATACAGTAGTGATATGAGAGTGAATGGCTGTTCAGGAGGTTTTTATAGCATTATTGTGGTGTGCTTTCTTTTCTAGCAGAGGTCTTTAAATAATTTCTTATAAAACTGCTTAATGGGGATGACAGTTTCATTGTTAAAATTCATGTTGGTCTGGATTTTGCTGTGCAAGGTTACAGTGAATGATGGGAGAATCTCATAGTTATGTATATATATGTATTCAGAAGCTCATCTGTGTGTGTGTGTATGTGTGTGTGTGTGTGTGTATATATATATATATATATATATATATATAAAAATGTGTGTGTGTGTGTGTGTGTGTGTATATGTATTTGTTTAAATAATATGGTCACAAAGAAGACAACTGGGTGGGAAGGCATAAAAATTCAGAGGCGCAGATATATAAGTATAGCTGTATCTATATAGCTGTGCCTATATAGCTCTATCATTATCTCTGTCTCTATCTAGAGGTAGAGGTAGCTCTTGATCTGTATATATACTCTTTACCTTTCTTCAGGCTGTTGAGATGTGATGATGCATCAAAGTGCTCCATATTTCTCTGACTAATGCCTTGTAAGAATTCCTCAGTAATAGTAGCCCAAGGTCCATCACGTGCCCCTATCAGGAAAGGGAAAAGCTTTTACATCAAAGAGCTTCTTAAGCAGAGAGGCTGATGATTAGAAAGAGTTTGGGCCTGGGTCAGGAGTTTCCGTGTCACAGGTGTTGCTTTATAAATTTTGATTTTAACAATAAAAACAGACAGAGAAAGAGAATTTTATATGCTAGGGTCTCTGGTAATTGTACAGCCACATAATAATGACAGTGCAGCAACATTTAAAAACTTAGCCTACTAGTAACATTAAGCAATTAGATATTACAATAAACTAACTCCAGCCAAGAACAGGTTATATCGCATATAAGAACAATAAACGCCCTTAATCTTCTCTGCAAATCCTGTCAAATAAATGATTTTTGTCATATGCCCAGAATGTTAAACTTTGGGTAGTTTTAGACCAAAATGAGTTTGGTATATGTAAGGTGAGGATTTGGAAATTAAAACTGTTAGGTGAAACCAGGGGCAGGAGAGTGGTGTGTCCCATAATTAAACAGGTTCCTCCTATCTAATTTTTTTTAACATAACAACATTCTTAAGCAGCTTGTTTTCTGGCTAGTTCTCCCTCTATCCTTAGGTGAGATGAGTTTTGGGGTAGTGCAGTTTCTATACAATATCCAAATTGCTGTTTTTTCTTGGTCAGTGGAGATAGCCCAGTTATTCAAGTTCTTCTCACAAAACCCCAGAGACATGGCAGTAAGAGGGCTCTTTTGGAAACACACTTGATGTGGAGCCCGTGCCTCGCTCCGCCTGGCCTATCGGGGTGTGGCCCCTCCCCTCAACTCGCCTGCCATGACTTGGATGTAATCGGTTACGTTCAGAGGGGTCTCCAGTGGAGATCTTTATCCTGGGTGGGACCTCCCGATAGACGGTGTTACTCACGGTTACGGGACGCGGTGATCCACGGGGCTTTGCCTCCCCCACACCCTGTCCACACACCAACCGCTGGGCGATGTTGTCCAGATGTTGTCAGGCCCAGTATGATGGCCCCGACCGGTTCCGGTCGTCCTCCCTCCTGCTAAGAGGGGTTTCTCCTTCCTCCTTCCTTAAAGGTAATACTCCTCCGCACCAGGGGGAGCTGGTGGGTGCTTCCCCTGGTGCCAGTCCCCTCCCGGGGCCTCCGCTGTCTCCCCTCTCCTCCCGTCCGCAGGGCACTCCCCTGCCTCCTGTGCGTTTGTCGCTTCAGGCTGCTGAGAGAGTGCCTCAGCGTGCACTCTCTGGCTGCCTCTCACTTGGCTGCCAGCGGTAGGCTTCCCGCTCCTGCCTACACTGCCTGTTTGAGACCCACAGATGGGGTCCTCGCTGCCCCGTGCGAGAGCCTGCGGCACGGGCAGCACACCCGTGCTCTCTCTCCCTGGCTCCCGCGCGTTCCCTGTTCTGCCGGCATTCTTAAATCCTCCCGCCGCGGCCGCTCCGGCCACTGGGATTGGCTCAGCTGTTCGCTGCGCGGGGAACAGCTGTTGCCAGAGCCGGCGTAATGGCGGCTCGCGCGGATGCGGCTCTTCCTCCTGCTGCCCCTCTGACGGTGCGTATTCCCTTCTGGGGGCTTGCTCTCGGGGTCTGGGGTCTGTGGGTTCCCTTTGCTCCCCCTCGCTCGCCTGTGGGGGTGCTTCGCCGCCACACTTGATTATTTATTTTAAGATAGAAAACCTAACGTACACTTTCTCTAACAGGTCTTAAGCTGTTGGTGCTGCTTGGTCAAATCATCTCACAACAGATTATGAATATTTCAAAAATCTCTCCACAAGATTTTCAGCAAAACAAACTGGCTATTAGGCTGAAGTGAACTAATAAACTCTGCAGCAGGATAGTCCTTATAAATACAAGGACTATTCTGCTGCGGAGTTTTTTTTACTCTGTAGCACCGCACATGTGGATGTTGACGTGGCTGGCTGGCGCACAAGGGTGCTTCAGTGCAGGAGCTGCCTGCTTGCTGGCCTTGCACTGGGGCACTCTTGTGCCCCAGCCAGCCCCTCCACAGCACGTTGAGCCAGGTCAGAGCAGCCCTGAGCTGGCAGGCTCTGCCCCCCCCCCGCCCCCAATCGACCCTTGCCAGCCAGGACTGCTCCAACCTGGCTCAGTCTGCTGCAGTCCCAGGTGCACGTTTTAAACATGGCGCTCAGGAGCAATACACTGGTGTGATATGCTCCGGATTGTACTGCTCTGCATTAACTGCATGTGTAGATGTGCCCCTAGAGTACTTTCCATTTACATGATAAAAAAGTCTTGGTCAAATATGGTATGCATAATACAGTTTTAGGTAATTATCAGATCTGTTAGTTGGTATTTTACTTTATTTTACATAAATACTCATTTTAAAAAGCTGCAAATGTTTACACAATTCTAATTAGTATTTATCAGAGAGCAAAACAGCTGACAGCTAAATTATAAGCATGTCATAATCTTTCACAAAATTTTCAGCTACAAGAAAATGTTCAAGGCAAAGTGTCTTGATACATGCAGTATTGTCAAGAGCTGTTAAAAGCCAAAAAATTCAAAGTTAATATCACGTTTAATTGTTAGTTGCATTTAGTTTTTTGCAAAACAGGATGTTGAAGTGCATGTGGGTTAAGCTTTTTTCCTTCGTTATCTGCTGAGGGTTGGTACATATTTGTTAGTGTCGGAAGCAACACAAAGATAGGTATGACAGAAATGACAGTTTGGAAATTGCACTGCCACTTTGAGATCAACTTTTCTTATTACCAGGCCTGCATGACTAAAAGGTTTTGGAAATTTAGCCGGCTACTTGTAAATTATGTGTTTTAAATGTTATAATTAGCTATAGTATTTAGAGATAGGGAAATTCAAATAAGAGAGAGGTAAAGATAACTTTCCCAAGATAATCTGATAATGTAATGGCAGAACTGGAAATAGAACCTAATTTTCATGTCTCTTTCTATTGTGTTATATCATTTTCTTTTATTAAATGGTCAGTCCAGAACTTGTGTAAAGTAACTCTTGTAAGTAACCTTGAAAGGTTATATACAGTAGCAGAGGATGATGAAATTTGGTTGTAAACAAATCTTTAGAAAATGATATTTGAAGATAATGAATGGGCAATGTATTCAGAGTATTTAAGTGTAGGGCTCTATTGTATATATGTGGTGCTAGGAGGGGTATTATGTTGTATAATGAAATAGTTAAAATTTCATAGGGATTATAACATGTTTTGATTTTCTCACTGCTCCTGTTGCTGAGAATCAATGTGCTGAAAAACACTAAGCAGTATGGCATAACTCAGACAGTAAGATCAGTTTTCTCTGCTTATTAGTTCTGAATAGTACTAGAAATCATGTAAGTCTGTTATTTTTTACTTATTATTCTCAAACTCTGATATGATTCCATCAACAAAGCCAAGTTGAAAAAGAACAGATTAATATTTTAACTTGTTATACTTCCTCAGGAATTGGGTCTGGAACAACACCACTTCCTCTATAAATCTACAGTGAGCTGAGATGTGAATTTAAAAAAATAGTATGCAGTATATTTTATCTTACCAACATTACTAAGACAAAAAAAGCTGGAACATTTCATCGTTAGCTATCTTGTCCATCAAATTTGTATATGCATCTATCAGCATTTCAATTGTGTGTGTTTTAATAAAGCTTATTAAATGATAGACAGGAGTCTCTAAAAATAAAACCTATTTTTAGAGGTGTAACTGTGAGGACTTATAAATTCAATTTAGATCATAACTTGGTTTCATTCCATACTGAAATTCTCTGCACTATTTCACCAGTATTTATAAAACCAAAAACCAGAGAGTCTGTTTTGCTTACAAGACTGAAAGGTATGTGTTAGACCCTGTTTCCTTCACTCTTGTAAGCTGAAAACAGCTGTAGAAGGGGTTATAGAAATTCAGGCTTTAGGCTAAATACTCTTGCCACCTTCTCTCCATAACCCAACTTCCTACATTTCTCAAGATCCAGTTTTCCTTTAAATTGTGTATTAGCAACTGTCATTTCATCCAGTGATGTCTGAATACGATTTTCTTCTGAGTCCATTATGACTAGTCCTTAATTGATCTAAGAAATCATTTTAGGCCAGGTAGGTAGATTATTTCTGAAGCTCTCAGGCTTAGGTGCAAAGGTTAGGACTTGAACTTTCGCATCCAGATTCACTAGATCTACTATCTGTTGATTTGAAGGAAAAGTGTAAATAAATTAGTTACTTTATTTTCAAAAGCAGTGAAATGAGTTTCAGGTCTTGTTTCATTTGCTGGTAGACAGGGTTTCATATCACAACCTCTCATAATAACAGACTCACAAATCAGGCAAAATATTGAATAGGCATCATACATATAATGCAGATGAATAGATGGCTTCTATCTGAAAGCTTTGTCCATGCCAAAGCATCTTCAATGTTAAAAATTCATTGATGATTACAGGTTCCATTACAGTTACTACTGATGTGTAGTATATTTTGCAAAAAACAAAGTTATCTTGAATATATCTGGTACATAGAAAGGCATGTATCTATGTGTTCATATATGGCTAAATAAATATTTATGAGCCAGCAACAAATAAGGAGATGTATTCAAATATCAGTTAATAAGAAGGTACCAGACACAGTGGTGATGCATGCCATATAATTGCATTTTAATGTAGTACATTTTGAAAGTAAAACATTAGGGGTGAAAAATGTTTGCTAGCATGATGACCATCCTTCATATTGCTGTGTCCTTCTTTCTGCAACTGAAAGCTGAGTTAAGACAGCAAAGTTAACTCAAGTTTTCTGGCTTGAAATTGTCTTGTTTTATGGGCTTAGGTAAGACATTTAAGTGTATTTTAAATGTCATTCTGTTGCATTTATCTTGAGATTATATCCTTATTTTGCTGAGGACAGAACAGACAGGACAGAAATGAAAACAAAATAACAATCAGTTTGGTCTTTTTTTGTACATGTGCATGGCTGGGTGAATCCTTAAAATGTAATTTGAAATCATTCATATTAGAATTATAAAAGGCTTAAACTAAGTTCAAGGTGATGCTCCTAGAGACTGAAGAAAACTAAATCATTGTACTGAATATAACAGCAACACATAGGAGGAATAGAGTTGTATTGCTTTGTGTTCCTGCTAACTCAGGAAACAACAAACCAGGATCATCCAAATCTAAAGCCAAACTAAAAAATAATGGTGATAGTAGTGAGGATAATAATTCAAATAACAATGATGATAATAGCAGCGATATTAATAGCACAACAACAATAATAGTTATAAAATTGGGGTCTAGGAAAAGACTGTTTACCTAATGCCCCCCTGAATGTCCCTGTCGCACACAATGAAACCAGCATTTGACATGGCTTCTAATTTTGCCACCCAGTTGTTTCTCTGTGTGTCTATAACAGTGATTCTCAACCTTTTTAGACTTGATTCACCCCTGGATAGAATTGAGGCACCCCTGGGAAAATGCCAGCTCTTGATTTTCACTTTTTTTTGCCTACAGAAAAATAATAAAGCAGCTTTTCTGTTGCAAGGAACTCAGAAAGACCAGAACTATGGATTTGTATTTAAAATCTTTGGGTTTATTTTATGAATCATATTTTTGCACAACTAACAGTGGCACACTTAAAAGGATCTCAAGACACCCCAGCATCTCTGGTTGAGATTCATTGGTTTATAATGCATGTATCTTTGGCCTATGCCACACATTACACTTAAGACATGATTAACCAGTTAATCATGTTTTAAGTTGTGACCTGGTCACATGTTCAATCAATTAATAGTGTGATAAAATGAGGAATATGCCACAAAGTGATTCTACAAAAAAGGTGAAATAAGTTTGTGCCTGGTGGCTACGGGATGCACTGCGACTGGGAGCCCTATCAGCATATAATAATATTCAGATTATAATAATATAGAAACTTTAGGTAATTCTGTATGACTCTAAATCAGCTGGGTGATTGTGTGCCTTCACATCTACAGTACTGGAAATCTTTGTTGTAACATAGAGGGGTTTCCTGGCAGATTTTGCCTTCTTTTGTTCTGTAATATCTTTTTCTATTTATTCTCTTTAATTATTAATTAAAGGATAAATGTTAAAGATGAAAGTGAGATTTATGAGTTCTCAAGGATCTGCTCATTGGTGAAGCAATACTTCCTGGTAATGGTGAAGTACCGGAAAGGTAAAGTTAGGGTCATCTCTGGGTCCCCAGTTTTTGCTAATGTATTTTTCAGTTAAATGTAATACTTTTATTTATTTTATGCATGCATATATACATATGTATAGTTTTCATTTTTCTTGAGTACTGTGGATTTTTTCCACTTTTGCCTTTCTTCATTTGACATCATATAGTGCATTATCTTTGTCTCTATAATGCTGCTGAAATATTTTTAGCCTGTTTCTAGCTGGAGGCCAGTTAGACAATTTTTCCAGGAATACAGTAAATTTCCATAAGTCTTACCTAGCATACAGTGCCATCTGCTGCTTGTAGATTGAAACAAGCATTCCAGGCCCCCCACACAGAAAAAAACCCTGCAAGAAATAACTTTGGAAACAATATTACAAATAGGGAAGTGACAACCAGTCCCACAAGAGCAGCTGCTTTATATCTTGAAGGATGATGATGTTTGAGTATATATTTCTTCCTTGCATATATGAGGGAAAGCTGACAATCTCTGAGATATGACTTTTGTTACCCAGATTATGGAATCCTTTGCCTTGTCAGTTGAAATCTACTGATTTGCTTGAATTCACAGCCCTCATTATCGTGGAGTGCCAGCTCTGCTAAAATTAATATGAAGAACTCCTTGCTATTTAAAGGTTGACTTTAAGTGCCTTCAAATCCATACACTTATTCAGATTACCTTGAAATTTGGTATGCCTCGTGGGTGTACCGGGGAAGGTTATCATTTTAATTAAACCTCCCCTCTCCCACAATTTAAGTATGAAATTGCAGAACAAGATATCAACTACAGACCGGATTGTGTTAACTGTGGTCACAGCAGTGGCTCTGGTTTCTTATACCATTACCAGAACTAGCTGTTTACCCCAGTATCTCTCAACTGATCCAGTCAACCCACTTCTTTACTTTTCTCTCAGCAGTGTCTCCCCCACCCCTAACTTTCTCTTTCCTTTCTAGATAAAACCCTTTCTCACTACCAAGTCCATTCATAGTATCTGTTGAGGCAGGTTGTTTCCTATGAAAGCTCATGCCTCTCTGAACCAGTTAGTCTCTAAGGTACCACTGATCATACCCCAAATACTCTCCATCACTTGAGATTTATCCAATTAGTTCATGGTACCCACTACCATTTGAGATAGTAAAACTGCAGATGGCATTGAAAAAGTGAGTTCAGCTCTCTAGTTAGGATCGATCCTAATTTATGATCCTACCAATATTGCTCTGTGTATGCACAAGCAGATTAGCCAGAAAGCTTTCAAGCCAGCTAGTTTTCCTATGAACTCATGCTCCAGGGGAATTGCAGAAGCCATAAAACATGAACTACAGCCAAGTAGTGTAGATTCAAATCTGACCTCTGGATAAAACTGCAGGGGTGGGGAGTAGAAAGGGGTGCATTTTGATAGAGTCTGCTTTTGTGTAAATGATTTTCTTAGGGTAGAGAAATGTGTTGAGTACAACTGGAAATTCAGATGGGGCTCACCTTATTTTTAAAAATAAATTACAACTTCAGTTTGCTTCGGGGGGAGAAGGGGATTCAAGGGATGGAGGAGTATGGGAATAGAGGAGGGGTTTGATGCTTTGGTGAGGTGAAAGGGAATTGTTGGGATGGATGGTTGGGGAAGTCTGGAGGGGTACAACACTAGGAAGGATGACATCGAGGTCAACAAGAATGCATATTGAAGGGATTAGGGTTGTAGACAGAAGTGCAACTTCCCACTGTAACTGGGAATGCTTTGCAGGAAGCATTCGGAGTTACAGTGACCTCCCCAACCAAACAGAAGTTCACTGTTGGCTCCAGGGGGGAGGGGAATCTAACTGCTGGCTGGGAGCCTCCAGCTAGTTTCCCTTAGCAATGGCCCCTCCTCTCACCCAGCCTGTCCCTGACTCAGAATGGGAGGGGGAAAGGGAGCAGAGAGAGCTCATTCTAGGGATTCCCCAGCTGGCTCTGGAGGGTGGGGTGCCTGAATTAGAGCCTCTCCACTTTGGGGGTGGGGAGCTCCAATACACCCACCTTACCCTCCAGCAGGGGCTGAAAAACCACAAGACTGAACTCCGTGTGCTCCCCCTCCCCCCTCTGCCCCCCCCCCTTTCTGAAACCAGTGATAGGCTGGCAGGCAGGGCAAGTGAAAGTTACAGAAGACTCTCTGTTTTGAAACATTTTCATCTGACTTCTCATGCAATGAGGGTTCAAATTTTTACCCAATTGACCATTTTTTAAGCTGTCTGCAGCCATGCATTTGTGTTTGGTCATGGCTATATACTGCTTTCTGTGGTTGGATCAGGTGAAAATCAGAGAGGGGCATCTGTCATCTTTACATTTTCCTTTCCCATGGGTGTGCTAAGATTTGGCAGCCCTCTTTCCTTTGGAGCATGATTACACCTCTCACTTTGTCTCGCTCTCTCTCTTTCCCAGCCCCACTGCCCTCATGAAGGCCAGGTTCTGGTGATCTCTTTGGGTAAATTTAAAAATTAATCTCCTTATTCCCCACATGAACTGGGATGCAAGGGCTCTGTCAGGGTGTGGGGGAAGGGCAAGTGTGAGCAGCAGTTCCTGCCCAGTTGGCGGTAACCAGTGGGAATTGATGGCATTCACAACGAATTTTTTTCTTTGTCACTGAATAATTAAAAAGGAAGCAGGTGACTGAAAAACATTTTGAGTAAAGGTCTCCCAAGCCTACAGTCCATTTGATGATTGTATTGTTAATGTGGTTGTTCAATGAATCTGGAGACTGATACACTCTGATACATAGAGGAATAAAGAGTTAAAAATAGATCCTATGAATATGCCAGGTGCAGCTGATAATATTAAAAACTCAACATACATTGCCCCATATACATGGGCAGATCCAGGCTCACAGTGATGGGTGTGCGAAATGGGCCCTATTTGATTTGGATTTGGATTTGGCCTGAATCAGGGACAGCAATTCAATTTGTTGATTCAGATCACTGTCCCCAATTCAATTCAGCCAAATCTGAATCTGAAGATTCAATACTGATTCAGAGAATCAGTGATTCGGCCATAGACACAACTTTACATGTTTTTTCTACATACCTTGAGGTAGCAGGTGTGGCTTATGAACGCTGTGGTGCTGGAGTGGATGGTGTGTCACACAGATGCATGGGGGGGGGCCCCCGCATGCTCGGCGGTGAACCCAGAAGTTGACTGGAAGTACTTCTGGTCTGCTTCTGGGTCCCCCAGGGAGCACGCAGTGGAGACACCTGTGGGGGCCCCCCCCCCCATCCAGCTCAGTGATCAGCCACGGGGGGACCCTGGCTGCCCCCCCAGACCCAGGAGGCACCAGTCGCTGAGCCAGGGGAGGCACAGAGGGACCCCCCTGTGTGCTCTCCGGCAGACCCAGAAGCAGACCGAAAGTGCTTCTGGTCTACTTCTGGGTCCACTGCCGAGTGTACTAGGGAGCCCCCCACGTTTCTGTGCGACACTCCAGCCACCCTGGCATTGCAGCAATCATGAGCCACCTGGTACCTTGAGGTATGTAGAAAAAACATTTAAAGCTGTGTCTGTCTGAATCTCCAAATCTCTCTGAATTGATTCGGAGGATTCCAATTTGATTCAGAGAGATTATAGGGTCTTCTGATTCGATTCGGAGATTTGGCTGCTGAACCTCCGCCAAATCAAATCAGCAACCGAAGCTTCACACAGCCCTAGTGGCTACACCCCCTTTGACAGTGTGGCTTATGTACAGTGAAATGAGCTCGTTGCACATATGCCATTCTGCTAAAGGGGGAGTGACTGTAGCCCCTTGCTGTGATCGCAGAGCTCACTAGCCTGTTACTGAAGCTCTGCAGCCCAGAGCTCACTGGCACAAGATCTGCTTGGAGTCCCTGCTTTCAGCTCTGGAGCATGCTGCTGTTTAGTCTTCCCCTCCCTGACCCCTTCTCAATTCATTACCAGAGGTCATGAGTGGTGGTGGTGCAAAGCCCTTGGGCCCCATGAGAGCACAGCTGCCAGTGATCCCCTCCTTTCCTCTGCCGCTGAATTTGGCAGGGCAGGGAGGGAGGAAGCAGAAGAGTAAACAGCAGCAGGATCTGGAGCTGCTTAAAGACAGGGACTCCAGGCAAACCAGCTGGTGAGCAGACTACAGGGGGATGTGACCCTGCTGCCACATCCCCTCTGAATCTGCCCTACTCCATATGCATATTCCACATGCATAGTCATATTGGTTTCTTCCTGTATTTTACAGCTGGAAATGCCATGGTAAAGCAATGGTTTAAGAATGAGAAAGGTGGGGATTTTAAGGGTTCTGCTATACCCATGTACAGAGATCCTTTGCTTACAGTAATGTAAGGTAAATAAGCATACATTAAACCAGTTCATTGATTTATGTTATCTAGACCTGTTATATTCATTGCACACAAACCTGTATCCCTTAGCATGACTTGATAAACAAAACATCCCGATTCATTGTTCTGGGTTACAGTGCTCTTACAAGAAAAAAATTAAAAGCTCTATCGGGCACCTGTGTTTTAGTGGATTAGATGTAAAAATGGGAGTTTGGAATCCCGGTTTATATTCCCTACTCCAGAACTGACTTGCATAAATATAGGCAATTTGCTATTAAAAATATGTCAAGGAGTGCAGCTTCAAGTTAGACTTCAAAATTAGAGGCCATGTTCCCTGATTCCTAGCTCATTAGAAAATCTTTTTTTTTTTAATCTGACCCAAAAATCTACAATAGAGTCATCCTGCATCCAGAACACATTTAGAATCCAGCCCCAGTATAGATGTTCGACACTTGAAAATATTCCTTAGTAATTCTGCTCTTGACAATTCCCATTAGTAATTCTGCTCTGAAGAGTGACTTAATAAACATAATCCCATGATGCCATTTTTAGCTTTTTCATTCTAACATGTCTATTTCTTTAATCTAGTCATTTTATTCTAACAGAGATTATATATCATTCCTATCCCCATAATATGTGAATGTCGATTCCTATATCTCCCTTTTCTTTTCTCCATACTAAAGGATTTCTTGTTACTATTACTACTGCTACCACTACTACATTTTATTAATAGGTGATTTGAGGTTTATTAAGGAGAGACCATATTCAAGAAATGCGCTGTACTTTGCTCTCTGAAGACATGAAGTTAGAGGTCATTTTGATTTCTTTTGGAAACTTATTCCAGTGTTCAGCGCTGGTTACCAAGAAAGTACTGTCTGTTTGCTTGTGCAAGTCTGACTTTTACAAGCTAACAAAAAAGTCATGTTATTTCTAGCTGTCAATCCTGAAATCTTGACCTGGAATCTGAGACTGAAGTAGGATTCTTTCTGACTAACAAAGTAAAACAAAGATTACTCTATTAAAATCAGCAATTATGTTGATAATGTATTGCCAGAATAGAATTATCTAAGCTGCATTGGTTCTGCTACGCTAACATGAGTGGACTGTTCAATATACTTAAGTGTAAAGTGATGCACATGGGCAAAAATAACTGTATGTTCACTATGATGGGCTCTACATTAGCTATTATCACACAGGAAAGAGATCTGGGAGTCATTATGGACAGTTTGCTAAAAATATCAGCTCAGTGCTCAGCAGCTGTCAAAAAGGCAAACAAAATGTTAGGGATTATTAAAAAAGGAATTGTAAACAAAATGAAAAGTGTCATTATGCCCCTTTATTAATCCATGGTACATCCACACGTTGAATACTGTGTCCAGTTCTGACCCCCATACCTCAAAAAAGATTATAGAAGAACTAGAGAAGGTATAGAGAAGGGCAACAAGGATGGTTGGAGGGGCTTCCATATGATGAGAGAGTAAAGATACTAGCGAGGCCTAGTTAGTTTAGAAAAGAGATGCTTGAGGGGGGATATAAGAAGGGTTTACAAAATAATAAATGGAGAAGAAAAAGTACATAGGGATTTATTATTTACTGTCTCTCACAATACAAGAACTGGGGTCACAAAATGAAACTAGCAGGTAGTAAGTTTTAAAGTAACAGATGGAAGTACTTTTTCATACTGTGTGTAATTATAGTGTGGAACTCTGCCACAAGCTGCTGTGGAAGCTGACAGCTTAGCCCAGGGGTGGGCAGAATAGGGCCTGTGGGCCAGACCCAGCCTCTGGAGGGTCTTTGTCCAGCCTGTGGCAGGTCACTTGGGCCAGCCTGGCCCAGGCACTGTCCAGCCGTGGTGCATCCTGCCGCTCCTTGAGCATGCAGCGGGGCTGGGGTGGCTCCATGGCTGGACTGCTTTTCTAGACAGCTCAGGTGGTGGCAGCTGCTGCTGCTGCTTGCCTGAGCCCCACGATGCTGGTGGGGGCCTGCAGGTACAGCCCCAACCCAGCCTACCATGCTCCTACTCTGGACTTGCCCACCCAGGCTCAGCAGCAGCAGTAGCAGTGGCGGCTGGGCAGAAACTGTTGTTCAGCGCAGGGGAAAAGCAGCCCTTCCCCTTTGCCACTGCTGGGCCCTTCCTGTTGCAGCCACCCAGAGCCTGTATCCAGGCTGCCCAGCGGCTGCTCTGCACTGCCAGCGCTGCCCCACTGGGCAGCCCAGAAGCACCAGTGACAGCAGCGGAGATGCAGGGCAGCCCAGTGCAGGCTCTGGGCACCTGCAGCAGGAAGGGCCTGGCAGCAGTGAGGAGGAGGGGCTGCTTTTCCCCCATGCTGAGCAACAGTTTCTGCCTGGCCAGCGCTGCTGAGCCTGGATGAGCGAGTCTGCAGCAAGCATGTGGTGGCCCAGGGCAGGGCAGTACCCATGGGTCCCCACCGGTACCATGGGGCTGGGGCCAGCAGTAGTGGCAGCTGGAAGGAGCTGCCACTGCTTGGACTAACTAGAAAGGCAGTCCAGCCATGGAGCCACCCCAGCCCTGCTGCGAGCCCCGGGAGCAACAGGACGTGCCACGGGCAGGTGGTACAGAGCAGGTGTGGAGTGGGCTGGGGTTGGGGCTGTGCCCATGGGTTCCAGCTGATCTGCTTCCACCAGGGTAAGTGGGGAGTGGGTGTGGGGAAGGGATGGGGCTGCACACTGGTGGTGGTAGGGAGGCACTGCGGGCACACAGGCTCTGGAGTTTTGCAGGGTGGGGGCGGGTGTGATTTTAAATGCACACAAAGAACACATATTTTGAATAAGACAGTATTTTTATATAGTAATTTTTCAGAATGGGATTTAACCTCTTTACCCATTGTCTCATCAGTAAAATGAGGAGAAACATACTTATCCAGCTGTGAAAAATGATACTTATATATTATCGTTATTTATTAAGATAATTAAAAAAAATGGGCTGCAGGTCTTTATCTGTTACAAAGTAAAGATACAGAACAGATGATCTTTTACTCTGTACAGTAACCATCAACAAAATATATCGCTAAGGCCATTTTTTCACGTTCCTCACAGCCATCAGATGTTCATCTGGAGCCAATCCAAAATGCAAATAGAATTTTAATTCCCTTAGAATCTGTAACCCCAATTACCCTTTATGGCTCCTTTGAAGAATGTGCAACTGAACACATAATTACAAAACAGTTTCATATTAACTTCACTTGAATAGCCAAAATCTCTTTTAAAAAATTGGAAAGATTTAAATAGCAGAGCTTCAAAATGGAGTTACAGTGGCTGGTTTTCCAGATAGCATCCATCATGCCAGCCGGAAGCTTTCCAAATCATATTTAAGAGCTGCTCTGCTGACTCAAACATGTACCTGCTATGTCTCGTACTGAGCTACAAAGAATATTATGTCAGTATCTCCTCTTTATTTCTTCCAAGAAAACATTCTTTTATAGGAGTAAAGCCACAGGGACTCATTTCCACGCAGTCCCAAATGAAAAACTAATATACTGAATTAATTAAATAAAACCCTTTTGGGCCAGATTCACACTCTGTGGGGGTTGAGATGGTGCAAAAAACCATATTTTTTGTGAGTACAGAGGCAACTGTGTCAGAAAGGGGATCTACCCCAGGAAAGGTAAGAGCCAGTAGCATCACCAATATCCTGTGTGACATCTGCTATATAAGAACAGCTTCCAAATCTAAGTGGGTTCTCTAAGTGCCCAAAACCCTACTAGGAGATGTGCTGCATCACTGGATTGTCTAGCCTCATCCCTTTTCCAGATGCACCAGCCAACTCTGCACTGAGCTGCTGAGTGTGGTTGCTTCTGTTGTTTTTATCTATTTTATTTTTGATTCTTCATAGGAGTATGTATTGGATAAAATATTCTTACTCAAAAGAACCTATTTACCTTTGTATTCAGTTTTTGAAGCTTGTTGGTCTTAAAAGAAATCATTTGGACTAATTTATTTTTGAGATTTTCTTAAATAGCAACTCAAATTGAGCAATGAAATAATACATAAAAGAGAAAAGTATAAACAATAGTATAGCTCAACTCAGTGATGCTTTACAAGAAGGCACATCAATATTCCAACCCAAACATTTTTTTAAACTCCTTTATCTGCTTCTGCCATGGCAGCAGCTGCTCCTGAATTCACAGAATAGCATGGCTCATAAATCATGATAACCAATTGAAAAGGAAACCAATTTTGTCTTCTCTAAAACAAAAGGTCATAAGATATCTCACTTCATTTTGATTTTTTCATGCTATTTAAAAGCAGAATATATGATATCCCATGAACTGTGACCATTAAGTCACTTGTATGTTCAAGAAGGAAAAAAATATACAGTTAATTTTCCAATTGGAAATTTATTTTGACCAGTTCAAGAGATATAATTGTTTTTGTTGTGAAACTGTTAATTATTCCTGACCATCAGAGATTTTAAAGTATGATTGGAGTGGTGTTGTAGCCATAATGGTCCAAGAAATATGCATAAATTAGATTTTTGGACACAGTTGTTGTTCTCCTAGTTTAAAAATTGAGGCTTGCTTGACTCCTTTTGAGGACTCACTTAATTTTCCACTTATGATCATCTAAATATGTACTGTTTTGCAGAGTGAATCTTGGCTATAGAGGAATTTAATTTTAATTCTGTGGCAAAACAAAAACACAAACCTTTTCTGGAAGGCACTAAGGCAAGTCTCCATTTAAATTCTGTTGTTTTTAGCCTGCCATAACTCAAAAGCACATGCATATAATTTTTGCCTGAAACTTTGTATGCTTTGCAATTTTATGGGATTTGGTTTGGCTTGTTTGCTAATTAGAATGTGGGCTCCTCCAGGTATCATAGGCTTGCCATATGTTCATCTTTATCAATGACCTGGAAGATGGCATAGAGTGCACCCCCAGCAAGTTTGCAGATGACATCAAGCTGGGGGGAGTAGTAGATACACTGGAGGGTAGGGCTAGGGTTCAGAGTGACCTAGTCAAATTGGAGTATTGGACCAAAAGAAATCTCATGAGGTTCAACAAAGACAAGTGCAAAGTCCTGCACTTAGGACAGAAGAATCCCATGCACCGCTACAGCCTGGGGGCTGACTGGCTGGGCAGCTGCTCTGCAGAAAAGGACCTGGGGGTTACAGTGGACAATAAGCTGGATATGAGCCAGCAGTGTGCCCTTGTTACCATGAAGGCTAATGGCATAACGGGCTGCATTGGTAGGAGAGTGGCCAGCAGATCAAGGGAAGTGATTATTCCCCTCTATTTGACACTGGTGAGGCCACATCTGGAGTACTGTGTTCAGTTTTGGGCCCCCCATGACGGAAAGGATGTGGGCAAATTGGAGAGGGTTTAGCAGAGGGAAACCTGGTGGGACCCTACCTACAACTGGGTGGTGGGCAGTCAGGGATACACCCTATATAGAAAAGACAGGACAGAAAGGAAAGATGTGGGGGTTGCGCTCTATGTCAAAGAGCACCTCACATCATCAAGGATTAGCTTCGGGTTAGAGGAGGGTTGGGCAGAGACACTGTGGGTCAAACTACAAGGGGGCGTGTGGTGAAAGGGACCTTACGGTGGGTGTCTACTACAGACCACGCAACCAGCGGGAAGAGCTGGACCAGGACTTCTCCAGTCAGCTTATGGAGGCGGTTAGGTCAAGGGATGTTATTGTCATGGGTGACCTAAACCACACAGACATTTGCTGGGAGGAGCAGACAGCCAGGTCTGACCTCTTGTGTAGGTTCCTGGCTGTATTACAGGACCTTCACCTTATCCAGGAAATGCACAGACCCACTAGGGGTAATGCCTTACTGGACCTGGTCCTGGCCACGGGGGATGACCTGGTGAGGGGACTGCAGGTCCTTGACCACCTGGGCAATAGCGATCATCACCTGCTGGATTTCACTATCCAACGCAGGGTGTCAAGGGCTTATACCAAGGCTAAAGCCCTTGACTTCAGAAGGGCCAACTTCAGTGAGCTTAGGAGACTAGTGCAGGAGGCACTGAGGGCCCAGAAGGTAGAGGAGATGGGAGTCCATGAGGGATGGTCGTACCTTAAGGGGGCGATCCTCCAGGCCCAAAGGATAACAGTTCCTGAGAGAAGCAAGGGGGGTAAGAGTGCTTAGAAACCCCCTTGGCTCAGCAAGGGCATTCAGCAATGCCTGAGGACTAAAAGGGAGGTGTACAACCAGTGGAAGGGAGGAACTATCACCAAGGACGAGTACTCCTCCTCGGCCCGTGAGTGTAGGAGGGCTATTAGGAAGGTGAAGGTAGAGGTGGAACTCAGGCTAGTGTCCAGGATTAAGGACAACAAAAAATCCTTTGTCAAGTACATTGGGAGCAAGAAGAGGGCACCAGGCAATGCAGGGCCCCTGCAAGATGCAAACAGTAATCTTGTGGCTACGCCAGACAAAGCTGATATTTTTAACAGTTTCTTTGCCTCTGTTTTCTTGAACAGGGATCGGGACATCCCACCTACCAGAGTTAGGGACAATCTCGGGGATAGCTCTGTCAGGCCTTCAGTCAGTGCAGATGTAGTTAGGGATCTTCTGGAAGGGCTAGACATTTTTAAATCTGCAGGTCCAGATGCCCTCCACCCAAGGGTGTTGAGGGAACTGGCAGGGGTCATTGTGGAGCCCTTGGCCCGGCTGTATGAGCATTCGTGATCATCTGGCCAGGTGCCGGGGGATTGGAAACTGGCTAATGTGGTCCCAATTTTCAAGAAAGGAAGGAAGGAGGACCCAAGTAACTATAGGCCTGTAAGCCTCACCTCGGTGCTCGGGAAGATCGTGGAGAGAATCATCAAGGAGCACATCTATGGGGGGCCTCCAAGGGAGATCATGCTCAGAGGCAATCAGCATGGGTTCACCAAAGGCAGGTCCTGCCTGACCAACCTGATTGCCTTTTACAACCAAGTAACTAAATCTTGGATGATGGTGTCACCGTGGACATAGTCTTTCTAGACTTTAAGAAGGCCTTTGACACTGTCTCTCACCCCATCCTCATCAATAAATTAAGCAACTGTGGCGTTGATGCCTACACAGTTGGATGGGTAAAAAATTGGCTGATGAGGCGCACTCAGAGAGTAGTGGTGGATGGGTAGTACTCAACCTGGTGAGATGTGAGCAGTGGGGTACCCCAGGGCTCAGTCCTCAGGCCTGCACTGCTTAACGTCTTCATCAGCAACTTGGACAAAAGGGTGGAAAGCACGCTGATGACACTAAGATGTGGGGCGAGGTGGAAACACTTGAAGGGAGAGAGAGGCTGCAACTAGATTTAGACAGACTACAAAAGTGGGCAAATGAGAATAGGATGGGGTTCAAGGTAGATAAATGCAGGGTGCTGCACCTTGGGAGAAGGAATCCACAGCATGCATATAGGCCGGGGAGTTCCCTTCTTGAAAGCACAGAGGCTGAAAGGGATCTTGGAGTCACTATTGACTCCAAGATGAACATGAGCCGCCAATGCCAGACCGCAGCCAGCAAGGCCAGCCATACCTTGTCATGCATCCAAAGGTGCATCTCAAGCTGGTCCAGAGAGGTGATACTCCCCCTCTATGCAACTTTGGTCCGGCTGCAGTTGGAGTACTGTGTTCAGTACTGGGTGCTGCACTTCAAAAGGGATGTGGCCAGCCTGGAGAGAGTTCAGAGGAGGTCCACCCGCTTGGTGAGAGGGCAGCAGGATAGGTCCTATGAAGAGAAACTGAGGGACCTGAACCTGTTCAGCCTCAGCAAGAGGAGGCTGAGGGGGGAACTGGTGGCTACCTACAAATTCATCAGGGGAGATCAACAGCAAGTAGGTAGAGCCCTTTTCTCCCCAGCACCACCTGGGGTGACAAGGAACAGTGGTAATAAGCTGATGGAGAATAGTTTTAGGTTAGAGATCAGAAGGCAATATTTTACAGTTAGGGTGGCCAAAATCTGGAATCAACTTCCCAGGGAAGTGGTCCTTGCCCCTACCTTGGGCAAATTCAAGAGGAGGTTGGACAATCACCTGTCTGGGGTCTTGTGAACCCAGCATTCATTCCTGCCTGTGGCAGGGGGTCAGGCTAGATGATCTGTTCAAGTCCCTCCTGACCCCAGCTACTATGAAACAAAGATGGTTAGCGGGGTGGGGCACATTACTTCTGAGGAAGGGTGAGGGAACTGGGCTTATTTAGTCTGCAGAAGAAAAGACTGATAGGGGATTTAATAGCAGCCTTCAACTACCTGAAGAGGGGTTCAAAAGGGGATGAAGCTAGACTGTTCTCAGTGGTGGCAGATGACAGAACAAGGAGCAAGTTGTAGCCAGGGAAGTTTAGGTTAAATATTAGGAAGAATTTTCTCACTCGGAGGGTAGCAAAACCCTGGAACCAAGTTACTCTGAGAGGTTGTGAACTCTCAGTTCTTGGTGGTTTTTAAGACCCAGATAGACAAGGCCCTGGCGAGAATGACCTAGTTGGGGATGGTCCTGGTTTGAGCAGGGGGTTGGCCTAGATGACCTCCTGAGGTCCCTTTCGATAATAATTTTTTGTGATTCTGTGATTTCTATGTTCAGTCTAATAAGTCAGGAATGGTTTGAATTGACTTTAAAATGTTGAATTAAGATCAGAGGCTATTTTTGCATACAAATGTGACTACGTGCTGTGGACTACTAGCTGTACACTACAGTGGCCCTTCTGTGGTGATGGAATCTGAGCAAAGGGAATAGGAGGGAAAAGGGCTGTGTGTGTCCTTCATGCTTCATTACACCACAAACCGTGATCGTTATTCTTTCCAAAGTTATTACTTTACAAATGTTATCTCTGTCTCTCTTCTGTTTGCAACCCTGTGGAACCAGTGTGACACATCCTGACCCTACATTCAGACAGTTATGCCTTTGAGGGATGCTCCTGGGGTGTTCTTACACCTACAGGCGTGTCCTTCAGTCCCAAATCCCTGTCTGCCATCTGTGGCTTGACCACTGGGAACAGACTGAAAAACACCAAGACCCAACTCTTTGACCTGCAGTGCCTCAGCCTTTATTCATAGATTCATAGATTGTAAGGGGCTAGAAGGGACCTTGCAAGATCATCGGATCAAGCCCCCCTGCACCAGGCAGGAAAGACAACTGGGGTCAGGTGACCTCAGCAAGGTGACTGTCCAGTCTCCTCTTGAAGATTTCCAGGGTAGGTGATTGCACCACTTCTGGAGAGAGTTTATTCCACAGTCTGGGCACCCTAACTGAAGACATTTTTCCTAGTATTAAGCCTGGAATGGTCTTCTAAGAGTTTGTGACCATTACTCTTGGTCCCCTCACAGCCTTCCCTTTTTTAGGCTGAAGAGACCCAAATCCCTCAGCCTTTCCTCATATGGCTTGCCTTGCAAGTCTCTGATCATACAGGTGGCTCTTCTCTGGACTCTCTCAAGCTTTTCCACCTCCTTGTTGATGTGTGGTGCCCAGAACTGGACACAGTACTCCAGCTGTGGTCTCACCAGTGCTGAGTAAAGCAGAAGAATCACTTCCTTGGTTTTGTCTGAGATGCATCAGTTGATGCATGCCAGAATATAGTTTGTCCTGGTAGCTACAGCATTGCACTGATGATTCATATTCATACTATGGTCTGTTATTACCCCAGGTCCCTTTCACCCATGGTGCTATTCAGTTTGGTGTCACCGAGCCTGTAAGTATATATGGGGATTGTTCATTCCCAGATGGAGCATTTTATGCTTCTCAATGCTGAGCTTCATTTGGTTCCGATCTGCCCAACTTGCCAGCTTGTCTAGGTCTGCCTGTATCTGCAGCCTATCTTCAAATGTGACCACACTCCTCCATAACTTGGTGTCACCTGTGGACTTGGCCAGTGAGCTCTTCACCCCCACATCCAAATCACTGATAAAGATGTTGAAAAGCACTGGAGCAAATATGGACCCCTGAGGGACACCACTGGCCCCTTCTCACCAGGACAACACAGATCCGTTCATTAGAACTCTCTGGGTCCTACCCTGCAGCCAGCTTCTTATTCACCTAACTGTCAAACAGTTAAGCTCGCAATCCTCCAATTTCCCATGCAAACATCATGGAATACCAGATCAAAGGCCTTTTGGAAATCTAGGTATACAATGCTGACCTCCTTTCTCTTATCCAGGTGATCAGTTACCTGGTCATAGAAGGAGATGAGATAGGTAAAACAAGACCTGCCCATGATGAAGCTATGCTGGCTGTCATTCAGAATCCTATGTTCTGCAAACCTATTGCACATAGACTCCTTGATGAATTTTTCCAGGATTTTCCTTGGGATTGAAGTTATGTTAATTGACCTATAATTGCTCAGGTCCTCTCTCCTCCCCTTCTTGAATATGGGCACAAAATTGGCCCTCTTCCAGTCTTCAGGGACCTCCTCTGAGAGCCACAAGTTTTGGAAGAGTTTCACCAGAGTTCCCATGATGACTTCGGCCAGCTCCTTCATCAGTCTCGGATGAAGTTCATCCAGTCCTTTTAGCCCGGTGAAATACCGAAGCAAAGCAGTTATTCAGTTTTCTCCTGAATGTCAGTAACCAGCTGTCCTGAGTTGTTAAGCAATGGCCCCATGCTTCCATTTGTTTTCCTCCTGTTCCCTATGTACCAAATGAAGGACTTCTTATTGTCCTTGATTTCCATTGCTAATTTGAATTCAGTTGCCGCCTTAGCCTTTCTAATCTGCTCCCTACAAGTGTGGACCATAGTTGTATAGTCCTCCTTGGGGACTGTCTCAAGCTTCCATTGTTTGTATGCCTCTTTCTTCTTGTTCAAGAGGACTGTAATATCCCTATTAAGCCAAGAGGGCTTCCCAGCCCTTCTGCTACCTTTCTTCTGCATGGGAGTAGACTTCTTTTGTGCTTTAAGGATCGTGCCCTTGAAGAACACCACTCTTCATGCACTCCTTTCACCTTCGGTCTCTGGTCCCACAGTGCTTCCCCTACTATTGCCTTGACCCTGTTGAAATTCACTTTTTTTTTAAGTCCAAAACTTTTAAGCCTGCTAGCTAATTTGCCTGCCTTGCGACGGACAGTGAATATGATGGTTTTGTGATCGCTGATGCCCCGGTTACCCTATATATTCAGGTCGCTCATCAGACTGTCTTACTTGCCTCATCCACGTCTTGACAGGTCTTAGCAGAGGAGATTTTTCCATTTAGAAGAATCACACTTGTCTGATCATATGCTCAGAAATTATAGATTCCCTTCTCCTTGCTTCCCCCTTCCTCCCCTTCTCTGGAAATTGCCTTTCTTTTCAGTCAAATGCTCTGAAATCATACTTGCCACTAACAGTAAATACACTATAAGAAATAACAAAAATATTCATTACAAAAGAAGTAAAAAGAAACCGGTAACTGTTTGTTAAGTTACAGACAGAGATATAAAAATAGACAAACAAACGAAAATATCAGAACAATGATTTTACCGTATCCTTGTATCTTAGCCTAAGCTCTAAGAATGCACCTTTTACTTATGTACTAGCCAAAGTCCTTTCCCCCTGCCCAGCTAAGCCGCTGGGGGACTAAAGCACCTAAGCCCAGGAAATTTTATATAGGCACCTACTCTCATGGCACAGTTTAGGTACTTGCCCTTAGCTGGCCAACTGCATACTTCTTCAATCAGATTCTTGGGGAGCCTGTACTATGCACATAACTTTCTGCCCCTAGATGTGCATCAGTATCTTAGACTACGTCTTGCATGTTCCACCAGGAGAATATTTATATCCTTACAGACATAAAGATTACTAGCCTAGGGATATAGTCTCTCATTTATTCTCCCCACTGTGAGAAATATCTTCTCTGAATAGCCTGTTACCAGGTGTCATTTTTAATACAAGCCACTCCTTTTAAAATGTAAATTCATTATTGTCTGGAAGGGGCTGGCTCATATGCCCCAACCATGTCTGCAGAGTGCTTACTTGACTGCAGAGTCTGCAGAGTGCCTACTTGACTGACTACTAAACACACTTATGTTGGATGCTAATTCCCAGTGGTTATTTCTGAAGTGTGAGTGGAGAAGGAACACATAAGCTAATCATTGCTCTGTTAATCAGTCCTGGCCAAAATTAAAAATATATTCATAACAAATACCATAATTTACACAAACATAAGAATACTAAGGCTAAATACAGCTAAATATCACTTATTCATGGGCCACATCCTGATGACCATGGTTGTTTTATTCCCTGGGGACAAGAAGCAGCAGCACACCTTATGCCACTGCTACTTGTCTCCAGGGAACACCTATGTCATGCACCCTCTGGCACACAGCAGGTTACCCTGGGTGGGGTAGGGAAGGCTGGAGCCAGCAACTGTGCCAGCCCCAGAAGCCTGTCCTGGGGGCCAGAGAAGCTGCAGGTGCAGTGCTCCTGCAGCTTGGAGCCTGGCCAGCAACTGAAGCGTGGCTCATTTTGGGCAGCACATGCTGGAGCTCTGTGCATTGCCCCATTTTTTTTCTGCATGGGTTTTTCTGAACCCAGGATCTCCTGAGGTCAAACCCTCCGTCTACCAATACCCTCAACCCCTCCCCTCCATGCTGCAAGGTAGCAGTGTGGGAGATACCTGAAAGTGCCATGTGCAGCACCCCAGATGGGTTTGTAGTGCTGCATATTGCATGGCCATGCCCGTCTGGATGTGGCCATGGAGACCACATATGTCATATCAGAAAAACGAATTCAGGAAAACAAGTATGACTTTTCATGAACACCTCAAAATATTGTGTGTCGATGACCACTATAGACCAGGGAAGGTTCAAAGTATAGGAATTAATATAGGATTCCGCGGGAGCCCTGGGCCCCCTGTGAAAGATGTTGAACATGGGGCCATCTTAAAGGCAGTTATATATGTATGAATCTCAGGTGTTTGGAGACTGAACTCCCTGCCTGTTCCATAGGGGGTTGATCTTCTGGCCTTTTGAAAGAACGATACAGAAGAAGTTCCATGATGGGAATGTGGCTAAACTTCTTGTCCTATGTGTAAGCTTTCCCAGGCTGGGATAAACTAAACCTAATTCCACCCAGCACTTTGCTGAGGATTAATTGGTTTGATCTGTAAGAAGAAAATGTTTAAAATAACACAATAAATTGAGAGCACAAGTAAAAGGTCTGTGACAACTGTTTGGCTTATGGTGTGGTTTTGAGACTGCCTGCCATTGCAGCTGGCTCCCCTCATATTTTAAATAATGTGTGTATATGTTTGGCTCCCATTTTGATCAAGAGGAGTGATACTTTTTTTGTCTTTAAGAAATATCAATCTTTTCTAAATGCACCAAAAGTTGGAAAAGTAATCCCATTTTCATCAGCTACATTATTTATACTTCATGATACATTTGTTTCAAGAAAACTGTTTAGTAGCATTCATTTTAACAACATTGCTTCCTAACAAGTCTATGCACCTGTTCAGCGGCTTCCTGTCTTTATCTTGTTTGTTTATTTCCAGCTGTGTGCATTATTTCAGAGTGTTTTTCCTTCTAAAACTAATTTTATCCAGAGCACCTGAACTTGATTGGTTGCCCAAATTAAATTGGAGCACTGTCAGGGCTGTTCAGAATTACATTGGTTGACAAAGAGTTGAGAGATTGTTATGATAGTTTTGAGAGTTTTCACTGTTGCTACCAATGCTTTTTCTGTTGTATAAGCTACCAGGGCTGACGAATCAAGTGTTTTGCTACTAAAAATAAGCAATCACTTTTGGTATATTTTGAAACTGGTGGCTTCACTCAAAGCAATGAAAATGCTATAAATGCTCACTTGATTTTTAATGTTGCTACAATTCTGACCTCTAGTGGAAGCACCATTAATAGTTTAGTGTTTAAATACAGAATGACTAATAATATGCTAGCTAACTGTGATGGTATTAATTTATTTGCATGTGGTATTATGTTGCAGTAGCATGTAGGAGCCCTAGGTCTGGACCAGGACCTCACAGTACCTGGGAAGTATGTAAATGCAGCAAAAAGACAGTACTTGCCTAAAAAAATTACCTCCTAGGAAAACTCTTTATCTTTCTAAAAGATTCTGCACTTGTTGAAGAAGTCTGAATTGCATCAGAAATGAAAAACTCAACAACTTTGCATTTAGTTAATAAACAGAATGCTGTTTTTATTGGCAGGTTTAGAGGATGCCAACACAAATTTGATCTCATTCTTTGACAAAGTAACTGCTTGGATGGATGAAGGGAATTCTGTGAATATAGTCTGTCTGAACTCCAGCAAGGCTTCTTACAAGGTCCCATATGACCTTCTCATAAATTGGAGAAATGTTGGTTAGATAAAATTACTATTTGGTGGATAGCTGGCTCAAAAGCCATTAGCAAAGGGTAATTTTAAATTGATTAATGTCAGAAAGTTTTAAGAAGTTTTGAGGATCCCCACAAGGGTCTGACTTGGGTCCAGTGCTATTCAATGTGTTTGTTAATGATTTGGATACTGGAATTGAGAGATGCTTAAGCAAATTAGCAGATGACACCAAACTGGGAAGGATTGTTAATATGTTTGAAGACAGGAGTGGAATTCAGAAGGATCTTGACATATTGGAAAGCTGGGCTGGAGCTAACAGGATGAATTTCAGTGCTGACAAATGGAAGGTGCTATACCTTGGGAAGAATAATGCAAAGTGGTGACACCTGTCTGGATGGCAGCACTACAGAGAGGGATCTGCGAGTCCTCACAGATCACAGACTCAGTATGAGTCTGCAGTGTGAGGCAAAAAGTGAATGTGGTTTTGGGCTGTTTCATAGAAGCACTAGATATGTGGCACTGGTTAGGCCTTATCTAGGGTATTGTGTGTAATTTTGGGCTCTGCATTTTAAAAAGGAAATGGAGAAGTTAAAGAGGGTCCAGAGCTGAGCAACAAAAATTACAAAGGGCTTGGAAGGCAAATAATGCGAGGCGAGATGGAAGGAAATAGGCATGTTCAACTTGTGGAAAAGGTGCTTACAAGGTAAGATGATAGCAGTCTTCAAATATTTGAAGGGCTGCCATAAACAAGAAGGAAAACACCTTTTCTCTCTTGCTGCAGAGGATGAAACACAGGCAAATGGCTTGAAGTTGCAGCTAAGTGAGTTTAGATTGGATATCAAGAAAAACTTCTTCACTGTTAGAGCAGTGAAGCAGTGGAATGGACTGCCTAGGGGAGTTGTGGAACCTCCACCATCGGAGGTGTTCATAGATTCATAGATGTTAGGGTCGGAAGGGACCTCAGCAGATCGAGTCCGACCCCCTGCATAGGCAGGAAAGAGTGCTGGGTCTAGATGACCCCAGCTAGATGCTCATCCAACCTCCTCTCGAAGACCCCCAGGGTAGGGGAGAGCACCACCTCCCTTGGGAGCCCGTTCCAGACCTTGTCACTCTAACTGTGAAGAAGTTCTTCCTAATGTCCAATCTAAATCTGCTCTCTGCTAGCTTGTGGCCATTATTTCTTGTAAACCCCGGGGGCACCTTGGTGAATAAAACCTCACCAATTCCCTTCTGTGCCCCCGTGATGAACTTATAGGCAGCCACAAGGTCGCCTCTCAACCTTCTCTTGCGGAGGCTGAAAAGGTCCAGTTTCTCTAGTCTCTCCTCGTAGGGCTTGGTCTGCAGGCCCTTAACCATACGAGTAGCCCTTGTCTGGACCCTCTCCAGGTTATCCACATCCCTCTTGAAGTGCGGCGCCCAGAATTGCACGCAGTACTCCAACTGCGGTCTGACCAGCGCCCGATAGAGGGGAAGTATCACCTCCTTGGATCTATTCGTCGTGCATCTGTTGATGCACGATAAAGTGCCATTGGCTTTTCTGATGGCCTCGTCACACTGCCAACTCATGTTCATCTTGGAGTCCACTAGGACTCCAAGATCCCTTTTCACTTCCGTGCCACCCAGCAGGTCATTCCCTAGGCTGTAGGTGTGCTGGACCTTTTTCCTCCCTAGGTGCAGCACTTTGCATTTCTCCTTGTTGAACTGCATTCTGTTGTTTTCTGCCCACTTGTCCAACCTGTCCAGGTCTGCTTGCAGCTGTTCCCTGCCCTCCAGCGTGTCCACTTCTCCCCATAGCTTTGTGTCATCTGCAAACTTGGACAGAGTACATTTCACTCTCTCGTCCAAGTCGCTGATGAAGACATTAAAGAGTATCGGTCCAAGGACCGAGCCCTGCGGGACCCCACTGCCCACACCCTTCCAGGTCGAAACCGACCCATCCACCATGACTCTCTGGGTGCGACCCTTCAGCCAATTCGCCACCCACCTGACTGTGTAGTCATCCAAGTCACAGCCTCTTAACTTGTTCACCAGTATGGGGTGGGATACCGTATTGAAGGCCTTCCTGAAGTCTAAGTATACGACATCCACCCCTCCTCCTGTGTCCAGGCGTTTCGTAACCTGGTTATAAAAAGAGACTAGATTAGTCAGGCACGATCTGCCTGCTACGAACCCATGCTGGTTTCCCCTCAGCATAATTTGTCCTGCTGGGCTCTTGCAAATGTGAGCCTTGATAATTTTTTCAAAGATTTTGCCAAGGATGGAGGTGAGACTGACTGGCCTATGGTTCAGGAAGAGACTGGCTTAGCACTGGTCAAGGATGATCTAGGAGTAGCTATGCCTGTGTTCTGCTGTGGGTATTTCCCATGCTACTGAGTTTTGCTTGTTGCTACATGGGGCTAGGAAAGAATTATTTTCTCCCTCCTGCTGCTACATGTGTCAGGGTTTTTTTTAAGCCTTCCTTAGAAGCATTGGGTGTTGGCTGCAGCAAGGCTGGGGATTTTGACTGAGGTGTCAGTGCCCTATTGGAACTTAAGCCGTGAGGTTTCTAGCTAGAGGGTCTTATCTCTCCACTCAGCATCATACCAGTCGCTATATTTAGGGTCAGGATGGAATTTTACCCTATGGTCAGATTGGCACAGATTGTGAGGGGAGTGATGGACGAACATGGCCTTGTTCCTAGGATCTATTGAATGCATTTTAACAGCTTTTGTAGTAGCAGGACGTTGGCCACTGTGGTCCCCCTGCTTTACCTGTGGTAGCTTAGGGTATTATGTCTTGTGGTTGTGCCCTGGTTGATTGTGTAGTTTTGCTAATAGGTTAGACAATGGATTTGTATAGGATGGTTTGGATAGGGAATCCCATCACATACAGGGAGCTGGACTAGATGACCTCTATAGGCCCCTTCCATTCCTGCTTTCCTGTGAGAGCATCCAATGACAGAGGCAGCAGATTTCTCAAGGAAGAATCTAGTTCTCTCTCCTTCAATGTATTTCTAAGGGACAGAGCAGATGCCTTCACCCTCTTCTCACTCCAGCAGCAGTTAGGGTCGCCTTAATGCTGCTTCACTTGAATTTTGCACCTCTGGGCTTTTCTAGCAAATACCCCATAAAGTTCACATTTCTGTAAACAATGCGGTTGATTTTCCTGGTTAAACTATACACTCTGATGTGTCATTAACAGGGAGTCCTTGACAGCAGGATTGACCCTGACATTAGAGGTGAAATATCCTGAAGAGATCTTGAGGATCTAAGGAAGGGCACTTTGTGCTTGGAAGCTTCTCTAACGTGTCTCCCAACTATATAGTTGGTCCAATAAGAGACATCACAAAAATATCTTTGATTCTCAGGGAATTTATGTAATAATCCTAACTTTTTAAGAAGGCTTGATTTAAGGAATGGGCAGTGGTTTAATGCAGTGCTTCTCAACCTGTGGGTCACGACTCAAAAGTGGATCACAAGAATATATGGAAGGGTCAGGAACAAACTTTAAAAATGGATAAAAACAAGTTTTAAAATGGATTCTCTTTTAAAGGAGGAACCCGTGACTTTTCCCTTGCATGCAGGCAGAGTTCTAGCCTGCAAGGGGCTGCTTAGGTCCCCCCCATGCCTCATACCCCAGCCTCTCACCCCACACACTGAGTGGTGGGCCTAGGGGTGAGGGGCACTGTGTCAGGAGTGAGGGGCACTGTGTCAGGACTGGCCATTAATGTTTACAAATGGGTCCTGATACAAAAAAGATTGAGAACTACTGTTTTAAGGGCCATTATTCTTGCAAAATCAGTTTACCTATCCCTAACTAATAAAAGCTTGTGAAATTACAGCTGGAACTCTTAAAATATTGTTGAAATAAGTTTACTGACAGATCAGCAAGGAACTCATTGACATCTTTATTATGGTACAATGGGAGATTTACTAAGGAAATCCTGTTATAATCCTTTAATACGGTGTGTGTATTATGATGGCATTATTTGTGTGCAAATCTATTGGGATACGTTTTGATGCTTAATTCTAAGTAAAGTGATATAATAGAAGTTTACCTTGCTATTAAACAAACAAGCTACAGTGTTTGCTAAAAAAAATCTAAACATTCAGCATTACAGATTTGAAACACAGGGAAAAATAATACAACAAATGTGAGTTTTGTGTGATGTCTTTCACATTCAGGATGTGGACATGTGTAACAACTGAACCATTCCTAATTGTCACTGATTGGGAACCATTTTATAACTGTGGGTCAGAGGTGTCCACATATGTACAATGCTCTAGCACTCCAGGTAGAATGGTCAGTTTTGGGGCTCTGAAGTACTGTAGCTCTGAGACCAGAGGGTGGGACTGAGCATCCATCCCATCATGCCTGGTAGGGGGTGAGTGAGAGGGGACTGCTTGCAGCCATGCTTTGGGGGTCCCAGGTGGGTGAGGGACGTTTTCACTTTTTAGTTCCCTTCTCTCCTAAACATTAATTCAGTGAAGTTCAGTAGCTGGTATTCAACTGAACTCTGCAGTGTGTTTGCCTGATTTGGGGTGCCCTGGGAAGGGGAGTCAGAGGGCTTACTGGGATCTCTCTATGTTTTGGGATTCACAGGGACTTAGGGGATATAATAAGGGGCCAGTCAAGTAGGAAATGAGGACACAGCTCATCATTGGAAAGATAGGTTTCATTGAACAAGAAGTGAAAGGGTGATAAGAAGTGTCAACAGAAGGCCAAAAAAGCGGGGCAATAGGGGTCTGGCCAAATACCAGAGTGGACAGTTGTAGTGGGTTAGGAGTGGTGCAGTGTGGGATGCCTGGAGAACCGACCAGACTGGGTCATAGAACGTTTGGTGTCCACAGATAACACGTTACCTTGTTCACAGTGCACTAGTGTAAAAGAGTACTTGATTTTCCAGTTACACTTTTGAACTGTTACAGTACATTTTAAACTAGTTTAATGGACTTCTGTGTGTGTGTCTGTGTGTTTGTTTCAGGATTAAACTGCATTTAAACCAACTTATGAATTATGTGTGTCAATACTTTCACAGCATCTCAGAGCCATTTTATAAAATTCAGCATAAAGTTTTATAGGCAAAGTAGGGACAAACGGGAGATCTTTTTCTAACTGACTGAGAGAGTTTGTGCTGCACAAGAAGGCCCTCCCCTGCTCTTCAGCTTGGTGTCTGTTGGAAAGCTTATTTATTAAAATTATATGCTGCCCTTCCCAACAAAAGCTCAGGGTGACTTAGAGAAGAGAGCAAAGTAGCTTATAAAACCAGTGAACAAGCCAGGAGAAAGTAAAAGCCAAAAGAGTAGTAAAATAAGCTATATAACAACCCTTTCCCCCAACAATATTGCAGCTTAGCCTGGTCTCCAATGTAGAGGTACAGGGAGAAAATGTTGTGCCCTAGACAAAACCCCCTTTCACCAAGAACCAGAGAGTGGTAGCAGTGGGGTCTTACGTACCTTGGGCACTCAAAGACCCCAGCTGATACTGCTGCATTGTTGTCTGCCCACTCCTTACTGTGGAGCAAGAGCAAGCATACTGGTAGTTACCAGGGAGAAGCAGAAGCACTCTTAAGTTCCCACTCTGGTTTAACCTTGTGGTAGACTGTTTGTATGCTCATAACCCTGCATTCTGAAATAACGATGCCTGCACTAGGGTAGCTATAGCATTATAATTTTTTACCTCAATACAATGTTCGTATGTAAACAAGGTCTTCAGAAAGTGCCTCTGGCTTGTTATCCTCAGCTCAGAAATGCACTGGATGCAGGTAGAGGAAACCTGTTAGTGTTTAACGTCATTTATAAAAGATAGCTGCGTTCGTAGTGTTAATTAAGCTCCACTGTACTTTGCAGTTGATGCTCTGCCCCCTTTCTCAGGATCTAAAAACAGTCTTACGTACTATTTAGCAGCTTTCTTTTGCCTGCTGCATAGAATATGTATTTAGTTTGTTTTGTAACAAACTCTGACATGATAGTCTCCGCTTATATTATTTTGTAATCCTCCATGACAGACCATGACAACCAAGGGGCAAAGGGATGACTTGTTACAGACAATGCTAGTTGTCTCACTGGTGGATGAGCAAGTTCATTATTGTCCAGAGAGTCTCAGTTCTCCTCTGCTAAGGGTCTAGAAGCTCCATCTTGGGCCCTTAAGCCTGAGGTCTGAAGCAGAGGGGAACTAAGAGTTTCTCAGGAATGGCAAAAATGTTAAAAGCTCATTGCATCAAATGCCAGCATCTAACAAAGAAATGATATCTGGTACAATGGGACTTACCTTGACTTTTTTTTTTTTTCATTTTCAGGGTTTGAACATAATCTTTCATGTTGCTTTGGCTCTCTTAAAGGTAAGCCTTTTACTCTTTTAATTTATAATAAAACCATGTGGGTATTTATGCAATTATTGCTGTCACTTAGCTGAATATACCACACCTTGCATTCATCATCAGCAATCCCTCACGGTCAAGGATGATCATTCCCATGGGGCAAGTTAAGGGTTATAGATGAGTCCATTGATGGCAAAGAAGGCTGATCGTAGAGTCAGGCTCTCCGGCAGACACCATGGGTGGTGATTAAAGGGAAGGTTGGACTGCAGATTTCTCGATCTTATTTTCTTTCCTTCCATGTCTGTTGTTTTTCTGCCTCTAGGGGGAGATGGGCCTTTTCTCACAAGGTATCACCATGCATCTTTGTCCTGGGCTAGTTTTTCTCAGCTTATGATGTCAGTGCCACACTTCTTAATTTTTGTCTTGAGGGTGTCCTTGAAGCATTTCCTCTGGCCCCCACATGCCCTTTGTCCTTGGATGAGTTGGGAGTATAGTACTTGTTTTGGTAAATGTACATCAGGCATATGGACACAATGCCCTGTCCACCGCAGCTGATGTTGAATAATCAACATTTCCATACTGGTGGTGTTAGCATTGGTGAGGACACTAGCATTTATGTGACAATCCTCCCACTTTATGCCAAAGATCCTCCAGAGGTAGTGCTGATGAAGGCGTTCCAGGGTTTTTGGGTGGTCCCTGTAGGTCAGCCAAGCTTCACAGCCATAGAGAAGAGTTGGGATTACCACAGCCTTAAATAGGAGGAGCTTTATTTGAGTCCTTATGTCATGATTATTGAACACAGTCTTCTGAAGACAGAGCTAGCACATCGGATCCTATACTAGATCTCTTCATCGATGTTGGTTTTCTTTGAAAGATGACTGCCAAGGTATGCAAACTTGTTTAACACTCTCTAGCTGCTGTCGGTCAGTGAGGATCTTTGCTGGGAGAGTTGATTGGCTTGGAGCAGGCTGGTGAAACAGCTTTGCTTTTCTGTTGTTTAGTGTCAGTCCTAGGCACTGGTATGCTTGAGGGCAGCAGTTAAGAGCTGTTTGTAGGTCCTCCTCAGTATGTGTGACAACAGCACAATCGGCATACTGAAGTTCCACAATCGAGGCCAACGTAACTTTGGTTTTGGCATGGAGGCAGGAGAGATTGAAAAAGTTTCCATCCATCCTGAACTCGATGCCAATGCCATGTGGCAGACAGTCATGGATGAGCATTTTGATGACTGCAAGGAAGATGCGATTACACAACCCTGTTTGACGCCCATTTGAATGGCAAAGGGCTCTGTAGTGGAGCCACTGCATAGGATGGAGGCAGTCATCTGGTCATGAAGGAGTGATTAAATTTCCCTGGGCAGCCAACCTTCAATAAGATCTTCCATAGAGCCTCACAATTAACAGTGTCAAAGGCTTTGGTCATACAACTAAGGCCGTATGCAATTCCTAGTGTTGTTCTCAGCATTTTTCCTGGATTTACTGGGTCACAGAAATCATGTCCATGGTGCTTCTTGATGGTCTGAAGCCACATTGAAATTCAGGAAGGATTTCTTTGGCAAAAGGGAGCATTTGGTTCGGCAGAATTTGAGCAAGAATCTTCTTGGCGATGGAGAGGAGGGCAATACATCGATAGTTTTCACAGTCAGACTTACCTCCCTTCTTAAAAATAATGACAATATTGGCATTCCTTAGGTCAGTAGGAATTTCCTCAGTGTTCCAAATTTTAAGAAACAGTGGGGACAGCTACACATTCATTCACCGTAGTTACTGCGCATTAACTTTTGTACTCGGTTAACCAAGTACTAAATCAATGCTCAGTAACGTGCACTACTGCGCAGTAGCACCAGCACATGGGCTTTTATTGATGCTTATTGCCCAGTAGCCTAATACTACTGCACAGTAGTGTATTAGTACAGTTTTTGCCCAATGTGCTACTGCACAGTGTTATTAGGCTACTGCGCAATTAGCATCTTGTGTAGATGCACCCAGTGTGTAGAACTTGTTGGTCACAGTTTCCCCACCAACTTTGAAGACCTCAGCTGATATGCCATCAGGGCCAGATGCTTTGTTGTTCTTCATCTTTCTTATTGCCTGGTGGATTTCTTCAGAGGTTGGTGGACTGGCAAGTGCTTCTCTTATTGGATGCTACAGGCTAGAATCAATGCTTTCATCGGTCATTGTCGAGTCTCAGGTCAGGAGCTTTTGGTAGTGGTCCTTCCAGCAGTTTTTAATGGACTCATCTTTGAGAAGTGTACTGCTGTCTTCAGATCTAAGCAGGGTGAGCCCACAAAAACTTGGTCCATACATAGCTTTGATTGCATTGAAGAAGCTCCGCATGTCATGATTGTCAATGAATTGTTGAGTTTCTTTCGCCTTCTCTTCCTACCATTTGGTTTTGATTTCTCAAATCTTCCTCTGGGCATCAGCTTTAAGCCATTGAAAGGTTCCCTGCTTCTGACTGGACATAGGATGGTTTTGCCAGTCACAGAAAGCTGTTTTCTTCCACTCAAGAAGGACTTTGATCTCAGCGTTATTTTCATCAAACCAGCCCTGATGGTGTTGGATGATAAAGCCAATTGATTCTGTTCAAGCCTCATGGATGGTCTCCTTTACAGTTGTCAATCTTCCTCAACACAAGTTTTCAATCCTAAAATTGTAGAGGTTCTTGCTGGAATGTGTTTGGAAGTCCTCACAATGGCTAGGGGTCTGAAGGGATTTGATGTTGTACTGTCATCAGAGTGATTTGGATTGCTTTTGATGTTTCAGCACAACCCTGATGTACAGGATTGATCTCACTAAGCAATGATCAGTTCAGCAGTCGTTAGCTTCTCTCATTACATGCATCTTTTAGATCATGCGCTCTTATGATGATGTAGTCAAGGAGGTGCCATTGTTTGTTTTGTACCTGTCACATTGTCTGAAGATAGTGTTCATAGTGACAAGGTCATGCTCTACATATTTACTGTGTCAAAGGATGCTGTTTGGCCTTGCCCACTCCTTCCTTTTCAGTAGTGCTCCTCCATATGTTAAAATCCTGGCAAACTCTTACATTGAAGTCTCCAAGGAGGATGATCTTGTCCTTTTTCAGGATGATAATCAGAATTTCATCAAGGTTAGCATAAAACTGTTCTTTCTGTTCTTCCTCGGCATCAAATGTTGGAGCATATGCACAGATAACGGTAGCAAACGAATTGTTGGTCAGTTAGAGGTGGAGAGTCGTGAAGTACTCATTAATGCCAATAAGGAATTCAGTCATTCAGCTGACAATCTGATTCTTAATGGCAAAACCAATGCCATGTATTTGCCTGTGGTTTGCAAAACAAAGTATAGCCACCCTGTCCTCCCTACCATGGCCTTCGTCTGCATATCTGGTCTTGCTGAGAACAGCGATATCAATGTTATATTGCAAGAGTTCTGAGGCAGCAATAGCTGTTCTACTATAGCTGTTCTACAATAACTGTTCTACATTTAGGTCTGTCACTATCCTGGTCATATAGCAGGGTTCGTACATTCCAGGATGCAAGGGACATTTTTGTGTTTGACTGCAATTTGAGTGATCCCCCTGGAAGTGGTTATCCAGTCAGTTGAGATAAAGTAGGACAGCCTATGTTTGAGGCATCTTTTCTAGTCCCTTCCCCATGTGGAGTGAGCAGAAGGGATTCTAAAAAGGACAGCTCAGTCACAATCACAGCTGCTGAATTACCCTCTTGTCCCATTCCGAGGGTGAAGTGACCATCATGTGACCGCCACCTGCACATGAATCCATGACTAGGGACTCCCAGCGATCACTTTATCTGACCCTGTCACCACTTGTCCATTGCTTCAGGACTTTGTAGATGTATTGATTGGCTATTGTAGTAGATGTTGGATTACTGGGAGAAGACTGGTCGTGACTTGTTTTACGTGAGGAGGCCATCGTGCATTGAAAACCACATGGATCTTGGCAGAGGAGAAATGTATGTCCAGTGGCAAGGAGATCCAAGATGACTGGAGTCACTTTTCCACTGCAGCCTTCATCTGCCTTCACAGCTATTGGAAAATATACTTCCTGCATCTGCCTGCTTCACTGTTGAGTTGAGGTCTTTATGTTGTGTTGAACTGCTTTTTGTCTGATACCTCACCGTTGACCTTACCACCATGGGTGACCCTACCAGGAGTACAAGACTCCCAACGATATTGCTCTTAGGGCCTTCGGTACATGCAAGCCTCTCCACCCCATCAAGGTGACAGTCAATGGAGAGCACACCTTATATTAAAATGATATCAAAAGGCTTTGTGCTATAATTCTTGAAGCCCCAAAGTTTTCAGGAAAGAAAAGGGGGAAATTAAATGTTTGCTTTTGTGGGCATGGTCAGCATGGCCCTTAAAACTATTTACCTTTGTTTTGTTTTATTTTTGTTAAACTATTCCATCATGCATTCGAGTTCCTGGAGGTAAAAGTGTATATAATGATTATTGTTTCACATATATATCTACTAGGAAGTAAACAAGTCTGATTCACTTTACAGGTCTTTACTTCATACATAGGGTATTTCATAGAATTGTTCAGTTGTACTTACCTCCAGGAAAGGTATTGTTGCATCTCAAATGCATTTATTATGCCAGGGGAGAATCAAATTCCTTTTGCAATTAAATCAAAGGTGCCAAAGATCTGGTCCGTGGGCTGGATCCAGCCCATAGAGCCCTGATATCTGGTCTGCAGTGCTGCCTGTGGATCTTGGACTTGGGACCACACACATGTGCACGCCGGCCCGGCCCCATGTGCTTTCACCCAGTGCATGGAGCTAGGGCTGGCATGTGTGCATTACACGGCACATGGGGATGGATCTGGCAAGCGCTGCAAGCTGTGTATGGGGCCTGATGCAGTGTGTGGTGTACTGTGCAAGGCGTGCGGGGCCAGTCTGTACATGCTGCGTGCATCATCCATACTGCATCAGCCTTGCATGCAGCATCCAGTGTGTAGGGATCCAGAAGGATCCAGCCTGCAGACTAGCCTCCCACTACCCATCCCTTCTGTGGATCAGCTCTTTGCTACTTGTCTGATCTACAGGGCCTGACAAATTTGATACCCCTGCTGAAAACTCAGCTGAGTAGCTATGGTTCTCAGACCCCATGGATCTAGCACAGAACCTGTGAACCTAGTGAGAGAGTTCTTCCCAATATCTAGCCTAAACTTCCCTTGCTGCAACTTGAGACTGTTGCTCCTTGTTCTGTCATCTGCCACCACTGAGAACTTTGGAAGCACCCTTCAGGTAGTTGAAGGCTGCTATTAAATCCCCTCTCAGTCATCTCATCCCTAGACTAAATAAACCCACTTCCCTCAGCTTCTCATCATAAGTCATGTGCCCCAGCCCCCTAACCATTCTGTTGCCCTCCGTTGGTCTTTCTCCAGTTTGTCCACATCCTTTCTGTAGTGGGGGGTCCAAAACTGAACACAGTACTCTAGATGCAGCCTCACCTTTGAATAAAGGGGAATAATCACTTCCCTTGATTTGCTGGCAACACTCCTACCAATGCAGCCCAGTATGCTGGACTAATGACCAGGCTGATATATGTGCTTTCACCCAAGCATACACATGTGTCTGCTTGAAATGAAAGAGACTTCATCTCGATTTCCCAGAAAGGGGTAGGCTTAGTTCTGGATTATATACCACCATATATTTTAAATCTGGACATTCACTGAGTACTGTCAAAATCCATCTAGCAACCATCTCAGCTTTCCATTCTATATGTTTATTGTAAAGGCATGTTTTTTCTAGCATCTATCTCTGAAAACAGCATTTATATCAGCAAGGAGTTGGTGAGTTTTAAATACTGATAGCTAGTGCCTACATCCACATCCAGAATGTATCTTACTAAATGATCTTTGATTTCCATTTTAATCAGGCCATTAATTTACCTGTTATCTTCCCAATGTCTGTCTGTCTTCTGAGAGAAGTTACATTGCCTACCTTAAATGTTAAGAGGGCTTTTACTTATTATCTAGGCAAGACAAATCCTATTAATTAAATTTCTTAAGTAATCACAGCATTACTAGAGACTAGTTCATCTTGGCACAAAGTCTCTTTAAACAGATTAGATTATGTGTAAACCTCTGTTATGGCCAGGGATCTGGGTTTTTCATTTGCCATGGAAAAATGTGGATTTTCTGCTTTAAAAGAGAAAAGCAAGGGTTTTCTCCTTTAATGGGGAAAATCACGGATTTTCCCCTTTAAAGGAGAAAAATGCAGATTTCCTTTTGCAGGCTGGCTGCGTTCTGGCTTGCAAGGAGCTGCTTGGGACTGTGGAGAGTGGGGGGAGGGCGACTGGAGGCAGGGGGTGCCATGTATGTGCATGCACACATACACACATGGCCAGCATACAGCCAAGCAGGGTGGTGGGAGCAGCCCTGGTAGCTGAATACAGGTAAGTCTGTGGGGTTGAGGGTCGGAGGGCCAGGGCTTGGGAACTGTCAGGGGGCCTGTGAGGTGCATATATGCATGTGTTTGTGAGGCAAGGGTGTGTGAAGGCAGGGGTCTGCAGGTCAGGAGTAAGGAGCACTGACATGGCCAGAGCAGGTGGGACACCAGAAGAGCACTGGCATATCAGGGCTGCTCAGCACAACAAAGCAGCTGGGGGACAGCTGCAGCTGGATCCGCTTCTTGGTGGGTGAAGGGGGCAGGGAGAGCTCTGATTTTCCATGATACCCCTGTATTGTGTGTGTGCGTGCATGTGTGTGTACTCTCTCTCTCTCTCTCTCTCTCTCTCTCTCTCTCTCTATATATATATATTATATATGTAATATAACACACACACACACACACACACGCACACACACTAGGGCTGTATGAAGCTTCAGTCCCTGATTGGATTCAGCGGAGATTCGGCCTGATTCGGTGGCTGAATCTCTGAATCTGAATCAAATCAGAGGACCTTTTAATCTCTCTGAATCGAATCAGAACCCTCCGAACCAGTTCGGAGAGATGTGGAAAAATTTGGAGATTTGGACATAGAGACAGCTTTAAACGTTTTTTCTACGTACTTCTAGGTAACGGGCTCATGAGTGCTGTGATGCTGGGGCGCAGGAGCATGTGGGGCTCCCCAACATGCTCAGCAGCAGACCCAGAACTGGACCAGAAGCACTTCCAGTCCACTTCTGGGTCTGCTGGGGTGCATGCCAGGGGACCTCCCTGCACCTCCTGGTTCAGCAGCTGGTGTCTCCTGGGTATGGAGGGGTCACCTAGGTTCCCCTTGCAGCCAATTGCTGAGCCAGGGAGGCATGGGGGGTGTGTGTGTGGGGGGGTAGCATTGGGCTTCCCGGTAGACCCAGAAGTGGACCAGAACTATTTCTGGTCCACTTCCAGGTTCACTGCTGAGCATATGGAGGGTCCCCCCCACACTCCTGTGGGACGCTCCATGCGATCATGAGCCGCACCTGCTACCTCAAGGTATGTAGAAAAAACTTTTAAAGCTATGTCTATGTCCAAATCGCTGATTCTCAGATTCCGATTTGGCCGAATCAAATCAGGGAAAGTGATCTGATTTAATTAATCAAATCCCTGATTTGGGCCAAATCTGAATCGAATAGGGCCCGCTTCACACACCTCTAATACACACACACACTTGCACACACACACACATTTCATTTTAATTGCAGAGAAACATAGATTTGGGGTTTTTAAATCAGTGAATTGAGGTGTCCCTCCTGCCCCCCCCGAATTTGGGATTTTTCAGCAGAAAAAAACAGGATCTCTGGTTATGACCTCACAGGTATTTTATTACCTGGATTATTAGAACACATTTTACTAGGGCTGGTGCTTCAACTGCATGCATCTTCAACATTTCTGTCATAGAGACATGCATAGGCTGCTGTGGCAGTGTTAATAACACCATGATGTTAGCAGGGATCTTGGTTTTCTGTGATTTAAAAAAAATCCCCAATTTTTGGTTAAAAAAAGTAACCCCAAATCCACATTTTTCCATGATTGAAATGAAACATCACTATATATATAGCTATATATTCATGGTGTTTCACTTAAATAACAGAAAAATGTGTATTTGGGCTTACTTTTCTTAACCAAAAATCGGGGATTGTTTTTAAATCACAGAAAACCAGGATCCCTGATGATTAAGACCTGCTCTGGGCAAGTTTACATGATGTTGTTTTAAATCTGCATCAGCCCAGTCATTTGTCTCCACTAGGGTTCCCATCATTGCTAACACCTGTGCAGCTGAACTGAGATTAGCAGCAGTACTAAATTTTTATAAAATGTCTTGGGTGTAGATGGGACCAGGTTTGGACCTGTCAATTTCTGCTTTAACAGTAGAGTTCTTATTTCAGATAAAGAAATTTCTTATTTTGAATAATCGTTACTAGACATTTGTAACCTAAAGCATTCAGTCAGCTTAATTACTTAATTATCTGTGTATTCTACCTTGTATTGCCTTGGCCCGTGCATTAGTTATCTTGTGACTGCTCTAGAAGATTAGATGGGGAAACTTAAAAATAGATTTTGGAATGACTTTATTTTAAGTAGTTTATAAGCTTGGAATTCATCTGTTGTTTACTCTGCTCATAGCAGCTGTTATTATGATGATATAATATGTTGCACTGATATTCATGTTATGGAAGTTACAGCCAACAGACAATAATAAAGAAAGTTACCTTAACAAAATATTTCTTTACTGGAAAGCAGAAAATAACCATGAAGAGAATGTAGTCAAGCCCAATAAGGCTTTAACCTAGAAAGCTCTTATTAGTTAAAAATAATGTACCTTTTAGTGTGTTTCAAAAGATTCCATTTCCATGGCAGTGGCAACATGCTTATTTGTATTCTTAATTAGAGTTTGCTTTGCCGTAAGTGGGAACTGGTCTGCTATTAGGAGAGGAATTTTATACTCTGTTTAAAGTCTGGAATAAATAATTGTCACTTAAATGTGTTTGTCCCCATGTTACTAGTGTAGGAACAAAATGGTTGTTTGGTTTCATCTTTTAAATAATAGTAACTGCACATGAGTGCAGCAGAACAATAACTTAGTAAAAACTCAACTGCTGAAGATCGTGCTCCTTTTAGAGCTGGAACTGGAAGCTGTAGTTAGTTTCAACAAATTCCAGATCCTTGTTCTAGGTAATTATTGCCTCTGGCTTTAATTACTCTGGACTTTAGGGTATTAATAGTAGAGACTTGAATGTGGAACTTTAGGATGTTTCCTCCCACATGATTGTTCATCTTATTTGTAGTTTTAGGAATTATTGATTGGTAATCTATTTCAGAACCTTTACCTACTAAGTGTCATTTCTCTTTGACTATTTAAACAATATTAATCACTTTCCTTCTCTTAGTACCAACAAAATTATAACTTGATCCTCAATTCCAATTTACCCTAATAGACTTTTGGTGCTCTATGAGCTCCCTTGATTCAAACTAAACTGTGAGAGGATTTTAAAATGGCAGTGATACCTTTCTGCTCAGCAATCTTGGTATGCTATCCTAACAGGCTTCAGAGAATAAAGTGAAAGCCCCTGGAGTCAGAGAAAAATCCTCTTCTATCTCCACTTCCTCGCTTTTAGCCACTGTCACAGCAGTGAACTGGTGATTGGTTATCTCATTTTTTGAGACATCATACTTAATGAAGCATGTGCCTAATTCAATCTGAAATAGCATTTATTAAAGAAGAAGATTCTCCCAGTGTCAAAGTGTTAATTGTTCCATTTGTATTCACCTTGTTATTATGCCAACAGGTACTCTCTTTTAGATATTGGTATAGAATAAGAAGCATCCATATATATGACTGTTAGTTATACTTTTATCCAGTTGGTGGCAGTACTACACAACTCCTAACTAATTGTTTAGTTGTTTTATATAGAAACAATAACTGAAACATCATTTAGTAAACTAATTCTTGACCCAAATAGTTTTTCTTCTCATCTCTCATTTTCCAAACAGGAGACAATAATACATAGCAGTGTAAAATGAATGCTCACTTTTAAAAGGTAGATATATGGATGGAGTACCTTCAAGAAACAGCTGACTATCTTGACATTTTAATTAAAAGGACACTTATTAAGGTTGTTGATTCAGAGTGGTGAAAAGGAAAATAAATTCTGATTCCAATATCCAGTACACATTCAAATGTTTTGTTGTCTGTAAAGCCAGTTTCTTTGTTGCAGATTGCAAACTGAACATTAAAGTAATTGTATTTGTTAGGAAAAGTGGAACTGACATAGAAGTAGATCTTTGCTTATTCAGATGTGAACATGAAAATAATATAGGAAGACTCAGGAGGGTCAGCATTTATTGCAGAACTTGAGGTTCCACTCTATGCATTGCTCTCTAATGATCTGTTACACAATTTGTTGGAGAATTAAATACTAGGGGTGCATGGACAGAGATTTTTGGGGCCGATAGCCAATTTTTAAGGAGGTCAATACTGACCCAATTTCCAATACAGCTGTGTGCTGCTGGTAAGTCTGTTGTGGTGGAAGGGGAGGGGGCAAGGAAGGGACATGGGGGGAAGATCATTGCCCCCCATGGTGAGAGAGGGAGTGGGGCAGGGGCAGACTGCCCAGCTGGGGTGGGGTGGGGCGGGGCACAGGCCAGAGCTGGAGCTGCAGCTCTTCTGAGGCATGTGGGGAGGGGGGGGCAGCTCCCACTGCTGCTTACACCCCAGGAGGGCATGGGGGGGAAGGGCATGTGCCCCCAGATCTGCACAGGACAGGTGGGCTGCAGCTGCGGGCTTGGAGCTGGGCTGTGCCGGGCTCTTCTTGGCGGGGGCTGGGCTTGGGGCATGTGGCAGTGCTGGGAGGGGGCTATGGCAAAATTTGGGGCACCTGCTCCCAGTGCTGCTACCTCGAGCCCAGCCCCTACCAAGAAGAGCCCGGTGCAGCCCTGTTTCCAGCCCGCATCTGCAGGCTGCTTGCCCCGCCCTGCCCCACACAGATTCGGGGGCACATGTCCCTCCCACCCCATGCCCTCCTGGGGTGTGCTCAGTGGCAGAAGCCACCCCTCAGATGAGCTGTGGCTCCATCCCACATCCTGCTGCATCCCACCCTGGCTGAGCAGCATCTGCCTCTGTCCCACTCCCTACCTCCCTCACCGTGGGTGGCATAGATCTGTCCCCCCACGCCCCTCCCCTTCCCTTTCCCCTTCCACCACAATAGACCTATCAGCTGCATGCAGCTCTCCAGGCTGCTGGGCTCTGCTCCTCACCACTTATGTGCTGTGCTGTGGCTGCACCCACACATGGGCATTTATTGGCCAAATTATCAGCCACATTGGGCCGATTTCCAATACAGACAATTTTCTTTATATCGGTGTTGATCTGATATTGGACTGATGTATCGGTACAACTCTATTAAATACATACTTTTCAGATCATTCATAAGGATAGCAAAATGAAGCAGGTAATAAAGTACAGATGTAAAAAAAAATAATTGAAATTTAAAAAATTGGAAGGCAAGGGAAATAGGGTATAACTCAAACTATAGGAAAAATTATTTAATGTAGTTTAAATAGCATACTTGATTTCTTTATAGGGATAAGTTGCTGGCAAGCTGTTGACCAATCAGGTGCCTTTTCCAAAGTTCATCATAGTCTTGAACAAAAACATTTATCTAGGCAAGTGCTAGGAAAATGTTGGCTGATGTGAAATCGGGACTCTTGCTTTGGTCTGCAAAAGATATTACCAGTAATTTCAAATTCCTTATGAGGGTAAGGAATCTTAACAGAGGTTAGTAGTCTAGAGCAAGCAGAAAGTTAGCGAGAACTGTAGTAAATTGGTGAAAAAGACTGGATACAGAGGCTCCCCATTTTCAGAAAATAAATAAAAACTAGAATAGAATGTGTAGATTGTTTAATATATTTATACTTCCCTCTGCTTAGGAACATAGAACTGGAAGAGGCCTTCTGAGTCATTGACTGCAACAGGTGTCAACTTTGTGCCACCATAAAAATGTTTATTATGGCACAAAAGCTAAATGAAATTATGTCATAGTAATTTTTGTGGCACCAACAAAGGTAGTAATAATTTGTGCCACCTTTTTGCCGCTGATGTCTGTTTGCTTATGGTGGGAGACTGTGGGCTGCCAGGGGCTGCCAGAAACTCCCCTGGTCTCAGGGGCCCAATCCTGGGGGGGCGGGGTAAGGACTCTGGGTGCCCTGTTCTGCTTTGGGGCATGTGCCTACAAGTGGGGAAGCCCCCACTCCCTAGGGGAGCTTCACCCTCTGCACTTACAGAGCCACACTGGGGGAATGATTCCCCCACTGTGGTTTGCAGCTGGAGGGGAGAAGCCCTCTGCACATGCAGGCACACACCAGGAAAATGATTCCCCAGGCACAGGTCTGCAAGTGAAGAAGGGGGAGCTCCCCTAGGAGTTTCCCTCTCTGCTTACACATGAGCCCTGACCATGGGGCAGCAGCATGGGAGATGTGCTGGCGCCCAGCTCCCTTTTCTCCTTGCCACTCCAGGGTCAGGAACCACCTGCAAGCAGAGGGGGAAACTCCTGGGAGAGCTCTTGAATCCCATGTTGGGGGAACCGCCACACCCCAGCATGGGGACACATCTGCAAGTGGGGGTTTCCCTGCTTGCAGGTGCACCCCCCAAATCGGGGTGGGACACCCAGGGTCGCCCAGGATCAGGACCTTGAAGCTCGGAGAAGGGCAGGGGACCAACTCTGGGGAACAACAGCCTTGATGACATTTGTTAGACATCCATGAAGCAGGTGAGCTGTGCCCTGACATACTGCAGCATAGCTGATCCTGCTGCAAAGAGGACATCTGTTTCCAGACATTAAGTCTAGTATCCTACTACTGCAGGCAGCCACCTAAAGAAATATCCCTTTCATAAACTGATCAAGCTCCATCTTACAACTAGCTTGTTGGTTATTTGTCTTCACTGCTTCAGTTAGGAGGATGTTCTAGAAAATGTCTTCTAATTTCCAGTCTAAATTTACTCATGGTCAGTTTATACTCATCTGTTTTTGTACCGGTATTATCCTTCAGGTCCTTTACCTTCTTGGTATGTACTCCTTTTATATATTTATATACAGCAGTCACATCTTCTCTTAGCCTTTGTTTTGCTAGAGTAAACAAATCAGCTGTCTTTAGGTCCTGTATTGTAGGGTAGGTGCTCCAGTCTCCTGATCATTTTAAGAGCTTTCTGCATCTGCTTCAACTGAATTTGAGTTCTTCCTTGAATGCGAGTGACCATAACTATATACAGTATCCTAGATGAGGTCTCACTACGCTTCTTTGATTAAATACTGTCTTATTGCTAATGGATATACCTTGCAACTTAATTCAAGGATTGTGTTTTTGTCACTTTTTCCCTTCTCCCTCCGCTCCTGCATGATCAGACCAATCTTTTGTGGCAATGTGTTCTTGTAGAATGAAATATGTACCTCTATCAAGGGTCAACACAAGATAAATGCTCAACTTAATGGTCATTAAGGTGGACTGCAAGTGCTGCATCAGTGTTAGGTCTATCTTCTGCACGGGGGTAAATTTCACTCCTATTGGGAATCTTGCTATTGGTATTGAGATAGGTTTCATTTTATTTTGTTGGCATGTCAGCTTTTTTGGGAGGACGTTTCCTCCACTCTGTTCTATATCTTGTCTGTCTCCTGCCGGTTGAGCTACCTTCTTTCTCAGCTCAGCAATTTAAAAACCCAAGGTAAAATTTTGTTCTGTGACTGAGAGCATAGCACAAAACATCAGGCTTAATGGAACATGGACAAGCCCAAAGGTGGATGTGCCATTCCATTATTTTTGTACTTCTAAGCTTCTGGATCACTACTATGACGAGGCAGCCTGTGATGTAACCTAATCCATCATCTAATTTATAGCAGTTTCCTCAGGTTGCCCTGTGGCTTAGCATAAGCCAGAATCACCCTGGTGGCATCTGCTAAGATCTTGACTCTTACCTTCCCTTGCCACATTTCCCATGCAGGGGTTTCTCAGTTGATTTGTCTGGATTAGGAGCATTAGTGGTTAGAGATACTTACTATGCAACAAAGTCTCTCTCTGTCATATTCAGAGGGCTTCATTATCCCTGTTTTGAATACGATAGCCTTATGTTTGTCAAAGGAGACTACAGAAAGGACAGGGCTTGACCAAAGAGTAACCAGCTAAGCTGCATTAATAGTATGGAAAAAAGAGTTAGGAGAGTACAGATGAATTTTCTAGCTGAATTTCTCCTATGATTATTTAAAGACAATTGTATGTTTTGCGTTCTGTGGAGAGTTTGCTGTGTTGCCAATGCCAAGTATTCAAAAATCATGAGTCAGGCCTCAAACAATTATGAGATCACATATCTGTATACAGATATTGTGTTCTTTTTATTTGACTTCAGGGTTTTTTTGAGCCTTTAGAGTAGACTCAGGCCACATTTTCAATTTTTTTCACAAGTACAAGGGCTAAAATATATTTATAATGAAAGCTGATATTCTCATATAAAACGTAACTCTTGTACTGAAGCTTTAAGGAAAAAGTATGATGAGATTCCCAAAATACCCATATGAACTGCCAGCACTGAACTTGCCCATAGGTGCAAGGTTTATAGGCCTTACGTAAGTCTTGCTGTAGTTCTTTATATAGCCTTCTTACCAACCCTTAGGATTAAGTATGGATAATAGGGGCAATTTTGTCCTTTGTGAATGGCCAAGGTATGTTCTCATGCCAAGGTTTTAGGCTGGCAAAGACCATTTCCTCTGTAAGTCAGGTTGCTCTGGGAGATTGGGATCACTTTTTCTTGCCTTACCTTTATTTTACATGAGGCACTCTCTGAGCACTGCTGATGGGATTTGACAGTCACTTCCCTTGATTGTTTTTTGGCACCATTGTTGCTACGTTGGATATTCTTCCTGATGAGCTACAGAGGCTCAGAAACTTGCTTGACAGGAACTGTAAGCCACTACAATTTCCTGAGGAAAAACATGCACATGAGGAGTCTGATTTTTTTCAGAGATGCCATTTTAGGTTGCTGGTTGCATCTCTAGAGCTGAATTCTCAGCAAATTATAGTAACTGCTGAAGGATAGAGCCAGATCTACTATTTGGGTACCTTGTAAAACAATTAGAAGTTGGTTGTTACCTACAAATATGAAAAACGTAATTGATTCCTACTGTTTATTACCAGGGGTGGATCCAGGGGTTGTGCAGTGGTGTGTCTGTATCCCCTCCTTTTGGATTGGACCATGTTGGGGGACCTTCTGTTGACTTTTTAAATTCCCCAATCTGGTAAGAATCCCTGCTTCCCCTCTATGCTTTAAGGCAAGTCCCTTCGCCTCCCCCTGCTCCTGCTTTTGGCTGCTCTTTTCCCTAGTATCCCAGGGCAGGGAAAGCTTCAAACCTGCTCATGCCTGCTCCAGCTGGGCTGTGCAGGGGCTTGTCTCAGCTGGGAACAGTGACAATGGCAGCAGCAATGGGGAAAGAGGGTGAGTTCCCACTTCTCGTGCCTGTTCTTGAGAGACTGGGCAGGGTGGGGAGCCCATCCCTCAGCTCATCACCAATGCTGCCTCTTGCTGAGCCCAAGCCCCAAGCAGCCTGGCTGGAGTGTTCAGGAAAGGTATTGAAACTTGGCCCATCCCTAGAACAGCAGGGAAAGCAGCAGGGGAAGGCAGAGGGACAGAGGAAGGAGAGGGGAGAGGACATGCCTTTGAGAATGGAAGTGAAGGAGGATTCTTACCTGCTTTGGGGACTTCAAAAAGTCCCCAAAGGCTTCTGTGGTGAGGTCTGTCTGCTTTGGTGGGTTACAAAGGAGGAGACTGGGAGTTGAGGGTGCAGCTACCCCTGCAGCACAGGTGGCTGCTCCTATACCCCCTTAACCAAATCCTGGACCTGCCCTGACTAATAAATACTGTGGTACTACACATCACAAAGTGATTGATTATACATCATCTGTGTGTAAGGTGTCCAGGTAGAGAGGTTTGTTAGGGCTTGTGTACATTATGAATGACCTAGAATAGGTTTTTTTTGTCCACATTGGAAGTGGTCAAACTGAACCACAAAGGTACTCTCTAGTGCAAAATGAGTGTGCTTACATAGAAAGCTAGTGTGAAGTAGCTGTTGTGCTCATACTTAGCTTCTTTTGCAACAGTTTCCCCATTTAGAAAAGACTTTGGTTCATTCTCAAAACTTCTGCTGCAGAAGAGGATCCCAGCTAGTTATTTGATCAGCGCTCTGTGTTTTCCAGGTTGCCTTCTCAAGGGAGGGGCTTAACATTTAGTTTCAGAAAACAAAAAAGCTGGGATTCTCTTTTCCAATTCCAATTTCTATCAAATCAGGGAGTTCCACATTACTGGGCTTGCTTGACTCATAGTTCAGCTCTTCTCAATGTGTTTATTACAAATTGCATTGCTAGGTGCAGAGATCTGAATATCAGTGGGCATTTATACATGTGCTTGGTGTGGGGGAGGGGTGCTTTAATTAGAGCAGCTCTGAGAGCCGCTCTTATTAAAGTGCTTGGAGCGTCACATGTATCAGCGTCTCCTCGCTGAAAAATGGTAGTGCAGGCACTTTAACTAAAGCTCATCAAACAAGCTTTAGTTAAAGCTCCCCGCTGCCATTTTTCAGTATGGGGATGCTGATACACATGACTCTTGAGTTTACTGGAGTGCGGTAATTACCTGCTGAGCAGATTAATCAAGTCTGCTTTCACTCACTGTAATTACAGTGCATCGGAGCAGCCTCACTGCATGTGTATAGGTGCCCAATGTGTCCTGAACCTGCCATTTTTCTAATACAAACAGGTTTTCTGTTTTTATACATCCGATTTTATACTCATGCTTAAATCTGTCTTGCACTGACTTCTTCATTAGTTTACTTGATTTCTAGTTCAATGCCTAGTAACAGTGCTGTTTTTTTATAAATTAAAAAATATTTGCCATGGACAGTTTGTCTAATGAACTAGAGATATAAGGACAGTGTGCTTGTGTCTTGTGCAGACATTCAGATAGGTTTTTTTTTCTGTAAAAGGATGGGAGAAAAAGCAAAAAAAGTAACTCAAAACTCATCAGAATGCAGTCTTCCAGTAGCCCAGATTCCTGGCTTTTGCATGAGAGTGTCTTCATAAAAAATATCACCTGTCCTTCTACTCTCCCTCTCTCTTATTCTGTCATTTGTTCACAGCTTGTATATATTGGAGATTGCCTAGCCCTGAAGCATCTGATTTCAGTGTCCTGGATTTTCAGCTCTAGATGTTCTAGTGGAATGGTGGAAATTATTTGTGGGGAAATATAAGTGGTGGTAAAGTAAATGTAAAAGTCCTACTGATTCATGCCTCATTGAATTGTAAAATGATTCAAACCTCACTAATTTCAAATACTGTAACATGCAACTGTCATCAGAACTGTACAAGTCAAGTGTATAAAGGGACCAGGAAGATGAGAAAGAGAAGGCTGGCTTATTCTTCCTTCCGTCTCCTAGTGTGCGAATGATATAGTTCTTAGGCATTCTCAGATTTAATCTGGGTTACAGCTTGCACGTTATCTTTTCAGAGGAAAGAATTTTCATGATGGAGAGCATTCAGTTTTTTAATATTGATTTCTCATTAGCCTTTTAGTGTATTTTTGCCATTTGAAATGCTAATGATAAGCTGTAGCAGAGAGCTTGGTGCTCCTGCTACTTCAAGGGAAGGCAGGCTGCAGGAGAAACAGGCTGCACATGAGGCAGAAGAGCAAGCAAGGAAGCCACATGACCCAAAAGGGGCTAGGTTTGCAGGATATAAGATCAGGGCCTGAGCTGGGCTGGCAGTCTGGTCTGGAAGCCATGGAGAGAAGAGCTGCTGAGCAGAAGGGCAGCAGGAAGGCTCCTAACTAACACCTGAGCTGGGTACACGATACTGGTGGTTTAGGGATGGAGACTGTAGGGGAGGTGGAGGTCTCAGTTGGCTTGGGAGTAGGGCCAGTGCCTAAGGGATAGGGGCTAAGGCCAAGGAGCAGAGCCAGAGCTGAAAAGGGGTGAGAGCAGGCAGGGTCAGGGAGCCATAGCTTGTGAGGGGTGGAGATCTCAACTAGTCCAGGAGTAGGGCTGAGACCCAAGGGATAGAGACCAAAGATGAGGAGCAGGGCCACAGCCACAGAGTGATGAGAGCAGGCAGGGTCAGGAACCCATAGCCCTGGAGGGGCAAGGCCAGTGGGCCTGTAGCCCAAGTGGGGTGAGAACCATGGCCAGGGAGGTAAGAGGGTCAGTGATGGGCAGTCAGGGTCAGTGGGGGGCAAGAACCATGGACAGGGACCCATAGCCCAAGGGGGGCGAGAACAAGCAGGGCCAGGGGGACCATAGCCTGGGAGGGGCAGAATCTGTTGGGAATGATGAGACCTGAGCCCAGGTGGGGCAGAGAATGTAGGCCTGAGCCCAAGAGAGGTTGAGCTCATTTGAGGTATAGAGGCCCGAGTTCAGCAGGGGCTAGGACGGTTAAATCATAGGGGCCAGAGGCCCCAACAGTGATGGAGACTGTTCTGGTTTCAGAGGCCTACATTAACTGGAGTTGACACTGGGGCTGAAGGCCCATGGATGAGAGATGGACTGGATTGGACAATGGGGCTTAATGCTTGATAATGATTGGTAACATCTGGGAGGCTTGGGCATAGCTAAAAGGGGAAATGAGGAAGCCACATAATTAGCCCTTAAGGGAATGAGCAGTGACACCTATATTCATGAGTATGAGATCTCACTTGGGGGGAGCCCTGGGGTATCCTCCCTCTTTCTAAAAGCAGAATTACACTAAGGCTTGGCAGGAGAGTAGAAGGGGAGATTACCTAAAGAAAGTAAAAGTGACAAAAGCTGAGGGGGGCTCCAGGGGCATCACCCACCACCACCCCTGGGTGGGACCCTGTTACATTAGCTTTCTTTGGATAGCTCCTGTAGTAGGGAAACCATCACATAAAAACAATTATGAAGTGCCAACTATAATGGTAATATTTTGTTTAGTTTATTTCAATGACTATATTGTATTCAGCCTTTTTACCAGAGTTTGAATGTTAGTCAAGTCTCAAAAAGCATAAGATATGTATCACCAGGCTCAGAGCACTCTTGACAGAAAGAGACAAACAGCAGTAGAAGCCAGCAATTTTTTTTCCAGAGAACTAAAATTTCCTACTTCAGCTATTACACAACACTTATCTCCTTGCTAAATATCCACCAGCTTGTTTGAAATCCCCTGAACCCACCACCACTTCCCATAAACACCTTCCCCTCTTTATGTGTGTTGATTTATACCAGTGATTCCCAAAGAGTGTCCCACAAGAGCAGTGGAAGTGTGCTGTGAAAAATGGGCTGGATGAGTCTCTGGCAGCCCTGGCCTTACATGGCAGAATTGGACCCTGGCCATGCCAGCTGTATGTTGTGGGGTGAGGCCCACAGACCAGATCTGGCCTATGAACTGGTTAGTGAAGTGTCACCAATTTTAATCCAGAAAAAAACTGTGCCTCAGGTATCAATAGTTTAGGAAACACGGATTTATATACTTGCTTCCCAGAATGGAGCTACCTATTCTTTGTCTTTATCTGTTGTTTATCAAAGCGCATCAAAAAGGTTTTGTATTGTACCCCAAAGGTCAAATAATTACAGGCTATTTTGAACCAAGCTGGGGAGTGAACTCTGAAGTTGAGGAGTCCTCACAAAGTCTATCTTGCCAGCAGCTATTCTTTTATAGACCAAGGGACCTCTGCCTCATCTCTCTCTGCTCATCTCAACTGTGGCAGTGTCACATGGGCAGAGAGGCAGTTGTTTGGATAAGATAGCCCTAGGCCATTTAGTGTTTCTAGGTCAGAACCAATACATTAAACTCCACTCAAAAACTAATAGGCAGTCAACACAGATTTTGAAACACTAATGCTGTGTGCTTACTTCAAGACTGCTTAACTTGTAGTCTTGCATATGGCACCAGTTTAAATCTAAGTAGATTTAAGGTGAGGCTCTTTGAAAAGTGCATTGTAATATTCTAATCACGACAAAGGCAAGGATGGCAGTAGTGAAGTCTGCATCAGAGAAGGAGAGAGAAAAAGAGAGGATTGCAATTTACTGGCCAGACACAAATTAAAATAGATGTACAATTACCTAGCAGCAACCGGGAGCATAACAGAACCCTCAGATTACAAATCTGAATGACAAACATCAGACACTCTCTGTGTGAAGAGTAGATACAATCTTTACCATGTCCTCCCACTGTTTCTGTCTACCAGTGATTTCCCAGTCCAGATTAAGCCTCAACCAGCTCACTGTTATTCGTGCCCTGATTACTGCTATACACAGTAACATTTGATTGCACTGTATGGTTCGAACAAAGTGGAAAGGAGGACTGGGGCATCACTGACTTACTGAAAAAATGTAAACCCACAAGTTTGTTTCCCCCATAAGACATTACACATAAACCAGTTTAAGTCATCAGAAACTGGTTTAAACCTGTAACAGAACATAAGTTCAGTGTACATAAACCAGTTTCAGAATAGCTGAAACTGGTTTAAGTTAAACCTGGTTGAACGTACAGTAAAAGCTCGGTTATCCGGCATCCCCCAGGAATGGGGGATGCCAGATAACAAAATATGCCAGTTAATTGAGCGGCGCAGGCTGCTGCTTCTCCTGCTGCATCTGGGGCATCCCTCTGCCCCTCCTGTGGCATTGTGGGAAAGGGAGGCGGGCCCCGTGCAGCCTGTTATGACCCTGGGCTGTGGGGGCTCAGCAGCTCAGGCTGCTTTGCCCTTGGCTGTGGGGGCTCAGAGAAACCAGAAGTGCCACGGTGGGCACTTCCGGTTTCACTTTATCTTACAAGCCGGCATGCTGGTTAATTGAGCATGCCGGCTTGTAAGATGCCTCAGAGTGCTAGCCAGGGCACTGGGGCCTGGCAACATACTCCTTGAGCAGCGAGCGAGGAAAAGCCTGGGACTGTGCAGGTCAGGGTGGGGGTTTAAACCCCTCCCTAATCAGAGCTCCTGCCGGGCCCGGCCATAACACCCCCCCCCCCCCCCCCAGCTCAGCCCTGTGAGAGGGAAGGGAAGGGAGGGCTGCTCTAGTGCTCCTCCCTTCCCCTCTCCCCCAGCTTCTAGCTAGCCTGAGCCACTGCAGGCATGTGCCTGAATTTCTTCAATCTAGAGGGAATGTCTTTGGAGTTGCAAACAAGGGCAACCTAGGCATATTAGACCGGGGCGGGGCAGCAATCCCACCTGCCAGCTCCCGGCTGCATGGCTGGACCGTGGAGCTCAGCAGGAGCTGGCCCAGTTCCAAGGACTGGGACGATCCCTGCAGTCCTCCCCTGCTGCCTCCTGCCCCCCTTCTTACCTGAATTTCCTGGGCTGGCACAGCCATGAGCAACCCCATGGTCCCAGGCTGGGGGGTGGGCCCTGCTGTAATAGGAGCCTGCTGGGTCTTCCCCTGGGTACTACTGCCCCTGGATCCTGTCATCTTTGACTGGAACCAAGGACAGATAAATATTAATTTTCTAAATTTGTTGGGGTCCCCGCGGGCCGGATAAAATGGTCTGACAGACCATATTTTGCCCACCCCTGTATTAGACTAACCTGCAAAGATTGAAACAATTCAGGCTTAGGCTTTTTTGAGTGTCTGTCCCTAGCCTGAGTAAAATGAATAAAAAAACCCAGAAGTCCCTAAAATGTTTTGTAAAATGAAAAACAGACAATGTACTATTTGACTCGTATGTCATCAGGCCCAAAGGTATCATTATGACCCTCTAATCTGAGTTCCTGAGTAAAACCACCCATAGATTTCAATCAGTGATTCGTGCATGAAGCCTATAACTTAATGCTTGAGGTACAGCACCTCATTTTAGGAAGACATCCATTTTTGAACAAAAGATTTTAAAGGATGAGAATACACCACATCTATTGTGAAACTGTTCCACTCTTTATTTACCTCTTCTAGACTGAATTTGTCTAGCCTCAGTTTCCAGCTATTGGATCTCATTATGTCTTTGCCTCCCAGATTAAAGAACAGAGTGCATGTTCACTTTGGAAACGTCCGTTCTTTCTACATAATAACTACAAACCTTTTCCAAAATAAACAAAGCTCTAATAACCAGGTTCCCTATCTGAGTCCCACTTGCCTCAACTCCCTTGCCAGTGACTCCATTCCTCTTTTGGTTTCTAGATAGTTTAATAAACTTACTGGGTTTTTTTCTTAATAGGCACAATAGGAACCTTAATATTTACATCATTTCTTTTTTGATGTTCTTCTTAGAATAAAAGTTTTCATTCTTAGATTGGAACCTGGAGCTTTATATTAACAATATCTGTAAACTTTCCAACATAAGGTAAATAAATATAAATATTTCAGAAGAACCCATATGGGATTGTTTTTCTGAGTAGACCCCATCCACATATTTTTTACAGTCTTGGATAATCCATCCTTCCTCACTAAACACCACAATGGCCTTATATACATATTGGATAAGAGAAGGGTTAATGTGGAACCACAAGCCATGAACTATTGCAAGCCAGCCCTTTATATTCCTTCTCAGGCTTCAAGCAAGTCGATACCACCTCATGTTCAGCAGTAATGAAGTCAGCTACCACATCTACTAATATGGACCACCTGATCTGGAGATCTGCCTCAGTAACTTCGTTGCCATTTCATTGTTGTAACTGGTCTGAGGCCAAATTGACAAGCAATAAAGAGATTAGGAAGCTTTATACGGTTCAGAGTTCTTACCACTACTTTCTCTATAATCCTAACCCAAAATGGAAGATTATCATCATGCCTGTAGATATGAATGATGGTTTCTTGAACAAAAGTTATAAAGAATATATTTTAAGAGAGCTAGGACAGTTTCTAACAACCACAGGCTTGATTTACTAGTTCCCCACCAGACTTTACCACCCAAGCACAGATTATGGAATGAAGTTGTCCATGTGCCTCTGGGATTTAAATGAGCACTCCTAACTTTAGATAACTCAGAGACGACCTAGTCCCCACTCCTTTAAAAATTTTGTTTTGTAGAAAGTTTAGTCTATATATGAATGCTTTTCTCTACAAAATTGCAGGATAGGCTTGGAGTATCTCATAAGAGGAGATACTCAGGTCAGCTACCAGGAAACTGCTTGGATTAAGCAGACAATTTGCTAGGAGTGTGCAGAGTGGGCCCTATTTGATTCGGATTCGGCCCAAAGCAGGGACAGTGATTTGATTAGTTGATTTGGATCGCTGTCCCTGATTCGATTTGGCCGAATCTGAATCTGAAGATTCGATGCTGATTCAGAGAATCGGCGATTTAGACATGGACACAGCTTTAAAAGTTTTTTCTACATACCTCGAGGTATCAGTGCGGCTTGTAAACACTGCGATGCTGGGGCGGATGGAGCATCCCACAGGATCGTGGGGGGCCCTCCATGTGCTCGGAGGCAAACCTGGAAGTGGACCAGAAGTACTTCTGGTCCACTTCCAGGTCCAACAGGGAGCATGCAGGGGGCCCCCCGTGCCCCCCAGGCTCAGCGATTGGCTGCAAGGGGACCCCGGGTGCCCCCCAGACCCAGGAGGCACCAGTCACTGAGCCGAGGGATGCAGGGGGAGCCCTACAGCGTGCTCTCCAGCAGACCCAGAAGTGGACCGGAAGTGCTTCCGGTCCACTTCTGGGTCTGCTGCCAAGTGCGCTAGGGGGTCCCCTGCACTCCTGTGGGATGCTCCATCCACCCCAGCATCACAGTATTCACGAGCCACCTGCTACCTAGAGGTATGTAGAAAAAATATTTAAAGCTGTGTCTATGTCTGAATCTTTCCGAATCTCTCCAAAACCATTCAGAGGGTTCCAATTCGATTTGGAAAGATTAAAGTGTCTTCTGTTTCTATTCAGATTCAGAGATTTGGCTACTGAATCGGGCTGAATCTCCACCGAATTGAATCAGAGACCGAAGCTTTGCATCACCCTACTATTTCCTACCACAAACAAATCTGTGGTTGCAGTGACTGATATGAAGAACAAACTTTACCTATTGTATAGCCATGGCATACATTTTCAAGGCTTCTTTATCATAATCAGTCATAATCAGCCCATGATTCCTGCCACTCATGTCCCAGCCATCTTCCCACACTTCATCTGCTACAGTAAACTTTTTCTCTGAAGTTCTTTGTCAGTCCTCAAAAATGTGTTGAAAAGTGTCTGGTATAGATGCTTTAGCTTGAACTACATTTAGTTCATTTTAGCATTTTTCACAGTTTCCGCCATCCATACCTTGTCATGTCATGTTAAGTCAAATCATTTTCTCATTTTGATTACATGTCTTAGTGTGTTCTGATTATTATTTCAATTTGTGCTGTGGATTTTCACTTTCTTTCAAATATGATTTTAACTAATAGCTCCTCTGAATGTGATGGATATTATATGCCTGGGGACAAATTCTTTTCCTAAGATAATCTGCATTTGTGGAAATGTGTAATTAGTGTATCCAAGAATCATATCTACTTACAAAAAAAAAAAAAATGACCACCCTTCTATAAATTACAAATGTGCGGAATTCCATTGTCTGTTTGCATAAGCAGAAACGCTTTCAGTTTTTCACCCAGTTGTTTCTCTGTATACAGTCCATTTTCTAATTAAGCAGTTTGGAAGCAGAGCATCATAAAAGGCATGTTTTCTCAAACACAGTCCCAATGAAATGAAGCAGAACCTGGTACAATATCTCCAGCCAGATGGCAGAGGCACCTGGCCTGTTCCATGCTTATGAGAGATGCAACAATTTAAGGGATTGACATTTTAACATTCCTTCCCTCCCATTCCCTCCCCCGCCCCCCCCCCCCGCACATACATTGAAATTATTTTCTAGCGTAATAATTTTGTACGTTGCCGAAATTCCATTCCATCACTGCAGATCATCCCCATGTTCAGAAATTCCCTCTGAAAACACAGCACTTGAAATTATAATTAGCACTGCACAAACAGTAGACGTGCAAGCCATGTCACTTCAGTAGCTAAGAAGCTGGGTGCTAGTCTTTCTTTATCAGTAGTCTCTCATTATGTCCTTGTAAATCTACTGGTTCCATGCAAGAATCCAGGAGGGACCAGAGTGTTTTTTCTTACCCACTTATATATGGACAATATTGAATCTGTTAATGTTATTTGAAAGGAGATATGAATAAAAGTCAATATATTGGTTGACAGTTTGTCTGATTTCCCCAAAGCATCAGATGTTAAGAGGATGTAATTCATATATCTGTGAGCTCAGGATTCAACAGCAAAAACTGTCAGAGTTGCATTGATTTAAGGTGAAATGGGAGGGGGAGCTCATTTGTCCAGCAGTTCACTATTGGCTTCTTATTACAGCATTCTCCCCTGAGACACACTCTGCATGCTCATTCACCCACCTCCTTCTCTCCCCTCCCCCTCTTTTCCTACCCCTTCATTACTGATTCACAGCGAGAGGCAGCAGCGGCAGCAGCCACGCTTGTCACGAATCAGGGATTGCAATGAGCTCATCCTTTTCTCTTTGCAGCTTCATAACTGCCCTGGCTTTATTGCTCTTATTGCTGCTGCTGTCTGCTCACACACGCATCCACAGATACTGTGGGCCCTGCTAGCTGTCCTTTGCTTTTCTCTCATCAGAGCTTTCCTGCACTCATTCTCTGCCATTTTCCTGCTTTCCAGATATATTTATTCCATGTTTTCTTTGGTTTGTTTTTTAAATCTACTTTGGACTCAGGCTAAGTCAGAACAGTGGATTATACTCATCCTTGATTCCTAGCAAAGATGCTCTTCTCTGTCCGAGACGTTCTCTGTGATTCCCTGCTATAGACAGGAGTGCGATCCTATTTGGGAGAAGTGAGGCTGGCTCCCATAATATTGCAGTTCGTAAATATTGGTTAAAAGCCTGCGCTTCTCACTCTGGATACTTACTGCTTACTGCTCATGGAAGAAGGGGTACCTTGCACAACCCCAGCTGCCAAGCTCACACCACCCGTCAAAAAGTCACAGGACATGCATGACGAGAGGAGCAAGCTGGTGAATGAGTATGCATGTCGAGTGCTGGAACTTCTGGGGATGGGGCATCGCCTGTTTGTGCCTCGGCTACTTGCGGTGAGATCACATTTTCTTGAAATTAATACATAGTGAACCTGCCACCCTCCTTTCCACTACCTCTGTCTCTAGGGATCCTCTGCATCTACTAGAGACATGAGGATTCCCCCATTTTTCCCTTGCTTTACATAGCCCACCTACAAAACACGGATTCCTGCCTTCTGCCATTCTGTTCAAGGACTGGATGATGCTCCCATCTGAGCCCACCAGTGCCACTCCTTAACTGGCCTGAAGGGTCATAGTTGGGGCTGCATTATAAAGGGTTTTTTCCCCCTTTAGAGCCATGAATGCTACTATTCTCAATTCCATGATGATTGCAAGTACAGTGGTATGTCCCATCAGACCCTAAATGTAAGATGCACTGGTACATAGCATTTGGAATGCTTAATTTCTGATGCCAAATATTCATTTCTACAAGACAGAGAATTTCCTCCATATTTTTAGGAGTAGTGCTGGATATGTGCTTCCTTCAACTGTTTCTGTGGTTGACTATGATTACAGAGTTGTCAATTTGAATATGCCTTAAAAATGTTTCAAAGAAAGAAAATGGTTAACAATGCTCTTATCCATTGGAATAACTGAACTGTGTGTCTGTGAAATGGCCTGAAGCTGGTGTGGCTTGTTATGATACAGAGAAGTCTGACCTGCTTTATCACTTGTGCTGCGGTATAAAGCCAGAACAACTAAAATAGTTAAGATCAAAGACACTGAAAATCAGTACCCAGTCCTGTCCAGTTATTTTCTGTGGTATGGTAACTAGACTTAGCTACAGTGCTCTTCTATAATTGGTCCCAGGTAGTTCTATACCAGTATTTCTTAGTTGAACATGCATATTTTGACTAGTCTGTTTTTTGTGTGTACTACAGTTATGTAACTGGACTTACAGTTTTACATTGGGGAGTTGGCATGGGGTTTTTTTCTTCATTGCCATACTCTTAACTAGTCTTGCACTGTAGCTTCCTAGAGTGACCTGGCTTGTTTTTATCCTGTGCTACAGAAATCTATCTCCCTCTTCTGCAGCATATCTAAGTATGAAATGCAGTCTATTCATTGTAAGATACTTAATGGATAAGATGATGTGTGGCGATTACATCAGGACATTCCCTGCATTTGTAAGATGTTAAGTCAAAATACAATTAGTTTGAATTACTTGGAGAGAGGACAATTTTGAATAACAACACTTGCTATGGGGGTGGGTTTAGGACTCATCAGAGGCTAATTATGTAGGTTTAAATCAGCCATACTTGTAAGCATTATCCAAGCTTACCTCAGTAACGCTACTAATGCACATAAATCCTGATCTGTCACCCCTTCTTTTCCAATCTTAAGGCTCACTTGAGCATGGACTGTTAAATCAAACCCAGTCATTTTATGATGGGGCTGAAGGAAGCTTAGGCAAAACCACCAAGCTCCTTTTTTTTACTTGCAACCTGATCAGGATTTGTACTCAGGTTTCTAGACATGAAAGACCAGTGAAATAATAGTGCATCACCAAGTCACCTTAGCTTTGCTATTTGACATTATTGTGTGTATTAAAAAAGATTGCTCTTGCCAGTAAAGAGTCTTGATTTATGCAGTGATAATATATGCTCACCCAGTCCAGGTTTTATTAATGAAATACATTCCTCCTGTTACACATCCATTTATAAATAAAGGCATGGAACTTATGACTGAAAAAAAAAAAGGCGGTGCCTCTAGAAACTAATTTTGTAGCTAATAATGGTATAAAATCCTAACTGTATTTGCTCTTCTGCAAAATTAAAGCCTGGTTTCTTCTGTAAATGTAGAACTATGTTCCCTTGGAGTCGTTTTGCAAATAAATACCCCAGATATATGGAATACCTATCATAGTGGAGTTGCATGAAAAATATAATCTGTAACAATTCTACTAGTCTTGTGGAATTCTGCAGTTCCACTCATCTGAGTCAAGTACATCTGATGATAGGCAGATGACATAGAATTATTTTATGTGGGTTTTTTCCTTTATTACCAGCATAAAAAGTGAGTAGATTTTGTGTTTGGGTCTGTGCATTTTCACAAAAATTATACAAGGCTAAATTAACATTGCCTTCTGGGAGTCAGTGTCTGCATATAGTATGTATCAACTTAGAGACATTTGGGTAGAGAGACACTACTGTACATGTTTAGCATTACAAATTAGCAGTTCAGTTATATTTGTTAATTTACCATGCATAACATTTAGGCCAAGAGTATTCACACTTTTCCCAGTATAGAAATGTGGGTTACAGGTGTGATTTTTATACCAACTGAGACCCTGGCATAGACAAAATTATACCTGGAAATAATGCTTTCACCAGTACAATTTTTTTTTCTGAGGACAAATGGTATAAGCGATGCTGACAAAAATCACTCTTGATGGAATGGTCTTGCCAATATGGCTCTACCTGTAGAGCTACATCAGCAGACCTTTCCCAGTCTAAGCTAGGCCTTAGTTCTTAGAATTTATCCTCTTACACCACTAGGAAGTACAGTAGTCCAGCTTTATCTTACTGGAGTTATTTATTGTGTTGGATACATGGCTAATACTTATAGCAGTGCTTCCCAAACTTTTCCTCAGCATGACCCCATTTATGGCCCCATTTTCTCAGCATGATCCCACTTTCTCAGTATAGCCCCTCACTCCCAGCCCACAGCCCCCCACCCCCATGACCTCATCTGCTGATGTTGTGACCCACAGTTCAGAAACTGCTGGCTTATAGGGTAGTGGACTGGGGAGCCATATAATATACAGCCTTGCAGTTTTCCTGCTACCAGTAGAAAAGGAATAGAAAACAGATTAAGAATTAGCAGACAATCCTTGATTTTTAGATTGCCAGATTCAGAATAAGAGGTTAAAAAAGGGACACACACAGTCTGATGTATTTACCATAGAGAATACATTTTGTAGTTTGAGAGATCAAGGTAAGACTTGTTCAGCAAAGGAAGCACAGATCTGGTAGCAGGGAATTTAATAATGAATTACAGAGAACAGGTACATTTTCTTTTGTACTTTGTACTGTTATTGACACTTGCTCAAGGAAGGTCCTAAACGCCACCTCTTTGATTCAGGCTTTGTAGGTAGAAATGCCTGCAGAAGGTGCAAGGCCATGAAGAATCAAGCCCAGACTGATACAGTATAGTTGATTCAAATCTCACATGGTTTATCAGTTTCCAGGTGAGAAGAAAGGCTTAGTTGGTGTCGACTTCAATGAAGCAGGCTGGAGATTTCTGCACATCAGGATAGAGGAATTAAAGAAACAAGCCAAATCCTGATTATTTTTACCTCTTTACATTCTTAGCTATTTTGGGGAGCTTAATTGTAACATTGTGTATTCTCAGAAAAACAAGTAATTACAGCTCATTCAGTATAATGGTCACAGTTTCAAAATGGTTTTCATAGTTTATTTGGTTTCTCAATAGTTATGATTTTCCAAAATTGCACCTTTGAGGCTGAGTTTCCATTATGCCTAGCAAAAAGTGCTTTTTCTGAGTTTTAGCAAAATACCTTTTGAATGTTTCAAACATCTGTGAAAATATTTAACCCATTGGGAGAAAACTGTGGGAGACACCCTGAAATAATATCCACTCCTTTTAAAACACAGCCATTCATTTGAATACATGAGCCTAGTTATGAACATGTTCATCTTAAAAATCTGCTTTGGTTCTGGTTGGAAAAAAATGGTTTAACCGAGAGAGGACTATTTGAAAACTGCTTGTTGAGCATTCAAAAATATTCTTAAATCCACCAGTGTACAACACAGCATAGCTCCTCCAGTAGTTATACTGGACTTGGTATTTTGAGAGGCCTACAAAATGAAACGGAGATCTGTTTCACAAGGCGAATGACTGCAGGCCAAGGAATGTACAAGTCTTTACAACCTGAAGTGTGAAGGTTGCATGGTTAAAAACACAACAAAGCAGGCAATGTAAAACTTAAGATTCCACTACCAAAATAATTTGTGCCATATCCATGTATTGCTCTCTGTTGCTTCCCTTTTCTTTTTCTTTCCAATGAATAGATTTCTGCCTGTTGCAGAATATATGCCACAAAACATTCGCAGATGCAGTACAGTTAATGTTATACTTGAAGGCATAGCTTTTGTATTTCTTGACTTTTGATCATTTTTGCTGTAAAACTTTAATATTTCATGAATAGGTTCTTCATGTTAACCACACACAGTGAGGTTGGAAGGTCCAAATATTATGGCTTCAGCTAAACACTTGATGTCTGCTCTAAAACTTGATCATTTTCACCAGCTGTAGTTTCAGTTCAGCAAACTCTCTCTGGTACACATAATTCTTATTCATGTGAGTAGTTGTTATTGTCATTGGCTACTCAAGTGACTAAGCATTTTCAGGATTAGGCCTTGTGGTTTCTAAAAATTCTCACTGATTCCACAATAGCAAGAGAACCCGAAAGCAGACTTACAGAGGCTGTTAAAAAGTCTAGTTTGATTTGAAAAGAAAAGCTTTGTTGTGATCAGGGTTTTGATCAGTAGCTTCAAAGTCGTAAATTCTATTTTGAATGATTTGCATGTATATTTTTGGTTTCCAAATTTGGTTCTATCACTTCAATTTTTTATTTATTTTTAATAAGGGGCTATGTTGGTAAAAGCTTGGAGCACCTGCACTTCCAATGTTTATAACTGCCTGTGAAAATCATATTCAGAATAGTCCCAGCAATTCAATAAGCCTCAAGAATAAAATAAATTTTAAAATTCCTATTGCTGGCAATGGAAAAGTGTCTAAAGGCATATTTGAAGATTGTTAGTTTGATTCAAATATGTCTTCATATATTTGTGTATTAAAAAATCACTATCTTTCAGTGTGTCCCATAGATGTTTCAGGGCAATTTTAAATATATGTTGATTGATTTGATTTAATTTAACTGATTTATAAAGCAGTAGTTCAAAGTGCAGTATATTAGTTAAGAATACAAATAAGCTACAAAATACAGACAGCAATAATTAACTTATTAACCAAGGCCATTCAACCTGAAAACATTCAGCTCAAAAATAGAATAATAAAAAATTGATTCCAGCAATCAATTTTCAAGGTGCACCGATAATTTGGCTGATAATGATGCTCGATTATTAACTAGCCATATTGGCCGATACTGAGACACAACTGACCGACACAACAAGTCTCTCACTGCGGTTGTAGAGAGGCAGCAGCAAGGCGCCAGACTTCCATGCGTAGACCCTGAGATGTTGCAGAGTCACTTGGAAGAACTGGATGCATTTAAGTCGGCAGGCCCGGATGAGCTCCATCCAAGGGTGCTGAAGGCACTGGCCGACATCATTGCAAGCCACTGGCGGGAATATTTGAATGCTCGTGGCACACGGGCCAAGTCCCGGAGGACTGGAAAAGGGCCAATGTGGTCCCCATTTTCAAGAAGGGGAGGAAGGAGGACCCGGGCAACTATAGGCCAGTCAGTCTCACCTCCATCCTTGGCAAAGTCTTTGAAAAAATTATCAAGGCTTACAGTTGCGAGAGTCCGGCAGGACAGGTTATGCTGAGGGGAAACCAGCATGGGTTCGTGGCAGGCAGATCGTGCCTGACCAATCTAGTCTCTTTTTATTACCAGGTTACGAAATGCCTGGACACAGGAGGAGGGGTGGATGTCGTATACTTAGACTTCAGGAAGGCCTTCGATACGGTATCCCACCCCATACTGGTGAACAAGTTAAGAGGCTGTGATGTGGATGACTGCACAGTCCGGTGGGTGGTGAATTGGCTAGAGGGTCGCACCCAGAGAGTCGTGGTACATGGGTCGGTTTCGACCTGGAAGGGTGTGGGCAGTGGGGTCCCGCAGGGCTCGGTCCTTGGACCGATACTCTTTAATGTCTTCATCAGCGACTTGGACGAGGGAGTGAAATGTACTCTGTCCAAGTTTGCAGATGACACAAAGCTATGGGGAGAAGTGGACACGCCGAAGGGCAGGGAACAGCTGCAAGCAGACCTGGACAGGTTAGACAAGTGGGCAGAATACAACAGAATGCAGTTCAGCAAGGAGAAATGCAAAGTGCTGCACCTAGGGAGGAAAAATGTCCAGCACACCAACAGCCTAGGGAATGACCTGTTGGGTGGCACGGAAGTGGAAAGGGATCTTGGAGTCCTAGTGGACTCTAAGATGAACCTGAGTCGGCAGTGTGACAAAGCCATCAGAAAAGCCAATGGCACTTTATCGTGCATCAGCAGATGCATGACGAATAGGTCCAAGGAGGTGATACTTCCCCTCTATCGGGCGCTGGTCAGACCGCAGTTGGAGTACTGCGTGCAATTCTGGGCGCCGCACTTCAAGAGGGATGCGGATAACCTGGAGAGGGTGCAGAGAAGGGTCACTCGTATGGTTAAGGGCCTGCAGACCAAGCCCTACGAGGAGAGACTAGAGAACCTGGACCTTTTCAGCCTCCGCAAGAGAAGGTTGAGAGGCGACCTTGTGGCTGCCTATAAGTTCATCACGGGGGCACAGAAGGGAATTGGTGAGGATTTATTCACCAAGGCGCCCCCAGGGGTTACAAGAAATAATGGCCACAAGCTAGCAGACAACAGATTTAGATTGGACATTAGGAAGAACTTCTTCACAGTTCAAGTGGCCAAGGTCTGGAACAGGCTCCCAAGGGAGGTGGTGCTCTCCCCTACCCTGGGGGTCTTCAAGAGGAGGTTAGATAAGCATGTAGCTGGGGTCATCTAGACCCAGCAGTCTTTCCTGCCTATGCAGGGGGTCGGACTCGATGATCTATTGAGGTCCCTTCCGACCCTAACATCAATGAATCTATGATCCAGTTGCCAATATGCAGCCCCGCAACTTAGAGATCAGCATCTGCCCAGTAAGTCTGTTGGGAGAAAGGGCATGGCGGGGCAGATTGAGTCCCCCATGGTGAGGGAGGGAGTGGGGCTGGTACGGGCAAGGGCAAGCTCTGCCCAGCAAGGCTGGGGTGGGGTGTGGGATAGAGCTGTGGGCGGCTGATCTGAGGGGTGCAGGGTGAGGTCAGTTCACTGCTGCTGCTGCACACATGGGGGGGCATGCAACCCCCAGATTTGTATGCAGGGCGAAGGCAGGCTTCCCACTGCAGGCTTGGGGCCGGAGGCTGTACCGGCCTCTTCCTGGCAGGGGGCTGGGGCTGCGATCAGAGTGTCAGTGGCGGTGCTGGGGGGGGGGAGGGAGGCTATGGGATGGGCTACAGCCACCCCAAAATTCACCATAGCTCTCCTGTAGCCTGCCCCCCAGTGCCACTGTCCACCCCACCCTGAGCGCAGCCCTGGCCAAGACCCCTGCCAGAAAGAGGCCGGCATAGCTCCTGTCCCTGAGCCCACAGTGGGTAGCCTTCCCTTGCCCCATTCACAAATGTGGTGGGCACATGCCCGCCATGCCTCCCAAGGGTGCATGCAGCAGCGACCCTGACCTGGACAAGCCACCTTTAGTTCCATCCCATGCCCTGCTTCGGCTGGGCAGCACCTTTCCCTGCCCCAGCCCCACTCCCTCCCTTGCTGTGGGGGTCTCAGTCTGCTCCCACAACCTCCTTCTCCCCCCACATTCCTTCCCCCCCCCCCTCGACTTACTGGCAGGAGGCTGCTCTCCAAGCTGTCAGGCTGCATTCCTGGCTGCCTACATGCTGTGGCTGTGCGCATGCACACGGCATTTATTGGTGACATTATCAGCTATACCAGCCAAAAAAAGCCGATTGCCAATAATGTCAATTTTCCTTTTATCAGTGCCAATATGATATGGACCAATACATTGGTGCACCTCTACTCAGTTTGCCTCCTTATTGAAAACATGGCAAAAAATGGAGGATGTTGGTTATCCAGAAGGCTAAGAAATCCAGACTCTGGGAGTAACTTTGGGTATATCTTCACTATATAATGCAGTGCTGTGTAGAACTGTATATGAGCTAACTTGGACACCAAAGGTAGAGTAGTTACATTAGTTTGACACTCTGTGTGATCTAATATTTCCTACTTCATATGATGGACTTCCACAGTAACTCAGCTGTACTGCTGCATGGCACTGCATTGTGCAGGGTAGATATATTTTTCCTTCCAGAAATAGTATTTGAAAACACCCGCCCAGTAAACCCCTTCCATGTAAACCTCCTACCTACCTGTGTTAAGCTATGTCTACACTGTAAACAAATGATGCCTGACAATGGTGACCTCCACCACAGTGCCCTCTTCTGGACAGAAAGTACTGTACCAATTTCTGTGTAATGCCATGGGTGGGTTAGCATGGGGCAGTCATTCACCCTGAATTGCTGCACAGATGCAACTATACCAGAGGTTCCCAAAATGCGGTACACATATCCCTGGGGTATGCAAGGCATCTTTGGGAGGTACGCAGGAGAAATTATGTAATGGCAGATTTAATTTTCATTATAATAATAATTGGCATTTAAGGGGTTAAAATATAAAATGTGTGCTGGTAGCTGTATGTGGGCAGCTGGTAAATCTGGAAGGAAGTACACAATAAGAAAAAGATTGGGAACCTCTGAGCTAATACTACTTTCAGTTAGGAGGTAGCCTGAGCATAGCTGATGCCAGGTACAATAAGTTTGCTATGTCACCCGGTCCTTAGAGTTTTATTATATTCCCCATCACTATAATATCTAAGTATCCTGAGCAGATCCAGGATTTTATAAAGGTGGGTGCAGGACCTGGTGCTGCAGGGGTAGCTGCAGCTACTCCACTCAACTCTCCTCCTCTCCCCACATCCCCTCAACAGGAAGGGCAGACTATGCTGTAGGAACAAAAAACAGGGTCTTTTTTCAAGTCCCTGATTCAGGTAAGAAGTTACCCGCCACTGTTAGTTCCTCCTCCCTTCTCCATACGCAGTGGTCATGTCTACATGTTCATTAATGTGCTATAATTATGGCACATAAAGTTTAGTACATGTAAGAACAGGTACTAACTTAATGAGCCGTAATTGGTGCTACAGCTCAGTAATGCCAGTACACGTTTTTAAGGTAATGCTAATGCACGGTAGACTAATTCTACTGCACATTAAGATGGTTTCTGCCTGCTGTGCTAATGCGCAATAGAATTAGTCTACTGCTCATTTAGCATCTCATGTAGACACACACCCATAGTGCATTTGTTCTCCTCTCGTCACATTTGCCCCATCCTGTGTCCTCCTCCACCTGCCACTGCTGCCATCTCCAGCTGTCCTAGGGGGTGACAGGAAGCATTGGGGCTGCTTCTGTTCTGTTCCTGCTGGGCTGCCAAGGGAACCGAGCTAATCTGGGGACAATGGCAGCAGCAGCAGCAGGGGCATGGTGAGTTCCTCCTCTCTGAGCGTGCTCCTGGACTGGCAGGGAGCACCCAGGGACCAGGCAGGGAGGGGGAACCTGCTTGCTGCCACTGTTCCAGGCCAAGCCTGCTCCCCATGCAGCCTGTCTGGAGTTGGGAAGGAGTGGCTTTGGAACTCCCATGCCGCAGGGGCAGCCAGGGACAGTGGCGGTGGAAGATGGGAAGAGAGGATGTGTTGCTGAGCAGGGAGGGGAAGTGATGGGAGGGATTCTTAACTGATATGGGGACTTTAAAAAGTCCCCAGCTGCTGCTTCTACAGCATTGTGAGAAAGGGGGGGGTGCAACCTCACCAATGCACCCTGCTTTTGCATCTGCCCCTGATGAGCACATTCCACATTAAATCAATAGCATAAACCATAGGCTCTCTCTTTTCAGACAGCAAACTTCTGCTTGGGGTAGGTTATCTGGTGGGGGGGATGTTGAGAGCAAAAGGAGCATTTGAACTGTGAGCATCATTTACAGTGGGATTTTTCTCAGAGAAGCTGGCTTTGCAGTGCAACAGCGATCTCCAGTTCAAATGCCTCCACTGATCCCAGCTGTGTGAATATTGCACACAGGGAGAAAATAGCCAGTTTCCAAACCATCTATGGCTTTTTGATGAACAGTAGCACTTTGAACTCTACCCAGAAGCTGACAGGTAGCCAGGGCAGATCTTGGCATATTGACGCCCCGTGCTCTCTGCATAATTGGCTGCTTAATACACTGACCACCACATTCTATAATGTTCAGATAGTCCCATAATCTTGCCCAGTGTGGCATACACTCCAGTCAACTGGTCTTAAGTGACAGAAATGCAGATTAGTTGTAGTAGAGCCTACATCTAAATTAAACAGTTGCAAGTGCAGCTGAAGAGAAAAGAAAACAAAAATGTTGGCCAGAGTAGCATCTGTGAGCAGCCCTAGATCCACAAGACACCTTAGTGCAGCATCATTCTATCAACATTATTTCAGTCTTGTCTGACTGAGTCTCAGCCAGATAGCTCTCCTGCCAATTTTTTTGTGGACAGAATCAGATGTAATAGTTTATAGAGCAGAGTGTCATCAACATCCTGAAAACAGCTTTTCTCATGTCCCTTCACTAATGCTCCCAGTGATCTCTTCTGCGGTAAACAGAAAGGCAACCAAGTAGATCTCTTCAGAATTGTGAGTGTTTTGGAGGCAGACTAATGCCTGCGTAGAACTAGCCTCTGCAGTTGCATACAAAAAGGAGCCAAGCCACTCAAACAACTCTTATCTACTCCTTGCTACTTTAGTCACACCTTGTGATCGGTGGTGACACAAAGTCTACAAACAGATCCAGAAGAATGAGTGTATCATTTAATCATCTGCTGCCTTGAGGAGAGGGATAATTAATCAGCATATTCAGTATCATTTTGTCCCTTCATTTGGCTTAAATCCTGACTAAGGAAATCGTCAGACCCAAGAAATTTAAGTGTCCCTTTTATTCCTGATTAATGACTTTAATAATGACCTTTTCCAGCATGGGAAATTAAATACAGGTCAGTAATAAGCAATATTGCTAGCGTTCTGGTGGCATGGTTTGTACACTAACTGACATCCTCAGTTTTGACTATAGACCCTTGCATTCTCTCAAGTGCAGCACTTAACCTTACCAAATCTTATTTATGTTCTTACTGAAGTATAAATAATGGAAGCAGTTATTTGTTCTCATAATATTTCTGTAGTTTTTTTATTAACTGTTACTTGTCAAATATTATTGAAACTCAAGTTCAGGGATTGCAGCTTAAAAACTTTGTCTGAGCACTCACATTCAGAACATCTTAAGCAAAATATCTAAAGGATTGGTATTGTATTTTAGAAAAGCATGAAACATAGACCTTAGTAAATCTGAGAATGTGTTTTTTCCAGTCTGTTATCAGCAGCCATAGTAGATTTCCATTGAAGCTTTATCTCTTCCACTCTCAAAGTGTTAGCTATAGTTATGGCCTGATACCACAACGATAGGCACTATATTAACATGTAGAAGAAAGGGTGTAAGTTTATTTTCCTGGCACAGTGCAATATATGAACTGTGACTAGCTTGTTCTTATTATAACTTGGAAAACCTTTCACTTCTGGTGATCATGTCTGCAGTCATATATAGTGTCTTCCTAGCAGAGCAAAAATCAGCAACAGTCAAGAAACACAAACCATCTAAAAAATACCACAGTTCTTCTAGGTTTTTTTCACTCTCACTGAATTCCATTTTGACAGGCTTTGCCAGATTTCCTTTCTCAGCCTCCAGGTATAGAAGGATAAGTACATCAGCTTGTTAAAGTCCTCTTATCACAGTGCTTTGCTTGGGATTTCTTTGGACGTGCTCCGACTTTTATTTCATCTTTTGAGATACAGGTTAGAGAGCTGTTTTCCTAGAGAATGGTTTTGAGTTAATGTGAATACTGGCTGTTTAGAATAAATTCAGCAGATGATAAATCTACTAATAGAGCAAGTGGAAATGTTCTCTGTGTTTACAGTAGTTCTCTGTGTTTTATTGTAGACCTCAAAGGAAGACCTTTTACAAGCTGATTTTGAAGGGGCTTTAAAATTCTTCAGAGTTCAATTGCCCAAGAGATACAGGGCAGAAGAAAACGCCAGACGACTGATGGAACAGGCCTGCAATATTAAGGTAGGAGTGATCCTCATTATCTCCAATTTACCTAGAGTGAGTACAGGGAAAGAGAGGCTAAAGAGTGGCAGCAGAACATGGCATTCAAAGTGAAATCCCTATTTTGCTTACATTTACATAAAGTTTTTTCCTCCCTCAGAACCTACTTAAATAACTAATTAACATGGGAAAACTGATTTTTATTGAGGAAAGCAAGGCTATCAGTGTCTTCTCGTTAATTAGTTAATTAGCTGATTAGTAAATAGTCAAAAGACTAAAAAGATCATCTCAAATGATCTTATATTCAGGTGTTAGTTTGGGCTACCAGGTATGCTGCCTTTGCAATTCGTCTGTAAGATACTGCTTTATAATGTAAATGTTTTGGACTAGAAGACAATTTCTCTTGAAGTTTACTCTAACCAAGACAATGGGCATTTAGTCAAATTGCCTACCAGGGGACTTTCTTATACTGCTTCACTAAATCTGCTAGGGAAAATACAAGAGGGCATAGTGCTGGGATTTTAAAGGTCTTTTCATTCTGGAATTTTTCTGTTAGGGGCTAAGTGTAGACATTCAAAAAGCCTGGGCCTAAATTGATTCAATCTAATCTTTGCAGGTTACTCTAACCTGCATAGTTTGAATCTATTTGCAAGTGAATAGACATTCACTTTTGATTCTAGAAATGCAGGCACATGCCTGCAGTGGCTAAGGCTAGAAGCTGGGGAGCACTAGAGAGAGAGCTTGGCTACAGGGAAGCTGTGCACAGGTGGGGGGGGAGGGGGGAGCATGGCCAGGCCTGGGCAGGCCTGAATATGATTGGGGAGGGATTTAAACTATGACCTGCAGGGACCCCAGCCAGGGTGTGCCTGGAGGGGTAATGGGAAAGCAGCCCCTGCCAGGTATTTCCCACCCTCACAGCTCCAGAGGCAGGGTGAGCGGTGGCAATGCACCAGGGAGGGCTTGGGACCCTCTGAGCCCTGGTGCCACCACTTGCCCCATGTAGTCTGTCAGCTTAGCCTGCCCCACTCCCACCTATAGTGCAGCCCCCTGCACCAGGAAGCAGTTTGTGCTTCCAGGGATGCCATCTCGAGGGCTGCCAGTTCACTTGAGTTCAAGTGAACTCCCTGGCCCGTTCACTTGAGGTTACTGCTGGCTACTGCTGGGGCTGGCCATGCTCCCCGCTGCTCCAGTGGCAATAGAGTGGGGAAATACCTGATAGCAGCTGCTCTGCCTTGGGCAGGCAGACCCTGGCTGGAGTCCCAGGGCAGGAGAGGAGAGGTGGGGAATAAACCCCCTTTCTTGTCCCCTTCACCTCAGAGGGCCATGCCAGCCAGTGCCTGGCCATGCCCTTGCCCCTGCAGCAGCAAGGGGGCGAGATCCTGACACAGGCTGCTGCACCCCAGCCAGCAGACCCCAGCTGGGGTCCATGTCACTGGGACAGTGGACGGAGGGGGGAATTAAACCCCCATCTCCATTCGCTTCACACTGGCCTGGCCATGCCCCTGCCTCTGGAACAGCAAGCAGAGAAAAGCCTTGCAGGGGCTGGCAAATGCTAGCTGGGGTCCGCACTGGTGGGACATGGGAGAGAGTGGGGAATAAACCTCTTCCCTGCTCCCTTTGCCTTAGCAGGGACCGGCATCTGGCCATGCCCCTGCTCCGGCTAGAGAGCAGAGAGGTGGGGCCAGTCCTGCTCCACTGGAGCAGATGGTACAGCCCAGCCCAGGGCTGCAGAGCATGCAGGGATGCTGGGGGACTCTGGTTTAACTTAAACCAGGAAGGGGTCTGGGAAGCGAAGTTTCCTAAACTGGTTGGACCTCAATCAGTTAAGTCTTATACTACATTCAACCAGGTTTGTCTCAACCTGGTTTCACCATTTTGAAACCGGTTTATGTGCACTGAACTTATGTTCTGTTACAGGCTTATACCAGTTTCTGCTCTCTTAAACCTGTTTATGTGTAACTTGTGTCCCTAGCCAAAGTGATTATAAAAATAAAGTTTGATATTTTGGTTAGAAATTGCAAAAATCCAAAAAGAAATATTTGTAAGTATTGAGGGTTTAGTATTAACTAGAATGACAGCTAAAGCCCAGCAAAATTGGCCAAGGATGTATCTGCAGAGGATATGATACTCACACTTGGAAAAAGCTGAGAAAACAGAACTCAATTTTACTCTTACTGCAGTTTTAAAACACATTTATTTCCCTTTTTGTCTAGTTTAATGCTTTATTTTGATAGTTCCTTTTTCTAAATAAGGCATTTTGTAAGTCATACAAATCTCATGAAGGTGAGAGCCTCTCAGCACTAGGTCAGATCTGCTCTAGAGAAGGCAGATGCTATGCATATTTTCCCATAAAACTTCACTTCAATCTGGATATGGCATTTTACCATTATATTGGACAAAAATGTAAAGATTTTTCCTATTGGCTGGAGATTACTGTTGCGGGCTTTGTGAGGTTACTTGAGACAAGACTTGAACACTTCCTTCAGAAATTAATGTAGGGTTGAGGGAAAGGGCTTACAAAGCAAAGATTCATGTTCAGCATATATATATTTCTTAACGCAACTGATTCAGATTCTGGCATGTGTAAATGCAGGACCAGTTTCTATTGAGCTAAATAAAATTATTTCTATGTTGTTTACTTGGTGCGCATCTTCCTGAGACGATCTAAAAACTAAAGTCCTTCAGCTCTTGGCAGGCGTCTCATGGTGCTTTGTTATGGAAGATGCTTTCCAAAATACCTCAACTTATTTTCATGCCCTGTATTGTGCCTTTCAGTGTAAGAGTGGTGTTATGACTGTGATGGTCCAGAAATTATGCAAGAGGCAAAGATTTTTTAGGGTGATTTTTTTTTTTTTTTATTATACCAACTGTATAGTTGGGATAGAGTTAAACAAGCTTTCAGTGAACAATGTCTTACATTTGAAAGCTTGTCTGTCTCTGTCACAACCATATGGTTGATCCAATAAAAGGTAGCATGCCAAGTTAATATTAATGTATTTTCTTCTTTCTGGATCATACCACTAGATCATGCCAGAAAGAGGAAAGTACAGTAACATTAACTTACTGCTGCATAGAGTATAGTGTTATCACTACATAATTTAATGGCAATTGTGATTTTGACTAGTTATGCTTAGTAAGAGTTGTCACTTTTTTTTAAACTTAGAGTGGCTTTTGCTGTAGTTTGTACATTAAATCTATGCAAAATATAGAATTCTTAAAACAGTTATTATGGTAATATTCTATTTCAGTCTTCTTACAGTCTGTTCATTAGTCTTTTGAAAGATTTTGTGGTAAAATACATTATCCTTTGCGTTTTGTCTTCATGCAGGGTTGTTGCTTGAGTACATATTGGTGTGTAGCCAAAAATTGTACTATTTGCAGTTAAAACAGCTACATAGTTTTGCCTCCCATATAAAAGGAAACCCCAAACTTAATAAATGGATACAGAAGAACAGTGCAGCATTTCTTCCAATGTATTATTCTTAAAAGAGCATTTCATTCTAGTTTTTAGTAGTAAATTTCAATAGGGTACAAGGTGTGTGTGTGTGTGTGTGTGCGCACGCACGTGCCTTGTTTGTTATCCTATTGGGATATCAAACTGTACCCGTAAATGATTCACAGCATTAACTAATACAAGATATTATGGTGGTATATTGCTAGCAAGAATGGTAAATAAGTAAATCTTGCCAAAAGACCCACTAACAAGGAGAGAAAAATTAAGAGGCATAGGCCAGAGGGAACAGCTATGACCTATGAAAAAGAAAGGAGAGTAAATGATGCAGATATGCACAAGAGGTCAGCTTTAGCAAAGTGCATATTAGGCCTTTATAAAACATGACATGGAATTCTAAACTAAAACCCAAAATGAATGGGCAAGCAGCGGAGTTATTTAAGAATGAATCTTCTGCGGGCACAATTTCTTGTATGGGTAACAAGCAAAAAGTAGAGTTCTGTACACACTGGAGTGGGAGGAGTGAAAGTAAGGCACAGAGGAGTTTGAGACATGGAACTGAAGTACTGTTAAAAGTCTACACACCCACGTAGGCAGGGTTGTAAGGAAAGGAGAATTCAGTGTCAAGAATGATACTGAAAAGTTATCGGTAGTGCAGGGAAGAAGATATGAGTTAAAATCGTAACTTTTTTTAAGCTAGCTGTTCTAGTCTGAAATATGCCCCCCTCTGTAGAGTATCTAAGTCCTCCTAATACTCCAGCACCAACATCCCCTTTTTAGACACAATGATCAGTATCCAGAAGGGTAAAATACAGACCACAGTATACAAGAAACCCACAGACCAACACACATATCTGCACAGAACCAGCAATCACCCGAAACACACCAAAAAAGCTGTGATATACAGGCAAGCCCTCAGATACCACCGCATCTGTACTGAAGAGAACACCCGGGATCGCCACCTCACCAATCTTAAAAAGGCTTTCACCCAGCAAGGACACTCCTCCAGAGAGGTAGATCGCACGTTTGAAAGAGCCACCTGGATACCATGTGAAGAACTGCTGCAGTACAGAAGAAAAACACCCACAAATCGCACACCGCTGGTTATGACCTATCACCCATCCCTTGAACCTATACGGAAAATCCTCAAAAAATTGCAACCCATATTAGAAAAAGACCCTATTCTTAAAAAAATCTTCCCAGAGCCACCCATCCTAGCCTTCAGACAAGCACCGAACCTCGCCAACCCCATCACAAGAAGCAAACTTCCTCAGCCCCAGAACACACCAAAAGGATCCAGACCGTGCCATGACAAGAAATGCAAAACCTGCCCCCACATCTCCACCACCTCCACTATTACTACACCCCACAACAGAGCCATCAGCATCCCAGGATCTTACAGCTGCACCTCCAGGAATGTAGTATACCTCATCCAATGCACCAAATGCCCTGATGGAAGATATGTAGGAGAGACCAGACAACAACTGCGCACCAGAATGAACGCACACCGGAAATCCATCAAAGACAGAAACACCCAATTACCGGTGGGGGCAATTTCTCACAGGAGGGCCACTCTCTCTCCAATCTCTCAGTCCTGATCCTCAAGGGAAATTTACACAACACATCCCAGAGACGAGCCTATGAGCTCCATTTCATCAACCTGCTGGATACTAGAGATCATGGACTAAACACAGACATTGGATTTTTGGTACATTACAATCTGCCTGGCAACTGACTCCCCAGCCCAGCCCAGCCCCTGGCTTCTTTACTTTTCATTCCATCCAGGAAGAGCACGCAGCAACTGCTGCAGCGTCCTTAGCCTGACGAAGGGTTTTTGAACCCGAAAGCTTGCTTAATAACTATTCTCCAACCATTTGGGTTGGTCTAATAAAAGATATCAAATTCACCCAAGGAACCTTGTCTGCCTAAGTCCTCCTAAGGACTGTTAAGTGCATTCTGCTAACTCACTGAGGGAGGTGGCCTGTAATTGCACTCAAGTATAAAAGACATTGGAAGGGATCTGTGTGCGCTGACCAGCCTTGCAATAGGAAGCCCACGATGGCCAAGTCTGGTGAAAGGGTTTGAGCTGAATTTCACTTTTTCTATATGAGAACACTTTAGAAATTCAATCTAAATTAACCAACCTGGTAAGTTTAAAGTGAATTATTTAGGCCCCTGTGTGGACGCTGTGTGGATTTAATTCTGTTTAATGAATTTACTTAAGCTTTGCTTACTCTTGATTAACTTCCCCAAGTATTACTGTGTAAAGCCCTCAATTAATCAAATCTAAGGAGAGGGGAAAGTTAGTTTGGCTTCCAGGTACCACACTGTGTGTGTCCAGCAGGACAAGGGAAAAATGTCTGTTCATAAGTATTTCTATTCATAGCATCTATTCAGAGGCAAAACTAGGCAGCTCTGCACCCTGGGTGCATGGGGCAACAGCCAGGCTGCTGGTGGTGACCAGGGATTCGGGTCTTCTGTTTCCTGTAGAAAAACGGAAAAAATTGCAGATTTTCCATTTTAATAGAGATACCAATGAATTTTGCACTTTTGCAAAGAGCTCTATGCAGGCTGGCAGAGTTCGAGCCTGCAAGGGGCTGGGGGGAGCGGGAGTAGGGCAGTCAGGCAGGGGGTACCATGTGCATGTGCGCACTCACACATGCACATGGCCGCCAGGCAGCCTGGAGAGCAGCTCCCACAGGTAAGTTGGGGGCGGGGGGCAGAGGGGGGATTGATCCCTCCCATAGGGAGGGAGTTGGGTGGAGCTGGGGCTGGGACTGCTGTCCAGCTGAAGCGGTGTGTGGGGCTTGGGGCCTGGGGCCAGAAGGCGCGGCTGCAGGGCCCCAGTGGGAAGCAGGACAGAGCTGCGGAAAGCTTGTCCATGGGGTTGAGGAGGGGGGAGGTTGATTCCCCACTGATGCGCACGCTCCTGGGGCGGGGGGCATGGTGGGCACATGCCCTCCAGATTTGTACATGGGGCTGGGGCAGACTGTCCACTGCAGGCTTAAGCTCCCTGCCCTGCTGCCTTCCCCCCAGGGCCTCTGCAGCCCAGTGGGTGGGACCTGGCATAGCAGGGCAGAGTAGGGCCAGGTGGGGAAGCCCCTTGCTTCTGCAAGCCCTGTGCTGCCCTACCAAAGTGCCCCCTGCCCACCTGGCAGCAGTGGGGGTGGTGACACTGCGTTGTGCCCCTTGCTGCTGCCAGGTGGGCAGGGGGTGCTTTGCCATGGCAGTGTGGGGCTTGCGGTGGCGGCATCAAGCTTCCCCACCCCGCTTTGCCCTGCTGCACCAGGTCCCATCCTCTGGGCTATGGAGGCCCTATGGGGAGGACAGCAGGGCAGGGAGCCCGCAGTGGGCAGCCTGCACCCACCTCCACCACAGGCTCCGCTCCGGCTGTGCTGCCCATGGGAGAGGGAGAGCTAGGCTCTGGGCTCTGCACTCCGCTCTACCGCAGCAGCCGCCACCTCCCACAGGTGGCATGAAGGACTCAGGTGCTGTTGCAGGGGACAGGGGGGCTGCAGACCTGGGTCCCTGGCCCCATAGTCCTGGCAGCTGGGGGCCCCTTCCAGCAGGGCTGGGGGCCAGGAGGGTTGTGGGTGGGGAATGAGGGGCACCAACAGGGTCAGGGGGCTGTGGCTTGGGAGCAAGCGGCCTGGACCTGCCTCCTGGTGAGAAAAGGGGTTAGGGGGACGTCTGATTTTCCATGAGAAAAAAACGCAAAATCAAATACCAAAATTTTAGGTACTTCGAATTTATTTTATTATAGTGATTGAGGCAGTGGTAGGCTTCCAAATTGCTTTAAAATTGTAAATATATCAATAAAACATTGTGTTGAACTTATATCTATATATATAGTAGTGTTTCATTTTAAACATGGATTTGTGGGTTTTTAATCGGAGAATTTGCAGGGGGGCTGGTGTTTTTAATCAGAGAATTTGTGATTTTTAAACAGAGAAAACCAGGATCTCTGGTGGTGACACAATAACGGCAACTGCAATTTTTGTGCCCCCTCCATAAGTGTGCACTTAGGGCTGATGTCCCAATTGCACTCCTCTCCCCCAGTTATGCCACTACATCTATTTACAAACAAGAGCAGATCATTAAAGTATTGTATGTTTTATGTGAGATATAAAAATGCTTTTCAGTTAAGAAGTTGTAATTTGATGGTTTGATGATAACGTGAAGACATAGGGAATGCAGAAGCTATCTGAAAGTCATCTCTCTGTTTTGTCTCTAAGGTGGTTACATACTGATATAGCAAAGAAGTTGTTTTCCAAAGTAATAGCATTTACTGTACAAGAACATAGAAAGGTCTCTGCTTGGTCATGTATCCAATTGCACAGTATTGCCTGTGTCTTGTACTGGAATTCTCTTGGAAAACAGAAGTAAATGGAAGACTTCATACAACTCATTTTCTTCAAAGGGACTTGTGTGTATGTGTATCCAATGGCACAGTTTAGCCTCAAGGGACCATTCATATTCAAAATTAGGGGGATACTAAAATATTAATAAGTATTCCTCAGAACTTGTAAAATTAAACCTTATAATCATTTATTTATTGCATATTTTCTTTAATTCCAGAAGATTCATTTTCTGAGTGTTTGCAAGTATACATAAAAAACCTGATTCTTTGGTCTCTTGCCCCTTATCTGATCCTTTACATGTGTGGGGAAAAGTGCTGCTATTCAGATACGGTAGCATTTAAAACCACCTCTGCCCAAGCAAGTCATTGGAAGATATCTTTCTCAGCATGTTGACTGAAAATAGTGGAAATTAGTTTTCACCAGAATATATTGATTAAATCCCTTTCAGGGTCTACTGTGTAAGCAGCAAACAATTTTTAAAAATTATGTCCTTTATTTGAGAGAGAACGTATATGTTTAGTAATACTAACATTAAAAGCAGCTATTCCAGTAGATCAAAGTTTTATGATTCTCTTATAAATCTTAGTAAGTACCAGGGAGCATTTTCTGTAGATTGCTAAGCAAGTGTTTCTAAATGTACTCATTGTCCTCTAGGTATACCCAAAAGGATAATTGGAAAATATGCTGACCTGAGATGCTAACACGAGGAAGACTGTTTTATTTCCTCATTTTAAACATTTGCTGTACAAAGCCATGCTGAAAATCACTTGGAATCAGACTGTATGACTAATGCCTTACATATACCTACCCAGTTATTTCTGGCAAAAGTTGTCATTTTGTCATTGTCTTGCTTGTATATTTTAAGGCTCCAAGGCTAGGGACAGACATTATACACACACCAGTTCAAGTGATCAGAAATTGGTTTAAACCTGTAGCAGAACAGATGTTCAATGCACATAAACCAGTTTGAAAATGGCTGAAACTGGTTTGAGATAAACCTGGTTGAATGTAGTATCAGACTTAACTGATTTGGGTCAAACCATTTATGCAGTGTCTGTCCCAGACCCCTTGCTTGTTTAAGTTAAACCAGACTCCCCCAGCTTCCCAGGAAGCTCTCTGGGCTGGGCAGGACTCTCTGCTCCACAGCAAAGCTGGCCCCTCCCCTCTGCTCCCTGGCTGGAGCTCCAGCAGAGACTGCAGGCGTCTGCCTGGCTTCCCCTTGCTCCCCACCCCACTCCCTGTCTTATCCCCTCTGCCTTACACAGATACCTCTCAGCATTAGCTAGCATACCACATGCTGGCTATGGTCATGCTCTGGCAGACAGGACAAAGGCAGAATCAATAGGTAGCTGGTAATGTCTCTCTGTTATTTTCTTAATGGGGTGATAAACAGTGGGTTAGGTGGTAAACCCTGAGTTATCAATTCCCTGCTGGGCTAGTCAGAAGTGGGGGGGGGAGGAGGGGGAGCCCTAATCAGAGTGTCCTGCTGGGCCTGGCCACACCCCCGTCAGCTCAGCACTATGGAAGGGAAGGGAGGGCTGCTCTAGCACACCCCGGTTTCTAGCCTAAGCCACTGTAGGCATATGCCTGCATTTCTGGTAGGTCTGTGAAGTTACAAACTGATTTAGCCTAGTCTGGTTAGACTAACCTGCAAAGACTGAATCAATTCAGGCTCAGGCTTTTTGAATGTCTGTCCGTAGCCCAAATGGTGTGAAAGGTGACATTGCTGCTAATAACTTAATCACTTTTTAAAGTTTTGTTGCTTTTGTATATTCCGGTTTTCAGTCAGTGCTCTGCCTACTACCTTTTCACCACAGTAGCAGAAATATGTATACATAACTGCTAAAAAATAACATTTTTAGTTAATTAATTGTCCATCCTTTTATAGATTATAACCCGGGAGGTACTCCAAGAGGTACCCCCTCTCCAATTGAAGGGATGAAAACAGGTGTACAAGTGCTGTGGGAGGTGTAGGGACTCTCTTCCCCATATAGAGCAGAACCAGACCACCAATGGGGACTTAACCATATACTTTTTAATGAGAGAACAGTATTGGGAACATAACAGGCTTAAACCAGGGGGTATAGGGGACATTACAGCACCCCAAGGGGGCAGGATTCAACAAAGGTTAGACACTTACAATCATAGACATAGTCATCCAGTTGACAAAAGACAGGGTTAACAAAATATAAAACTCAAACAGCAGAACAAACAATACTGGTTGGTGAAATATAAAAGGCACAAAATACAAAATGTCAAATAACAAGGAATATAGGGCCTAAGTACCTGGCAGAGGAGAAGGTGGGGAAAACACAATGACCCCTTTCCACTGCAACAAGAATTTCTCCCTGTTACTTCACTCATCCCTGCTGGGACTTGAACTTAGATTTCATGCATGGTAGGCAAAAAGTCTACCACACAACCACCAGTGTTGGTGCGGTGCCAAACTGCTAGGGGTCTTGACCTTCATGGATCCCCAGCCTCACCTCAAGCTTCCTGGCCTCTTATTGGAGGAGCTGGAAGCAGAGCTGGGAACCTCTCAGGTCGCTGCTCAGATCATTGCTGGAGCTGGGGAGCCTCTCCTGCTGGCCACAGCCTCTCATAGGCAATCCTGGAGCCCAGTGGGGAGCCTTTTCTGTTGGCTGCACACCACGCTACTGAGGGTCCAACTACTGCCTGCAGGGCCCACTCCTTCAGGTGCTTCTGGGGCAACTGCTCCCACCCCTCTGGCCCAGCTCTTGCCAGCTCTTTGAAACTCCTTCCTTGTGGTCCCTCGCTGGTCTCCCTTGAGTGAGCCATGCTGCCCCTTTTATCCCCCTCCAGGTGACCCAAGGGGCCAATTAGGGGACATAGAGGGTAAGTCTCTGGGGCCTGATTGGTGAGGAAAGGGAATCCCAAGTCCTCCAATCATCTTTTTCCCTTTCAAAACCCCTGGGCTAAGTCACTGCCAGTTAGCCTGTCACAGGATATAGTAACTTCTACATTATGTTATCTCTAACCTAGTTGTGTCCTTTATCTGCAACTACTACATTGTAAGTAGGAAAACAGCATGGTGAGTTTTGAAGTTCACGTCACTGAGGTAGCACTCCAAGGGTACATACCAGCTTTAAATTTATATCAACCTCACCAGCAATAGGTCAGTCTAACTAACCAATCATGAAGGCATTCATAGGGTTTAATTTGGCCAAAAAATGGTGCACTCGATTCAAGTTAGTGCATCTCTGGAGGTACACTGACTTAAATTGAGAAAGGGTTAACCTGAGCTAGAAAAAGGGTAACCAGATCTCCCAAATGCCTGCATGCCTTCACCAGCACAACTCCATTTGCCCCAGCCGTGGGGCTATGCTATTCCCACCCCCAACCCTGACTTGGCTATTTTTAGCACTACACTTCTCCCCTCCCTTCTTCCTGACTCAGTCAACCCTTCCTTCCCCCCACTCCCACAGACCTACCAACCCTTCTTGCAGAGCTACCACCCTCTCCCTGGCTTGCCAAACAACCCCTAGGATCCATAAGCCTATCCTTCTGCTGGGATCCTGACTTTCTTACATTGGGCTGTCCACACAGCTCCCAGCAGTGGCAGATAGCTGTGTGTTCCACTCCTGGTCTGTGTTTTGGCAGCTTAAAGTAAGCCTTCTAAACACAGACAGGGTGTGGTGGACATTAGGCCTGTGTGAAGTGGCTAGTATTCGCTTCAGATTCGGACGATTTGGGGGACACTGATTCGATTCGGTGATTCAAATCACTGTCCCAAATTGATTCAGCCTAATCTGAATCACACAGGTCCATCCCCCACTGCTCTCCCAGCCCCGGCAATGGCTGTTCCGCCCAGCCCTAGCTCCCAGCAATTTGAAAAATAAAGGCCTGACTCACTGGCTGCTGCCAGGTCAGGGGACAATCCCCACTGTTCCCCAATGCCCCATGCCACATAGAGGGGCTCTTCCACAAGCCCCCCAAGACCCCCCTGCTGTCCCAGCCCCCCCGCCCCATGGCTGCCTTGCCTGCCCCAGTTCCTGGCCCTTTAAACAAAAACCCCCGACCTCACCGGCTCCTGTCTGGTGGGGAGGGTGATCCCTGCTGCCCCCCACTGCCCAGAGCTGCATGGCAGGCTCTGCACGAGCCCCCAGCAGCCCTGAGACTGCTGCAGAAGCTGGTGAGCCTGGGGCTTTTTGGAGTTTTTTTTTGCAGGGCAGCCATGGCGGGGCTGGGAGAGCAGGGGAGGGGGTCAGGGGGCTCATGGCAGAGCCCCCCATGCAGTGGAGAGCAGCAGGGATTGCCACCAGGTAGCAGCCAGTGAGTGGGGGCTTTTTTTTAAAGCACCGAGAGCTGGGGTTGGGTAGGGCAGCCATGGGGGGGGGATGGGAGAGTGGGTGGGGGTTGTGGGGCGCTCGGGGGAGCTGGGGGAGCAGGCAGGGAATGGGGCCTGGCAGGGGTCCCCCCATGGTCCCCTTCTGCCTCCTCCAGCCCTCCCACCCCCTGCTTACCAGCTTGGAGTCCAGGTTCAGCTCCCTGCTGCAGCAAGCAGGGACTGCCTGAATCACTGAAGCTCTCTGAATCTTTTCTGAATGGATTTGGAGAGCTTTGAATTGATTCGGACCTTTTAACTGGTCCTGTTTCAATTCAGATTCGGAGATTCAGCAACTGAATTTGGCCAAATCTCCTCTGAATCGAATCAGCGGAGCATGGGACTGGCTGGTAGAGGTGTATATGTGTATGCGTGCATGTGTCTGCAGGCACAGGGGCAGTGTGTGCGTGTTGTGTGTGTGTGTGTCTGTGGGCACAGGGGCATTGTGTGCATGTGTGCGTGCAGACACAGGGGCAGAGTGTGTGTGTATTCATAGGGTGAGTCCCACACGCATACCCCTCCATACACATGCACCTACGCCTCCCCTCACGCTGCCATACACAAACCCCAGCCACCCTCCCCCCATACCCACCCACACCCCACATACCCACACACCCACAGCCACCACAAAACTATACCCACCCCCCACAATATATAAGAACAAGACTTCATTTCAAGCTATTGTGCAGTCACCTCTGCATGCACTACACAAATGCATGTAAATCAGGACAAAAATATTTTTTTGAAATCAAATTAATGACTGTTTTAGATGTTCACTTTTTAGAATATAATTTGGTATTTTTCTGGTTCTGAGATGGCAAAACCCCTTGCTGAAAGAAGTATTTCCAGGGGCAAGGGACTTCTGGTGATAGAGGTGGGGGTTAGGGGGTGGGACTTCTGGTCACAAGATGGCAACCAGGGGGTGGGGCACCTATCAAGGGGTGGGGCTGCCCATGAGGCCCTTCACAGCCTGCCAAAACTCAGTAAGTGGCCCTCTGCCTGAAATAATTGCCTGCCCCTGCCCTAGAAGCTGGCACAATAGTACAGATCCTCTTGAGTGGACAATAGGAGCCTCTCTGAGATGCTGGGGTATTTAGAGAACTTTCTATAAGCGTTGAGCTCATGTTGCTTAAGTTTCAGCATCGGGGATCAGCTGATTGCAGAAACTTATAAACACCATACAAATATCATCAGGCTGCCATTGGCTCATCACTAACTGTTTTGAGGAGAAGAATGGGAATTTATATTCAGACACTAGAAAGATTACTAAAATATGTAGACAGTCATATCTGGACAATGTGTGTGTCAGGAGAAGCAAACCATGGATCATTTCCTGAGATGCCCTGTAGCACCACAATATACACCACAAGATTTGGCAACACCAGAAGCAGTGTCCTGTGCAGAATATTGGGAGCAGACCATATAGAAAGTTTGGACTGGAGATACAATGACAAAGTCTTATCTGGAGAGGAACAGATTCTAGGTCCTTCTCAGGACTGAGCACCCTGTGATGTTCTCCCTGCTGCATATGTGATGTGTGCATGGGATGTAGGGCCTCAGCTCCATTCCATGCTAAATCATTCTGAGACTAAAAACCCATCTTGAAAGCAGGGTCACAGTTATGACCAAGTCTCCTGTTCTTACTATGAAATGTGCAGTAGTTGGTAGTTTTCATATAACTTGAGCAAATCTTGGCTTTTAAAAAAAATAAGTTTCCAGCAGAGAAAAGCTTAAGAACTTGAACCCTAAAGGTTCAGTAACCAGAAGGCAAATAAAACGAGACCCAACTTTTTAAATCTTATTTTGGAGCCTAGCTCATATTTTTTAAATACTTTGGTTGCTAGTACACTAGCTTATGTCTATAAAGTTCTTTAGAAGATGTCAGGCTATTTGTCTAAACACAAGTAGAATTTAACAAATTAAGATCCATCTTTACACTAGGATTCAAATTAGAGTCCCTGCTATACATGAAAGCAAACACAATTATAACTTTAAAATAAATTGAGGAAAATTGGCATTAGTCTGTGCCATGAGACATTTGACAAAATGGAGAGAAGCTGCTTACTAATTGAAGATTTAATAAAAATATGGTTGTGACTGATTCATTTAGGAAATGTCCGTGAGAATGATTTACACAAGTTCTGGAACATGTTCACCGATGCCAAGTATGGTGGTTCTGGATATGGATAGCTTTCTTACTAGGTGCTCACTAGTGATTAATGTCAGCAGAAATTTGCAAGAAATATTACTGTTTTCTTGCATGCCATGGTGGGATTGTATTTTATATTTTTTGGTGGAATGCTTTGGAGTAACTCATACAATGTAATTAGATTTGCTACAGGACTCTCTCATAGTTTTGATTTTGGCACATGTATGTTACACAACTTTTAAGTCAGCATAAATCTTCAAAATTCATTGAAAATTTAGCTAAGGTAATTGCCCCCCACATTTGTGGAATCCAAGAATTGATTTACTTTGTTGTAAGCTATGAGAGGCTGGGCATTGTGAAGTTCTCTACTGCTTCAGTAAGAGTATACAAAACACAACCTTTCAGTGCTTTCTTTGCTAGGCAGAACAGCAAATAAATGACAAAACAGTTACTCATTATTATAATCAGCACAAAGCATAGGAAATTTCGGATATTTCTTTTTTGTTTTCCAGTCTTTTCCTTATAGCAGGCACCTAACCAAAAGAAGATGATCTTGCCTGTTTTGTGGAAAGTCAAGCATAATGTACCTGGTCAATACTGGAGGTCAATAAAATGGTTGAGGGGAGGAATTTTCCTTCCTATCCTCAGCTGTCTATCTAATTATGACCTGCTGCATGAGGAATTAGCCTTTCTAATCTCTTCACTGCCTATTCTGTCTGCAGATCTTATTCATATATCCCCCCACTGAGTTGTTCACAACAGCTAACCTGGAAAGCAGCAAATGGTCTTGACTAAATTGAGGCTTTTTCAACATGAAACAGATATGCAGACTGATGTGCTTATTGACACAGTTATCTGTGCCTCTTGGCAGAACCACAGCTCTCTCTTGAACCAGGACCTTTGTATGACACACATGCATTAGATTTGCTAGTTAAGCCAAAAATAAAGAAGCTGAGCTGGTAGAAACTGTGCTAAACTTGCCTGAACTGGAAATTGTTCTTCACATAGCTTAAAAACTGAATTGCTTAATAATACTGCTATTTAAATATTTTCAATCAGGCTTTGAAGCTAACACTTTACTGAGGTGAATGAGTGTTATTGTTCACACTTCTTTTGCTGTTTTGTCTGCAGTTTTCTGCAGGGCTGTCTTAACAAGCAGCCATGTATTGATATGTGTGATTATCTTTGTAAAAGATAGAAAAAGAAAAAGAAAAAGCTTGTAAAAGAAAAAGCTAAAAATTCCAACTTTGCCATAATGTGGGGGGAGGGAAAGACACCCAAGTGCAGCAGAAAAGTGAAGATGGTGATTGTAGAAAGGCTTACAAATTGCAAGTGTTGTTTATACCCTTGGCTCTGCCAATAATGCATCAAATTAATTTTCTAATATAAGGAACAGGAAAAATAATGCTCATTTATCAACTTCTCAAGAGAAGCCAAATCAAATGGGAGAGAATTGTTTTCAGATTTATTGAAAATGCTGCTGAGCCTGTTTAGAATTTTGTTATTAAAAGCCAGTGTTCAATTCCACTTATTATCCCTGTGCTGTTATCTCCAATTTGCAGAACTGCTATCCTGTTGTCATTATGAGGAGGGTCATGTTTTTTACTGCACATTTTGTTGTCTACTTGGGCTACATCCCTGATTCATGGTACAACATAGTGCAGTGAATTGACATCTCTGAAAATCAGGTGGAACCTTTACAAAAGTAGCACTCCTGCGTGAACCTCCAGATTTTGAGTATCTGTTACTGTAGCTAAAATGGGCCCGTTGTGTGAAGATGTCATATATTTATTTCTTTGTGGTGTGTGCATGTGTGTGTGTGTGTGTGTGTGTGTGTGTGTGTGTATAGAAACAATTTGTCATACCTATTTGATATTTCTTTGCTCTAAACCCCATCTTTTTTTCTAAAGATGGTCTCTGTGAAAGCTAATTTTTGACTCTGTAGTAGCCTGGGCTTCAAAGCTGTTGAAAATAGTTACTGAAAATCTCCCATTAACAAAATAATTTTAACTTGAGTTTTTTGCATAGTTTTAGTCTCCTTTATTTAAATTCTACATGTTAGTGCTGCACTGTGCAATGACGAGCATGTGCCCAGTTGAATAGCTTTTCTGCATTTTCTGAGTGCTTAAACAACAGTAAGACCGCTTTTGTTTTTTGTTTGCTTAGAACTGCTATTGACACGCTACATCAAATAAAATATTTATTAAACTCTGAAGAATAGGAATATAATAATGAGAGATTCGTTCCAATTTTAAAAAATGGCAAGGAAATTCTTAAAGCTAATATAAAAAATTTGGGCATGTCTTTACAGCATCACACGTGAAAACACGACATTTTCATTCGTACATGTTCCCCAAGAAGTGCCATTTGCTGAAAAATGTTATATAGCATGTTCTAGGTATGTACCCAAAAGGGATGCTTTTTTGGTATGTGGTGTGCATGGCACCATTGTGACAGGGTGGGGTGCGTTTTTGTGGCAGTGCTTCTGAACACTACCTGATGTACTGTAGACATGCCCTTGGTGTTCTCTAAGCAGGGGGGGATGTTTTTGTTTAAGTAGTTGTACACATGTGAGTAGTAAAAATGGAGGGATGGGATTACTTTTGGAGGCATGGATTTTCAAAACAATTTAGAAAAGTGGATAAAAGAATTAATTTTCCATCATACCAAGCAAGCTAAGTGTTTTGCAATCCATAATGCACATTCTCAACAGTGTTGTCTGAGCAAAATACAGTTCTAGTTGACAAAAGTGATGATCCTGGGATACTGCACCAGTTGGATTGGCCATTTTGCCAGAGTTCGTCCAAAATTTGATTCTGCATAGCTTCATTTGATTGAGCATAGCTTCATGCTGAGAATTTTAATTTCCCATTTAGAATGGTCTCTGTTAATTCCTGCTCTTGGGATTTGAGCTTCTTTGGCACCGTGAGATCAAAAGTATCTGGAAAATTGTGATTCTGGGTTATACATAGACACCTTTGAAGAAGCAAACATTTGGTGCAAACATCTATGTATCACTGTGGCACCTACTTTCCTGTGTTCCTTTTTGCTTATTTAGATGAGGGAAAATAAATTGGAGGAAATGGCAAAAGGTTTTATCTTTTAGAACAATGTACTTTCTTGATAGAAGAATAACAACATAGTCGTGTTAAGGAAAGCTACATGATTTGTCTTGACAACTGACATGATACATCCCCATGAAGCTTTTTCCATAGATTTCTTACCTGATAAGGAAACTTCTTCAGGGCTAAGCATATAGCACAAAATTATATAATATTTTCTTTCTGAATTCCTTAGACTTTTACCTTTCCAGATCCCTTAGTGCTCTAACCCTGATTCAAGCATCTGGGCCCACCACTGGAACTAGGCAAATCATTTTGGTTAAATATTTTATTTGCTACAAAAGTGCAGATTTGGTTCAGTAGAAACTACTTGAAAAATTGTTAAATTCATCAATTTATTTTGGCTAGAAAAACATGAACTTTCATAAAATATTTTCACAACATGAAAATATTTTGTGAAAGTTGAAATGATCTTTATATTTTCAAACTGCCTTTTTTGAAATTAATTGCATTTCAATTTAGTAAACAACAAGCAAAAATCTCTGAAAGGGAGACAAAATATATCACTACATCCAGAATGCAGTGTTTTTGACTTTTCATCTGAAAAATAAAAGCTTCTTGGTTGGGGTTGACTCAAAACAGTTTTTGATTTGTTTTAGGCTTTTGTTTTTTGGGTAGTTTGTTTGCTTGTTGGTTTGGCCAGCAAACCAAAAAAAATAAATGACCCATATTCAGAAAGTTCTAGTCCAGTGATTCTCAACCAAGGTGCCATGAGATCCTTTCAAGGGTGGTTTGGGGTACTACACAATGTTAACTCTGTTAAATGTGCGAACGTGAGTCACAAGATAAACCCAGTTATTTAAATAGGAATCTGTGGTGTAAAAAACATTCTAACCTCTTGTGATCTTCTGATTTCTTTGCAGCATAAGAATCGCTTTAGTATTTTCTGTAGTCCAAAAACAAGTGAAAACGAAGACCTGGCATTTTCTGAAGGGTGCCTTGAGTCTAGGTAGGGGTGCCTTGAGCCTAAAAAGGTTGAGAACCACTGGTCTAGTCTAATCACTTGTGTAGTAGGTGTGAAAGTGGAACTTATGTGATGCTTTTTACTACTTGAGAGATTTTTCAGCCCTGAAGGCACTGTCAGCCTTTGTTGAAGGTGATCTAAACTTGGCTTGTATTATGTTTTCTGCCTGTATTACAGCAGGGATTTCATTCTCAGTATTTGGTTCCACACACATAACAAAACATGCAACTTAAAATTTGTTTGATCATACACTAGTTAAGAATGAAATCTTTGTGACCTCTTTGTGAGACAGATCCTTGAAAAGTTGCAGGGAACAGAAGTGGAAGGTGGCATAGAGCTGGTGTTTGCTTTCTGCCACTTGCACTTCTTATTTGTCAGGTGTAAATTTATCCCATTCTGTGTGGACAGAAGGAAGACATTTTCCAGAATGAGAATGGAAGAGGTATGAATCCCAAATTCAGGTCTGATGCAGGTTTTTTTGCAGCCCATCTGACTTTTATAATATTAAAAGAGACAATTACAGTATTGCAAAGAATGCTGGTACTGGTGTGAGTCTGGTAGGACTTTCTTTGACAGGTTAATGGTCTTCTCTTTTAAGGAGGAAATCTTCTCCTCTGTTTAGTAAAAAGAAAAGAACATCCAATTCTGATGTTGATTTTTTTCAGGGCTGCCTTTAGTTTGCAATATATAAGACAACTGAAGTAAGGTTGACCTTTAGGTCCATAGAACATGTGATTCATAATGGTAACATGGATGCCATATAAAAACACTTCCAAGTTACAGGAGGTAGCCGTAAGGAAACTTAAATATTTTCCCAGGTTAGTATCTCTTGTCATGCAACAAGTGGACTTTAAATATCTTGTTGGGAAAGTCAGTTGGGGAGACTCCTGACTCCAAAAATATATCGAGCACACTCTCTACTCCTTCACAGTCCTAGGTACTTCTGGACAACAGCCACAAACAGAAATTACATTTGTGCTGAGAGAAAACCCTTTCTCCTGGCACAAAAAGAGAATGCACAGACATACAAGAGAGTTTTTGAAAGAGAGAATTGACTTTTCCACAATAACTTAGATTGGATACTTATAAGGAAGATCTTCTTCCTCCCAATCTAATTTGAATGGTTATCTGCATCTCTTGGGTGTGGAGGACAACCAATACCCCACAGTACTCTGTTCTCCCTCCCTTCGTCTGGGGGACAGGGAGAGAGAGCAAGCACTGGCTCTCTGATAGCCTGCCCAGGGGTGAGCTGCCAGGGAGCCCTGTAGGGACCCTGCCCTGAAAAATCAGCTAACTGGTAGGAGAGGGAGCATTTTCCTGAAGTGGGACCCCTCCTGGAAGGGGTTCCCACCAGGGCAGAATGCCCCCTCTTCACATTGCATTGCAGTGGCTCAGCTGAGAGCTTTCCCACTGTGGCAGTGTGCCCTGCCCTACCCATTCACTCTTTTGGGTCTGCTTGGAGGAAAGCAAGGAGTGGGGGCTATCCTCTTGCAGCAGAAACCAGGAGGGTTCCCATCTCACCATGGAAGAATGGCCCGCTCCTCCTGCCAGTCAGCTGATTGACAAGATGGGGGTGGGGGCTGTCATTTTCCTGGGGCTGGAGTCCTCCCCAGGCTCTCTAGTTGACAGCCTGCCCCGTTCCCAGGCAGGGGAGTGGGCAGGCTGTCAATTAATGGCTCCCCTAAGGGTAGGGGTGACCCTTTGCTGGAGAGCACACCTATGAAGCTGTCCAGCCATGGGACTGGAACACACATATGCTCCAGCTCCCAGGCTGTTTTTCTGCTGATACAAATCTCAGAGAAGTTCTTGCTGGTAGAAATTAACACCTGTCCCTGACCAAATCTCTTTATCACAGAAGTTGTTCAGGAATAAATATGCTTTTACTGACTTAAAGATGGAGAAAGCTTGTAACAGGTGAAAAATCCTCCTTGTCACACCCACATTTTTCTTTGGATCTCTCAGAGAAGTCAAATCTGGGGAAGCTGACAGAATCAAGTCAGGCACTAGCAAAAGGGAACTTCAGAAGAAAGTAACTCCTGCAGATCCAAAAAAGCTGATGTTAACATGCTAAGACCTACATGAAGGATGCTCCCATTTCTTCTTCATTTTTAGAAACTTTAGTTATTTGACCTCACTCTTCTCTGGGCATTGTGGGATGATTCCACAGTACTGAGATCTTGTAGAGTCCTGGTATGAGACGGGGTTATTTTTACCCACATTCTTAGAAATCTTCAGACCTTCACACGTATAGAATCTGGTCAGTTCTTTTCTTTTAGTCCCAGTACTTTGGAAATGCCTAAATCTGAATGAAATGGTAAGGCCTCCTGTACTCTAAAGCCTGAACAACCTTTCAGCACATGTTCTTCATCAGTACATCATAAACACTCTAAATCATTATTGGTTGCACATATTTTATTTCTGTAGCCCTGGTAATACTTGAAGCCCATGTTTGTGCCAGCTTCAGTCACAGTCCTACAATACATCAGGTCAGATAATCCAAAATTAATTACTGGTATCACATGGGAGCTCAAAAAAGGAACCACCAACAGTTTCATGTTCCAGCACAGAATAATTAAATCATCAGGTGCATTCACTGGTGTGGACAAATAACACTGCGCTAGAAAATGAGAAGGTAGGGGAAGGGGGAGGAAATTGAAGACTAATGTTAATGCCTTCAGAAATCATAGAATCATAGAAAATTGGGGTTGGAAGGGACCTCAGGAGGTCATCTAGTCCAGGGATTGTCAACTGGGGGTACGTGTACCCCTGGGGGTGGCACAGTGGCATGGGGAAGCAGCACGTGGCGGCGGTGTGGAGTGGTGAATGGTGGTGGCGGCCACTGTGTGCAAACTCCCCACCCCCTGCTGCCGCTATTCACTGCTCTGCATTGCTGCCACGCGCTGCTTCCCTGCTTCCCGGCCCCACCATTCAGCGCTCCATACCGCCACACACTGCTGGCTTCATGTCCGGATGGCCGTCAGGCCCCCACCACCACTTGCTTGCCAGCCCGTCTGGAAGGGGCTAAAATCCAGAAGGGGTACACTCCTTTAAAAAGGTTGAAAACCCCTGATCTAGTCCAACCCCCTGCTGAAAGCAATGCCATCATATTTCTGCTTTGGCTTTCTCCAGTTGTACAACTTCTTTGTTTTCACATTAATACTGGCTTCTTGCAGGGGAGTAAATGGTACAGTGATGACAGGGTTAAATTGTACCCTGTATATAAAGAAATTATATCAGGTTGCAATACAGGTGCAAAGACAGAGTAGGGGGCTGGGGCTGTTGGACTGAGATAGAAAGTGTCTAATGGATGAGGTGCTGAAGTATTCAATAAAGCTCCTTAAATAACCAGAAACACAGAAAAGTCACAGTATGTTTATCACTTTTTACAGAGGTGTTTTCTTTTAATTAATAAGTGTAATGTAAGACTTCACTCCTTTCCTGCTTTTTGTATAGTGGTGTGTTTTAAGAAGTTTTAGTATTATTTAAACATGAAACCTCTATTTTTTTTTGTTTTAAGCCTTTTGTGTTCTATTTTGATTTTTTGTACAACATCTTAAGCACCTTGGGAGATAGATTCAACTTTGGGTCAACTCCTGTCCACAGTATACAGACTACAAACTAAGACATTTCACCTCTGCTGCTGCAGCTTCCGAAAGAACAATGACCAGTTTTTGAAAACCCTGTCAAAGCTCTAGACATCAAACTGGAGTTCAAAAACATAATGTTTGGTCCTTTACACTAAATAAAGGACATTACTGTGGGGTGTGGTAGCTATTGTGTCAGACCTGAGCCCTAAAGGATTGAGGTTGGCAAAGAAACAAAGACTCCATGCTGCACCTTTAAATGCCTAGTTCTCTGGATATTCCAGCAGCCCCTCACTGCTTTGACCCACCCTCCATATTATTTCAATCTGCATCAACAACAAAAAAAGTTATAAGAATATGAAAATGTAACAAGTAGTTCATGCTAGGGGTTGTATGTCAGCAAACATTTGACTGAATGACTTTGTATCTGGCTTTCCTTTAATCACACTCAGTTCCCTTGTACAGGAAATAAATCTTGATTATATCCTAACTTCTTCCTAGAGCCTTTTAACCTTCCTTTCTTAAACGAATGCAGTGTCCTCAGCAGGGGTGTAGGTTGTAGCCGTGTTGGTCTAAGGACGTAGGCAGACAAAGTTCCTTGGGTGAATCTGATATCTTTTATTAGACCAACCCAAATAGTTGGAAAATAATTATCAAGCAAGCTTTCGAGTTCAAAAACCCTTTGTCAGGCTAAGGAAGTTTCAGCAGTTGATGTGTGCTCTTCCTGGATGGAATGAAAAGTAAAGAAGCCAGCGGCTGGGCTGGTATGCATACAAGACAGGTAGTCAGTGAAAATGTAGATTGAGGAGTCAATGGGTGAGAGACAGGCTGGGGGGGGGGGGGGAGAGAGAGAGAGCAGGGGGATGAAAGTGGAGAGATACCTGGGGAGTCAGATGTCAGGCAGGTTATAATGTGTCATAAATCCGATGTCTATATTCAGTCCATGATTTTGAGTATCCAGGAGGTTGATGAAGTGGAGTTCATAGGCTCATCTCTGGGAAGTGTTGTGTAAGTTTCCTTTGAGGATCAGGACTGAGAGATTGGAGAGAGAGTGGTTTTCTTGTGAGAAATGTGCCCCCGCAGGTAATTGGGTATTTCTGTCTTTGATAGATTTCCGGTGTGCGTTCATTCTGGTGCGCAGTTGTTGTTTGGTCTCCTATGTATTTTCCATCAGGGCATTTGGTGCATTGGATGAGATATATTACATTTCTGGAGGTGCAGCTGTAAGATCTGGGAATGCTGATGGCTCTGTTGTGGGGTGTAGTAATAGTGGGGGTGGTGGAGATGTGTTGGCAGATTTTGCATTTCTTGTCCTGGCACGGTCTGGATCCTTTTGGTGTGTTCTGGGCTTGAGGAAGTTTGCTTCTGGTGATGAGGTTGGCAAGGTTCGGTGCTTGTTTGAAGCAACCTCCTGGATACTAAAAATCATGGACTAAATATAGACATTGGATTAATGACACATTATAACTTGCCTGACAACTGACTCCCCAGGTATCTCTCCACTTTCATCCCCCTTCTCTCTCTTTCCCACCCCCGCAGGCTGTCTCTCACCCATTGACTCCTCAATCTACATTTTCACTGACTACCTGTCTTGTATGCATACCAGCCCAGCCCCTGGCTTCTTTACTTTTCATTCCATCCAGGAAGAGCACGCACCAACTGCTGAAACTTCCTTAGCCTGACGAAGGGTTTTTGAACCTGAAAGCTTGCTTAATAATTATTTTCCAACTATTTGGGTTGGTCTAATAAAAGATATCAGATTCACCCAAGGAACCTTGTCTGCCTGTGTCCTCAGCAGTACTTTTAATGTCAAATCAGAGCTTGCCTGTGAGTTGTGAAAAAATTTAAAATACCGTATTAAAGCAAGGTCTCAAATTTTTAGAGCGGACTGTCCAAATGGCAGTTTGTGGGCCTCATACATCATGAAAGGGGTTAAGTTGTGTTTCCACCCCCAGCTCATGCCCAACTGCTGCTCCCCCCACATTGCTCCAGCTGCAACACAGCTGGAATCACCAGGGTCCCTCTCCTTCCTTGTGCTGCTTTCTGTTTATACTCCAGGGGATGGAGCAGTACAGCACACTGCACAGGGAGCTGATTGTGAGTCCAGGGCCAGCGTCCAGCATGTAGGGGGGAATTGCACCTTGCAGTGCAGTGCTGATGGTTGGGATGTCTGATGCAGTGGTCAGAGAAAGGGGTGCCTGCGTGGGCACACAGTGCAGTGCAGGTGGGGAGGGAGCATCTGGATGGCGTGCAGCCTGGTAGCCTATGCCTTGCCTGGTGCAGACCCCATGCATGTAGGGCTTAAAACCTTAAAAGGCGGGCTTAAAAGCTGGAGAGCCCTGTGTTAGAGTATGTATATAGCTCAGGTTCAGTGACCATAACAGTCCTATTGAGGCTCCCAGTAACTGCAGTAATGGACCACACTCAAAGTGTCTAGCTTCAGCAGAATCCTAGACTTGCAGCATGGGACATTTAAATCTTTAAGGGGCATAAGTTTAGCTTATGAATGAATGACTCTATGAATCTCATGTCACCTGGAGTCTCAATTTTACTTTCAATAACTTTTTCAATATTCCTTTTCCAAAGGAAGGTGACTGCAGTAACATAAAGCCTAAGTGCTTGACATCAACTTGGGGAAGATTAGAGCCCATAGCACAGGATAAAGTAAAAAAAACCCCAAAAAAACCAAGGTAGTTCTGTAAATGGCTGATTTTTTTTTTTATTTTGGGGAATATCTTTCCCAATCTCACATGCAAACTACTAACCCTAGTATTCATTCCCATGGGACCAACAAATTTCAAGGGAAACCAAGTATACATATGGATTTTAGCTTTTGGAATAATCGGCCTTTAAACAGTAAGCAAAGGATAACTATAGTTTCAGGAAGTCAGCTGTAATTTCAGAAAACTGAAGCTAATTAGAGCTTTGATTCCCAGACACACGATGCGGTTCTTAGACTTACTCCACTTTCTCCCCCAAGCAGCCTGTTGCTAACTACCAGTAAACACTGCATAAAGCATCTAATACAGTATTTTCTTAGCTTTCTCCCATTATCTTCTTAAGTCTGCAATGGCAAAAGGGAAGATTCACCAGGCTGCTTGTTCTGATGACTTTTTTGCAGTCTGGCTTGGCTGGCAGAGAGGGGGAAAAGCCTCTCTTCACCACTGCCTGAATTATTTTGAAATCCCCAAAAACGCCTTAACTTAATGCATATGCTTTCTCCTTTCTTGAAATGGAAGCAAACTTTTACGTTTATGCTGAAAGTTACTAAAGTTTGATGTCCACAGAGAATAAATCCCATTAAATTCACTATACATGAGTACCCATTATGAAGGAAAAATCTTAATTTTTACTGTTGGTAGGGTGTTGTCTTGAAAGAAGTTAGGCTACTGCACTATGGCAATCATGGTTGTCTTTAACAGTTGTTCGCATGCAGGGACAGAATGTAACCCTTCCTTTCCTCTTGTAATAAAGTGGGATTTGGGTTGATTTAGTTATAATGTCCTACCCCAATGCCAACATTTGGTTTTGTCCCACATATACTGCAATTTGGAGTAAGCAGAATATACACCCTTTACAGAGAAGGGACAAGTAAAGGAAAACAAGGCTTTCTGTTCGTGCAGTGCCTGCAGTGGTGACACAGGTGCCTGACGTGCTCAGGCTGCCTACATTCCTCACTTCTGGCTTTACAGTTCTCTGTTGTCAGAGCAGTGGATTTGGAGGGCTTGTAGCCTGTCCATGGAAAATATTTTTAATTCAAATTCTGTTGTTCATGTGCGATTAGCCAGAGCCATCCACCCAGAACAGTGGTACAAATCTAAGTTTCAGAAATAAAATACATCCAGTGGTCCAGGAAAGTGGCCTGATAAAAGCCAGAAAGGAAAACAAGTGCTGTGTCTTGGATACTTACTCAGAAACCATTGACAATCCTCCTTCTCTCCTTCCTCTTTGGTAACAAAGGACTTGCACTGTATTGTGTGGAAGGATTCCTTACAGGAACCAGACTAACTGCAGAGGTGAAGTATGAGAATGGATGAGGCCCGGGAGCTGCCAGAAGTCCATCTTGTGTTCTGATTACTTTTATAAATATCTCTCCATTAGCCAGTTTCTTCTCAGGAAGTAGATTAAAGCCCTAATGGCCTAAGTGAGCAGGAAACAAGCAACATATTTATAGATTCACTGCTGGGTTGAAAGCCCATGTATCTGTCTGTTAGGAATCCTGGCTCCATTGGAGCGAATGAAGGGTCTCTTTTCTTTTCATTCTTAAAAGCCCCTTCACATCCTATTTTTGTTGTTTCTTCTCCTCCAAAACTATGGTTTCCAAGCACCATTTTTTTTTTTAACAACAATATTACCTAAAAAGAGTGTAATGAAGTGTAGCAAACAGTATTGGTTATAATCCCTTAAGATAAAGAAGGGATCCCAAAAGAGCTTTATAGAATGGTGAGGTTATGTTTAGAAAGAGCACTTTATATCCGGATATTAATGTCCAGTTTACATCAACTGCCACTACCGATTAAAAAAAAATAACTGTAAAGGATTAGTGAGAGTGTAAATAATTGTGCTTTGGGGAATTATTCTTCTAGCTGCTTAGAAATGCCAGTAATAATGACACTAAACAATTTAATATTACTTGTGATCCAACAAGAGGCTTAAAAACAGTCTTAGAAATCAGAAACTCTTCAGATTGTAAATGCCAGTTTGACGACATTGGAAAAGGAGAATTTGGCTGGTCCTACAGAAAAGTTAAGTGCATATTATTTATAGAATAGGAAAGGCTTGGGATTTTCTCTTTTTGTGACCTTCTCCAGTTTGTAGTTGATTGCTTAGAATTAAATAATGCATATAAATCATATAATGCATATAATTTTCAGTGTTAGCCAACCTTAAAAATCCACAAATAATAAAATTCCCATAACAATACTACTAATATTGGGGAAGGCGTCATGTTTTGTGGTGTGTCTTCTGATTTTTAAATCCCCCAACCACTCCCCAAATATGTAGAGAATCACGGGCTGGAAATACAGTTTCCAGTGCAAACAAAATGTGTACCCACAGAAATTAGGGACCCTGCTCCCTGAATTTCTTCCTTCCATTGCCCAGGCTCCTGCATCATCCCAGTTCATTGGCAGACTCTTTTAACAGACCCCTCTCCCCAGCCTGTAAAGTAGGAGGGCTTCCCCTGTGCTCCTACCTCCATTGTCTTCCCTTTCCAGCACTGTGCTAGTAGTGGTGGCACAGCAGCTGCCAGCAGCCTCAGGCATTGGAGCCATCTGTGCTACACTGAACCCGCTCCAGGTCTTTAGCTTTTTCAGTGAAGAGGGGCACACAGGCACTACAGGCAGCTATTACATTTGTTTTCAGTACAAGCAATTCAGTATCCTTTAGTGAAGGAGGGAATTAGGGAATGTTTAAGAGACTAGATCTGGCAGAACAGAGTGAGTGGAGGGTTAGTGAGAGATGGAATGACAGAAGAATTTAATCAGTGATGGAAAGGCACTAAATAAGGTTTCTTGGCTATACATACTTTCATAACAAATATAAAAATATCTCTTTCCTCTTTGTCATGTTGCCTCTTCTGCTCCTGCTATTATACCTTCCTCAGTCTTCTGTTTATCCATTCCTACATCAGTGTCTTTGATCTTTCTTCTATGCCTCATCATATGTCTGGAACTTAATATTTCAGAGTGACTCCCCTCCTCTCCTTCCTATTGCCAGCAATATAGGTTTTATAAAAAATAGTATATTTGATGTTTTCCTTCTTTCCTCCCTTTTACCATGTTGCTTATTGGCTTATCTCATGGCAGGGGACACATTTATTCAGTGTCCAGAAAAATCTGAGTTTGAGCCTCTTTTTGCTACCACAGTATAAATATTAATAGATATGCAGGGAATCAGTTGAATTTTCCAGGAAGAAGGTGACATGTTTGTTTTTATGTCTATATGACTTGAATTCGAGTTTTAACTGGGTGTGGTCTCATTTAGCTGAATAGGGAAATGCCTTGGTCAAATCCTGTAAGTGAAAATAATGTTGTTTAATCTTTTTTTAAACATTGATATATTTGTGATTTGGAATGTCAAAGGTGCTGTAGGGAATTAGATGCCCACATCCCACTGAAAGTCAGTGGGAGATGGATATCTAAGCTGTTAGAGTCCAGGGGCAGGCAATTATTTTGGGCAGAGGGCCGCTTACTGAGTTTTGGCAAGCCAACGAGGGCCACATGACAGGCAGCCCAGACCAGATTAATATTAATTTTCTAAATTTTTTAGGGGCCTTGTGGGCCAGATAGAATGACTTGGTGGGCTGCATTTTGCCCACCCCGTGTTAGACCCTTTGAAAATACCAATTTGTAGGATTTTATTTTGAGGGCTCTTGTTAAACCAGTTGGTAAACTTTTTGTATATTTTATAAAATTTTAAAAAAGATTACGAATATAAGAGAGTGCCTTCTTCTACCCTATAACCTAACCCAAGGACATGTCCATTTGGAATGGGATTTCTGAAAGAGAAGTTGGCCTCTTTGCACCTGGTATGTTATGCAGTTGAGGTATCATTTTACAAAAGCAAGTCTTTGGTTCAGTGTGCTGCCTCAGCATCTAGTTCAGGGATTCTCAGCCTTTTTGGGCTTGAGGCACCACTCCATAAATTGTGAATTGAGTGACACCCAATTTCAAAAACTATTTTATATATTACAGTGTTTACCTCTTTGCAGAAGGGCTGGGCAGTGGGGGTGGGTGACTGGTCAGACAGGGACAAGCCTAAACTTGTGCTTACCTGCTTAGTTCCTCACACCTGTGGGCACTTTTCAAAGAATCTAGTGGCATTCCAGGGTGCTGTGGTACCCTGGTTGAGAATCACTGCTCTAATTAATAGTAACGCAAATTGGGGCAAATCATTAGAAAATGCATCATACTGAATTATCTTCAGTTTTTAAAAATAAAAACCTGTGTAGTGGAAGGTGGTGTGGGGCAGTGTGCTGAGTGTAATCTTATGAATTTGGGGTGTACACCTAACTTACTGTTTGTATAGTCCAAGAAATGTGATGGAGGAAGGTCAGGAGACTACAGCTTCAGAAATTCACTAAATGAAGTGGATTAAAAAATAATCCTCCTCCTGTGCCTTGATGTAGCTGTTGACCCTTGTGACTCAAAATAAATATCTTAGTTATACTATCACTTACTTTGTTCGAATGCCTTGAACTACCAATTTTGCCAGACATTTGAGTCTCACCAAATAATCCACAGATATTAATCAATTATGGCTTAGTACACCCCCAATGAGATAAACTCTTATCATCCCCATCTCACAGGGAGGGAAACCAAAGCAGAGAAGTGACCTTTATATACTGCACAAAAGTATATAAATTTGTGGCCCAGCTGGAAATAGAATCCAGGTGTATTGATGTAATCTGCTGCTCTAGCTGCTAGACCAAGCTTCCCCCAATAAAATATTATATTTCATAACTCACTTCTCTAGTTTGTATGTACTAGGAACCTCTCAGGGCAGCAAGCAATCTCCATTTCTGTTTGTCCCCTTTAAGACTAGATAGACCTCTTTGATAGGTTGCCTTAATTGGCTTATTAAGGAAATGGAGGCCATCTGTTCTAACTATCTGCCTCATCAGTGTGCTTCAGCTGCTTCCATTTAGCTCCAGCCAAACTGGAAAGTGAAATATTCCCACTGATGCCTCAGGATTTCAGCTCCCAAGAACATGCAAGCCCTATTGCCATTACATGCATTGAAATGTGTCAATATCCTAGTTTTCTGAAAGCAGTAATTGACTGCCTGGGTATTTGCAGGTGGTTTATATATATTTCAGCTCCATTCACGCAGATGAAGGAAATTTTATTTTTCTGATGCCGTCAGGTGTCTCACCTGATTGAATCCTGAACTTCTCATGCATCTCTTGCACTCAATGAAGGCTGAAATGTATTAGCTTTACTGAGGCAGATAGTTAAAGTCAGTGGGAATGCTCTTATGACTGAAAACAGGATTTGACCCACAAGTGGTAAACTCCTGTGGGCAATGAATGTGTCTTACCCTGTTTTTGAAGAGTCACGTTAATTTAAGGTACTCTGCAAATGAAGCTTAAGAAAAATAATGGGCCACTATCAACTCTCAGAATTTCTTGCAGCCCATCACACGCCAATATTTTCAGTTAAAGGTTTGATGATACTATAAAGGTGCTTGGGGCCCAGTGTTATCAACATAAGACCAACTGCAGGCCACTTACCATGGTGGATCACAGTTTGGGAATTGCTGTCCTACAGCAGGGATCAGCAGTGTTTCACAGTAGGAGGAGGGAAGGGGGCACTTTAATAGAACTTAGCTCCTAGCACAGGCTTTCAGCCTGGCCCATGCCACCACTTCTGGAGGCAGAGATGCAGTCAAGGCTTTCTGTAGCAGTGCTGTCATCATTGTAGACAAAGCCCCCCATTACTGAAATGCCACGGAAGCCCCCCAGCTGCATGAGTCAGATAAAATGACTCCATGGGTGAGATCCAACCAACAGATCATAGGTTGCCAACCTCTGGCCTAAATTATCACCGTCCCTTGTAGGTGTGTGAGAGAGAAGGGATCAAGGAGTTTTTCCCCTCCCTTGAGTACATTATGCTGTAGTTCCTGCACTGTATTGGCCTGAACCCCCCTCTGTGCCTGTCAGTAGTACTAATGGCCCATGGAGTCAAATACTGCTATACAGCACTTCTTAGTGTCTTGTTGAGGGACTAAATAGCAATTAAGTGCCACAATCTGGCCATAAATTAATAGCTGAACCCCCACAGACCAATTCTTCTTTATAATTATTTATTTAATTTCTTTGTGTATCAATTACACAAGTTCTTATTGGTTATTATAATAGCTACTCTCTGTGTAACAGTTGTGCAGTGTGCATGTAAATACATTATTTTGATGCTCAGAAAGACCAGGGAGAGGGCCAAACATGGAGAGAAAGAGGTTTAAAGGAATTTCTTGTGCAGAAAGGGCAAGCCTATGAGAGTGAGGTTGTGTGACTTCAGTGGCACAAAGGAAAAGAAGTTCTCAGATGAATGCAAGGATGAGGACAGGACAACCTAGAGCGAAAATGCTGGAGAAGAATATTTAACAGATTTGGTCTGTAACTATGAACACAACATATAGCAAACTTTCCTTAATACCAGCAATAGGTAGGTTGGTATGATTGGATTTGAACCTCTTAAGGAAGTTAATAACTAATTAGCTCAAGAGGTAACTTTAATGGACATAATTTTAATAAAGATTAAATTATTAAATTGCCAGTCATGCTTGGATTCTATCAGTGCACATCCAGAACAAAGCCCTTTTCCCACATCAATTAAAGTATACTCAGTTAAGGCCCTTTTAAGATGCCCACCTTATCTGATTAACAAGTTAATGCTCTTTTCCCTTCTCCCATTCAAATGACACCTCCCCAATTTTACATTCAATTTGTCTTTTTCTGAAAACCTGCTAATTTCATGCTGCTTTAGACCTGCAGCAGAGAGCTCGTTGCTTAGCAACATCCAAAATAATGAATGGGCCAATATCTAGCTACTTGCCTGGAGGTTTCTTTTATTTATTTATTTATTTATTTATTTCTATTTTCCTCTCTCTCTCATTCTCAGCTACCAGAGCTGAACAGATTTCTTCCTAACTTAAGGCTGTAAGCCTCCATGTTGGAGCATGATAGCATTATTTGGACGCCCATTTGTCATCTAACAGCATTATTTACCACATTCCTACCCTTTATTTTTGTCCATCCTCTTAGTAACTTGTCATGATATTTGCAGAACAGGAAAGTGAGTGAAAAGGCTGAATGTGAATTTTAGAAGCATGGCCTGCCCCAGCTAGGGAGTGTCTCTTTCACAGATTCACAGAAGTTTAAGGCTGGAATGGACCTTGTGAGATCATCGGGTCCAGCCCCGCTGCTCCAGGCAGGAAAGACTGCTGGGGTCAAATAACCCCAGCAAGGTGTGCATCCAGTCTCCTTTTGAAGATCTCCAGGTAAGAGACAGTGGTTCCATATCTTTGGTCAGTCTTGGAGAAGCTAGGGCAGGGTGGCACTTGCCACCATGACTGCTCTGTCTTGATAATTCTTGAGGTAAGAGAAGCAAGCAAAGGAGAGCAAAAATTGTGCTTTAAGATATGTACAATTCAGACTTCTGCCAGCATAGCAGTGTCTGCTAGGGATGTAATTCAGAGGCATAACTGGCCAATACTGCACGCTGCATGGTGACAGCACGCAGTGTAGGAGTAGCAGCTAGAGATACATTGCTGGTGCTGGGGGAGATGTCACCTCCTTTTATTGTCTCTGACATACGTTAAGCAGCCATTAGAACACTAATTTTCAGAGGCAAAAGAAGGAGATATGATCTCCCTCCCACAGCAATGAACCTTTAGCCATTGCTCTTATACCATGTGCCACCATTGCTATTCTGCTTTTCCTACTGCCAGAGCCAGAGCAGTTGCAGGGAAGGGGCTGGAGGGGTGAGGTGCCCCAACAAGTCCATTTTGGTGCCCCCCTCTTAGGCAACACCCTTTTGGTCTACCCATCATTAGGCTGCTGGTGTAAATTCAGGCTTGTCTGTCACAGGGCTCCTAACAGCTTTACAGAGCTCTCTAGTCAAGTTGCAAAATATAGTGGCAGAAGGGGGGTTTCTGCTGGCTTCCAAACAACAGAAGCTTTGCTAGCATAAGGCATCTTTTGTTGGCTAAGCTGTATCTAGCCAGGTAGTTATACTGGCAGCCAGGTAGTTATACTGGCAGCCATGTTGCCTAGGGGCTTTCATATTTTTATGCCCTACAGCTGACATAGTTATGCCAGGAAAATGTATTAATGTGGATCAAGCCAGAGTGTGACCCCTGACCAACACAGCTATACCAATAGAAGCCCTGGGCTAGATCCAGTTATACTGGTAAAACTGCATTTTTGCAGGGTGTGGTTGCAATAAGTGATACCAGCACAAACACAGATATGTCTGTATGAACGGTGTCTTCACTAGGAACTCTTTGCTGGTATGTTGTACGGGCATATTGATATAAGCAAGGTGCTGTTAACATAGACATTAGCAAGCTGCTAATAGCATATGTCTTACCCTCAGTTGCACATGGTCCTGTTCCAGAGAACACGGATACCTGGAGTGCAGTGGTGATCATTCCCACCTTCCTTTCTCCCTACTCACCCCTGAACTGTGGGCAGCCACAAAGGGGGCAGGGCCAAGCTATTATTTTGGTTCTGTGCCACACAAGTGATCTGCCCATGTTGAGGATGTTTCCCCAGAGGTCAGACTCCATGACTTTATGATCATTTTGCACCAGGTTAAAACAGAGCAAAGGTCCTATAATACAACATAGATACAAAGGAGTCTTTGCCAGGCAGTGCAGCCCCAACCCTAGCAACGTACCTGCGAGTGAGAGGTGAGCTAAATGGTGCACCCCCACCCCCAGGGTGCCCTGTGCCCGAGCGTGGGGAAGCAAACAGGGCTCCAGGGGTAGCTTCTAGGGAGGTTACACCACAGGGCTGATGCTGCTACAACAGCTGCAGCAATAACAGCTGCCCTCACTGTGCAGAAAGCCCAGGCAAACAAGACTTTCCTTCCTCCGCCACATACTTCCCCCCTTCCTCTCAGTCTCCCTCCTCTTGGGTACTGAAGGAGTTTGCTGCACCTCTGGTTACAATAATATCAACAAAATATCAACAAAAGACCTACCAGATTTTACAATAAAGGCTCAAAGTACTACATGAACCATGTTATAAGCTGTGGGATTTTATACCATTGCTGTAGTGTGTAATTCCATAGTGTTTTGAAAGGGAAGAGTGAATCCCATACAAGTTTATTTAACACAAACAGTTCATGAGTGGAGTCTCTGAACTCTGCTTTCCCCAGGGCCCTTGCTCTCTGGTCCCATGCGTCTTACTGCCCTTGGCTGCACACACTGACTGTTTCTTTATCTGTTGTAATTTCCATCACATTCTCCTTTTGGGTAAGAAAACATTTTTCAGCTTTGATGATGCATCCTTCAGTTGGCCCTCTCCAGAGGAGAACAAAGAGAAGCAGATAAATGCTTTTTTTTTTCTTGCCTCAAAATTCTGTGGCACAGGATTTGTATAGAAGATCACATAAAAGTTTGACATTAAGTAGAGGGGCAGGCAGGGTACTAAGTTGCAAAGAATTTTCCACATCTCTCCTTCCCTGTTTATTTAACCGTTCATCTGAGGAACTGAAATAGTTTCTTGATTAGCTGAACATATATACACTAAACATTTATATTTTGCAGTCCCTAGAATTAAATCTTTGCCCACAGTTTTGGCTCCCGGGAGACAGAGCTCTCCCCAGTATCCCTAGGAACATTATATAGATTCCTGCCCAGCTTCCACTCTCCCCTTACTCCATCTGCCCTAGCAGCTGGGGTCTTTGGGCTCCCCCACCACCTCCAGCCTCAGCTTTGTGCCCTCACCCCTAGGGATGGAGGAGCAGTGTGACAGGAGGCGGCCTGGGGAGCTTGTAGCCTGCATAGTGGAGGGGTGCAACCTGCATTGCCTACACAATGAGGATGACCTGGGGGGCCCACTCCCATAGTATGTGGCCCCCACATCTGCTCAGAATTTGGATAGTCCTGAATTATGTGATAGTTTATAGCACACTAAAGGGTAAATAATGTACATGGTGAATTCTCCTCTGGCTGGGAATTTAATAATGTACATAGATAGCCACCATTGCCATGGGTTTCGGGTGGCTTACATGCAATTTAATATGAACAAATGCGAGTCAGAAGAATTTATTTATAAAGCTTGTCTTGCTTTAAAAATGGTCAGGAGCAACACTCTGAATTGCTTTTAGAAACAGGTGACCAGGGCAGTAAGAGGATTGGTGGTTTTCTGTACTCACAATGGGTCACCCTCCTCAAGACTTGCACATTCACAGAGCACCATCCTGTATTTCAGCACTGAAGTTTCAGAGCTCCAGCTAAACATTAGTGTGGTCTGTGTCACTGAGGAAAAGTCACAATCCTGTGGCCTGACTTAAGTGATAGAAGGCCCTATTGGTCATTATTGCTGTTTAATCCAAGTGTATGTCAGTATGGCAAAAGGAAGGTGTGACTGTAGCATGGGTAAGTGTGTATGTGCTACTGTTAGCCAAGTACCCTGGGTAACTATAGCAGTGAGGCCATAGCAGTCTGAGCTTCAATGTATAACCCCTGCCAGGATCCTAGGATCATACTTGGGTTACTGGCTCATGCCGACACACATGCTGCCATATATCTTTCCTACTCTTCTATGTTACAACTTTCATTTTGCTGTATTGACATGGCCTAAGAGTCCAGCTGCAATAGAAAAAAGAACGTTCCAAGACTAAGCAGTATTGACAGAGAAAGGATATACCATGTGCTCCTAGTTGAAACCTGTATAAAATAAATGAAAATTAATATACAACATTACCCATCAAAATGATCTTCACATCATTGCAATATAAATAAATAGTTTCCTAGTAGTTTCCTAGTTTCATAGTAGATAGGGTCAGGAAGGACCTGACCAGATCATCTAGCCTGACCCCCTGCCACAGGCAGGAATGAATGCTGGATTCACAAGACCCCAGACAGGTGATCGTCCAGGCACCTCTTGAATACACATTGACAAAAAGCACTGAGATGCCAGATAGGATTTCCAGCCTTTACCTTACTGTAGAATATTTTTTTTTTACTGATATTGCTGTTATAGTATAGTGTTATGCAGGAAGCCAAGCCCCTTACTTTGGTATTCTGGGTTCTCTCTGTTTCATCACTGTTAAGTACTACTAGCAAAACATCAATTATTTTCTCTTTTGTGACACTATCAATCAAGAATTCAGCCATATGAAAGGGGCTGTGGCTGGCACATGCTGCATGCAGTGTGTGAGGACAGTTTAGGTCACATGCTGGCTGTGGTATGTGGAGCTGGTCTGTGGACCCTCCTGACCCACAGATGAACCCTGGGCCTCATTTGGCCCACAGGGCTAGATGAGTTAGATACCATGGTCTTGGAGGGCTCCCTCAAATCCCTATAGGGTTGTTAAGGCTATTTGTAGTCCTCGATGCTATTATGATGACCATCAGCAAGACATTCCACTTCAGGTCATCTGCTTCAAAAGATGATATGCTGATGTAGGGTTCCAGTAAAACAACCAGGTTGGGTAGATCCAACTCCCTCACCAGTTTCATAGCATAATTAGAAACTGAGTCCGTTATTCTCCCAAGAACAAAACATGAACAGTTCTTAAGATGGCAAACATTGTTGCCATTCACTATGCCACATACACACAGAGCCAGATTTACATTACATCAAGTCAGCCACATGGGGGGCAGCAATATAGTTTTTCCTTTTTTACATTAAGCTTACTATTCACTTGAAAGCAGCTCATTTTCTGACCAGCAGTATCTATTAGTTTACAGCAGTGCTGTTAGAGGTCCTGTCTGACCACTGTAGGATTTTTTCTTAAGGTCCAAAATAGAGCCAAAAGTGAACAATTGAGGACTGAGACCGATTTTTTTTCCTCTTTTAAATTTTAATGGTAAACACAGACTTAGAATCTAATAGAAAGCAAACCTTCTGCATACAAATTAATGTTAGGCAGTGCCACATTCTTATGATTCTTACTCATACTTCAGACTAGTAGAAGCAGAAGAGTAACTCATGGTTAAAGGAATTTCATCAGCATGAAATATAACCAGTTTTGAAATAAATAAGTTAAATGTCATTTCAGGTGCACAACTACCCCAGAATTTTCCACTTCAATTGTTTCAGTCTCTCTTGCTTTGGGACAGACCTGCACAAACAGTGGAAACAACGACACTAGCCATACATAACATGTTGTCATACACAGAAACTAAACATCTTTAGTTTTTCTCATTGCTTAGTCATCCTATATATTACTTTTAACAATAGAAAGTAAAATCATTTTAGAAAAAGTTTGATTCTTAGGTTGATTTTTTTAAAGTGACATTATCAACAAAGGAGTCTATTATAAGAGCCAAAGTCACTTCTGAATTATACTAGGGACTTCTACTGGATACAACATGGGAAGAATTTGACATACAGTTCTCCCTCTTATAGAAGATATATTGAAATTCAGAGTAGGATTAAATGTTATGTCTGTGTTGTACCTTTAGAGCCAAGTACAGACAGTCAAAAAGCCTGAGGCTGAATCAATTCAGTTTTAGCAGGTTAGTCTAAGCTGCGTAGATTGAACTGACAAGCAAGTGAACAGGCATTCATTTTTTATTCTGGAAATGCAGCCACATGCCTGCAGTGGTCCAGGCCAGAAGCCAGAGAGTGCTAGAGCACACCTCCCTGCTCAGCTGGAGCAGACAGCTTGGGATGAGACTAGCCCATCCATGCTGCAAGGGGAGGGGGTGTTTTGCAGGGGAGGTGCAAAGCATCCTGGGATGCTGGAGGACTGTGAGTTAACTTGAATCTGGAGGGGATCCAGGACAGAAGTTCAATAAACCAGTTTAACCAAAAATCAGTTAAGCCTGATACTACATCTATCCAGGTTTATTTTAAACTGGTTTCAGCCATTTTGAAAACTGTTTATGTGCACTGAAGTTCTGTTGTGTTACACTTGAACCGGTTTCAATCACATATACCAGTTGTCATGGGGTGGGGTCCCTAGAGGTGGCAGTAATGTCTTTAGGGTGCTGTAACCATGCCAGCTTCACCCTTTGGGTGCCCTCTAGTCTCAGCTGCCACATCTTGTTGGTTGGAATAATAAATTGGGAGGCTGCCCACAAGTTTGTGTGGTCACAGTCCTGCTACCCTTGGATTCCCTGCCAGGACTGACTCAAAGTCCGTGCTTCGAGACACCCTGAGCCTTTGGATGCATGGCTCCAAAACCACCCCTGTACTACACCCCATGCTTTGCAGATGGTATTTAGACTTTGTCTCTAGCGACAAGGCATGAGTTTAGTTCAGCCTCTTGTTCTCCCTGGGCCCTTAGCATCAGTAACTGCGCCCCCTGGCGCTGGGGTCTCCACACCCCCAGTTGCTGTGCCCCCTGGTGCTGGGGCTCTGTATAGTAGTGTGCACCAAGGAGGCCTCCTCTTCCCCAACAGCCTCAGTCTGGTCCACCAGATTAAACAACAACAGAAATATAAGCCCCTGGGCTAGAACCTAACAATAGTAATACTGATGACACTGGAGGCCACACTCTGCACCTTTAAGAGGGCCAGTTTCTCCCTCAGCAATGTGTGCCTCCTATCCCCAGGCACTTTAGGAGCTCCTAGAGCCCATTAGTCTTACCTGCAGCTGGACAGGTAGCCAAACATTTCCACAGAGCTTTTATGCATGAATTCCTTCCCCTCTGGCTGCTGCCAGAGAACTGACTACCTCCAGCCCTGAGGTTTGTGTGTGTCCAGAACCCTGCCTTCTTCCGGTCAGCTGACCAAGTGCAGGTGCGGGCTAATTTCCTCATTAGCCTGCTGCCACAGTAACCTGCACCTGTGGGGTTTCTGCCTTGCTCCTAGGGCCCTCTCTCTAGGCAGTTTCTGCCCTTAAAGGAGCAGGCACACACTTAGTGCCCTGCAACACCACTTAATATGTAATCTCTGTCCGTGGCCTAAGGCACATCCCTGACTTGAGTTGCTGTGGAGAAGACATGACACTAGCCAGAACTCTAGGAGTTGCTGAGCTTCTGGGGAGCATGTATGGAGTATATTCACTGTACCAACTTCTATGAGGCATGAGCCTCATCTACATGTTACACTTAGGGCATGATTACCTGGCCACACAATTAATAGTGCAATAAAAAGAGAAATAAGCCACAAAGATTTTGTGGAATAAATGTGTAATAACATTGTATCTGCTTCTTAACATGCCATTAATTGAACATGTGGCCAGGGGCCGTGTGTCTAGGAGCCCCCTGTCAGCTGATCAAAGCTCCCAGCTTGGGGAAGGACCATGTGCACCCCCAAGCCTGGGAGCTCTCAGCTGACACTGGTGCCCAGCTTAGGGAGCACATGCTGCTGTGTCTGGGAGCCCCCTCAGCTGACTGGGCTCCCAGCTGCAGGGGCACCTCGTAGACCTCTGCAGCTGCAAGACTGCAGCTGGCACAGTGTCCCAACCATAGGAGCTTGGGAGCTCTGTCAGCTGAGGGGGCTCCCAGCTGCAGAAGCTTGCTTCTTGCCAGTGTGTGTCTGCCTGCACCAGCAATAAGGTGTGATAGAATCTGATTCACAATCCCATAGTCATGCTTTCTGCTATGCATGTATTCTTTTTGTTGCCAGCCAGCCAGTAGACATGGACATAGCGTTTACTTTAAATAGTCCAACTGGTACCTCTTGCTGAGCCCTTCCACCTGGATGCAAGAGGAAGCTGCTATATTACACCCTCATCTCTTTCCTTGTGGGTATCTGTGCCAGGCTGGACACTTTCCTTTTCCATGAAAATTGGCTAAAAATAATATAACAGTAGTGATAATACAGATGCCATTATTGAGATTGTATTTTACTTGGATAAAAGACAAACTGATATAAGAAAAATGAGACGAGGTAGGAACAGTATATGTAAGTGTTTGGAAATGTCTTAAGTCTCTTTGATGTTTTAGTCTAAGTAGAGCGTTATTTCATTTGCATGCAAATAATTGCTTCAGTAAATTGTGTAAAACCTTCCCTTCCCTTTCTTCCCCTTCTCCCGTACATACCATCCAAGTCCAAAGATAACACTGGTAAGAGTTAAATAAAAACATGCATCTTTAAATCATATAAAAGTCTGTAGTGTTTTTAATTGCATTCATTTATTTTATTAAAGCACTGGGTAGAATATGTGGTTTCTACATTGTGTAGGAAACTGGCTCAGTATAATTAAGGATTGAAGTAACTTGTCTACTGAGACCCTCTGAGGGAATACAAGCCTTTGAGGAGAAAATAGCCCTGGTTCTGAAATCTTTCTTTCATCAAAGTATGGGCTACTTTCCTTGTGCTGTATTGATGTTCAGCGATGAACTGAGACTTAATAGCACAGGATAATTTGAACCTCAGATCAGGGGCCTTGAACTCTTTCCATTGTGCAAGCATTGCATTTTATACACCTGTAGAGGCTGAATTTGATGTTTCTTTACTCTCATGCTCCTGCACCGTGCAGCATAGCAGTGTTAGTTTGTATAGTTGAGGTTTCTGTCTCAGTGGCATGCAGTGGTCGTAAACGATCTCTGAGTTGTTTTTCCAGACTTTTCTAGCACTCCCCAGCCAGGACTGCATCTCAGTGGCAAGTTACCCTTTTTTTGTTACACAGTCAGTCTGGTTTAATCAGATTTCATTTATCTGCTACAACTCTATTACCTTGCATTTCAGTCATTCTTCCACTCACCTTTGTCTCATGTATGTTTACTTGGTCAAACTCCTGGTTTACCATTTTCTGTAGGTTGCCTTTAGAAGATACCCACTTTATTGCTCTTTGACTGTGTAGAGAAACTTCGTACTTTTTCCTGCGTGACTCTTCCTGCTGATGGTCCATCAGTGTGATAGACAGTACTGGACTGAGAGTTGTTTCCGATGGTAGACATCATATCCCACTTTGCGGTTCCTAGCCACTGCTGTAAGCATCATCCTTCATATGCTTCATGTGAAAAGTCATATGATTTTTCTAGGTCTATAAAAGCCAAGAAGCTCTCATATAGGTGATCTAAGGGTTTCTCTGTCACCTGCTGAATCACAGACATGACATCTGTGTTTTCTTATGAAAGCTTAACTGTTCTTTTTCAAGTAAGAGTTCAAGCACTCAGCTAATGATAGTATCCAACACATTCCAGTATCTTTCTTCTTCATGTGACAATAGCTTTACTGCACAATGATGTCTACAATCATGGATGTTTCTCTTCTCCTATACTAGGACCATGATAGAGTTGTACCAGTGTTCAGGAAATCTCTTATCTAGTCATATAATTTTAACCCTTCTGGTCTTTCATTTTATGCCTCTGTTGCCCAGAACTCTCACCAGCTCTGCTATTATTTGATCAGGTCAAACTACCTTGACATTCTTAATTTTTTAGACTACATACATCTCTCACTTCTTCCTTTATTATATCAGGTTCAGGTGCCACATTAGGTTTACATGTTGGCAACTGTGCTTCAAATTGGTTTGCTACAATTAGCAGATTCAAATTATTCTGTCCACTTCTTCACTTGACTGTTGCATGTGTTTAGTCATTCTTGTTCTTCCTCATCATTGGGTCCCACCTAAATTTTCCTAAGCCCACTAGGTTTATGCCTAGATGTGTATACATATCACTAGGACCAACATCAGCTGTCTTGCATCATCTTGTGCAGCATGACTCTTTAAAAAAGATAAACACGTTTTAAAGGATTTATTTTTAAACTAGAATAAACCATAACAGCTGTTCATCTGATGGCTCAGTGGCTCAGGATAATGCCCAGCCTTGCAGGCATCTGCCCGGCCACCACTCCTGCTCCTGCTGCTGCTGCAGTCTTCAGGCTCAGGTGGGGGTTGGCTGCCACCCCTGCATAAGAAGCGCACCGTCATGCCTCTTTTTGGAGTCATGAATTAAAACGGTTTTGCTAGCCCAGCAGAACCCATATGTTCTTTGTGAGTGCCAGGATTCTCCCTCATGCTTGGCCCTCCCCGCTCCTCGCTCCAGCCTTCCCCGCTCCTCCCCTCATGCTCCAGTGTAAGAGTCAGTAGCAATCCAACCCCAAGATTCAAATTTATATAAAACTTGTTGTGATATGAGGCACCTCAAACAGGTCAACCAAATAAATATTAAATCAGGTTCCTCTACAGCGTCCTGTTTCCTTGTGCAGTGTGGCAGTCTGCCAGTTTATAAACAGTCTGGGGAGAACATGACAGACAACCCCAGAATAATAATACATAGCAGTTTACATTTTCAATGCACTGTGCAAACATTAGTCTCCCTCTGTGCTAGGCAGGTATCATTAACTCTTTTTTGTGAATTTGAGTGGTCCAAATAGTTTGAGGCCACACAGCAAGTCAGGTGCAGAATTAGGATTAACCCTGGATTCCTGAACCCCAGTCCCACACCCAGTCCCTAGGATAGATTTATACTCTGCTACAAAGCAGTGCCAGATAGAGATACTTGTGCCAGCTTGCTCAGAGCACCAGCTTGTTTAGAGTAGTTAGGTACTAGCAGCAGTAAAGCCACAGTAGCACAGAACTTCACCCAGGCTACTTTGCAGAGAAGCCAGGTAAAATAACCTGGGTAGAGCAACCCCCTTCTGTGGCTGTACTGTTCTCAGTATCTGAGCTGGCTTATTTAGAGCAGTGATTCTCAACCTCTTCTGTAGCAGGACCCATTTGTAAACATTGATGGCCAGTCCCAACCCAGTTCCCCTCATGCCTGACCCACTTCCCCCTGCTCCCAGCCTCACCAGTGTGTGGGGCAGGGGGAGCAATGGGGGGCCCCATGCAGCGCCTTGCAGGCTCGTACTCTGCCAGCCTGCAAGGGAAAGCCACATTTTCCCATATTTTTCTCCTATTGGAGAATCAATCCACTTTTAAATTTTGTTCGGGACCCTTTTGTATTTTCTTGTGACCCACGGGTTGAGAAACGCTGATTTAGAGCAGGGGTGGCTAGCCCATGGAACACATGCCACAAGTGGCATGTGGAAACACTTTGCATGGCACATGGCAGATTTTTATTGATAAAAGTATGATGAATGTATATGATCAAGTCATCACTTGAGGTTAGCCGAAATGCTGAGAAATGATTCAGCAGAGAGCTTTGGCAGATAGGGCAGGGAAGAGAGAGCAGAGCAACAGATCAGGCAGGGGAAGGAGATCAGAGAGGTAGTCAGGGAGGAGGTGTGGCTTACCTAGTAACACACCTGCAGAAAAAGTTGGCTCCCACTGGTTTAGAGCTAGCTCAGGTACCTCTATGTGGCACTGCTGTGTGCAGTCTAGACATACCCCAAGTCTTTTCATGTTGATGAATTCCACTCTGTAAGGTGCTGTTTAATGCTAATAATATTCATCCTCAATTGTTGTTCATAAACTCAGTGTGCATTTGAGTAATCTTAATGCATGGACAGTAGCAGCAACATAGTTATATGCTTATGGTACCGCTTGAAAGGAGCCCAAACCACTTATAAGTCTGTTGCTTTTCTCAGATAAATCTTATATAATTAGATTCTACCCTGAGGAGTTCCCTCCAAAATAGCAGTTTAATGCCTAGAAGTCGAACCGTGCTGCAGTCAGTCTAGGCTAGGCTGGAGTCCATTAAAACATTTCTATTACAAAGCATCATGGTGCTACAGTTTTCTGGAAAAAAATAGATTTGAGCCTCAATTGAAAAAAAAAAAACTATCAGCTGGACAATATTGCCATTTTAAGATAGTTTTCAATTTAAAGATGATTGTTTCAGCATATTTATTATGAGCACTTACGTAGCTTTAAGTGTTTAAAGTGCTGTGTGCACATTATCTAGTCCTTCAGTTAGTATCTCCGGTATATACATACTTCTATTATTCATTTTTTTTTTGGCAGATGACTCATGGATTTTTAATGCTTTGCTTGTTTCCAGGATTGACGCAGTCAAAGCAGGTTTTTTTTGGAGTATGTCAGGTTTTTTATCTGACCCAGTATCTGAGGGGAATTCTGTGATGTAAATTACTGTGACCCAATTTAACATATATCAGCTATCATGTAACATCTATCAGCTAGAACAGCACTTTGCTTATTAGAATAGCATAACTGGGTTATCTCTGGCTGTTGCAAGTAGAAACATTCACTGTTTAGTTTTGCCTAAAGAAGAATGAAGGTGGCAGAAGTATGCCCTGTTATAGTTTATATCATGGTATCACCAAGATTATATTAGGTTCTGTAGAATACTTGTTCCACCCCCCTCCGTATTGCAACACCTGGCTACAAAAGACGGTCAGGATTTCAAGGGTCTCAGTTAGGAGTAGAGGTTCCATCGACTTTCAATAGGATTTGTGCTCTCAAATTCCATGACCTCCTTAAATCCCATCCAACAAGTAGGTGGATTTTGGGGGCAAAGATTACTTCAGACAAGAGAGTGCTCCAGGTATAGACTTGAGTAGATAATGATTTAAAAAAAAATGTGTGCTTTCAAGGAACAGAAGGAAAATGCAAAGTGAGAATTCATTTCAAACCATTGTTTTCCTGAGCGATCTGTGTAGGGGAGCTAGAAAGTAAAAAACTAACTGCTAATGCCTTAGAACAAAAATAAAAGAGAGAGTAGGGAAAAGAAATGCCAAATATTTAAACTCAATGAAGATTTAATTCAGTTGAAATCAAGAAAAACGCATGATTTCATTGAAAAGGCAATAAAATCTTCCAAAATGGACAGAGCTGAAAGTTGATGGATGTCAGCATGTAGTATGGTTCCAACTTACACAGCCTTTAAACTGCTTCTGTTCACACCATTTTTCAGAAGCTGAACTGGCTGGATTAGTTTTGGCAAGGTTCACACCCATCAAATTCCCTCGAAGTTTCAGCTAAAAGCAATACATGGGATTTCAGGTTAAGTTAAAGCCTGAGCAGTAATAACCAGTCCCTGAGACTTAACCCTCTTCTGCTCCCACTCCTTGCCCAGAAAAAACACCAGAATTAATTGAGAATTATTTTTTAAGGCAAAAGGCATGTGGTGTGGGATGGACCTTTAAGACCTTTTTATCTTCAATACCCTTGGATTGCCATCAACTAGCCTACTGTCTCTTCTGTATCCCAGGTGCTGAGGCAGGTGAGAAGCTCTGCCTTCTACAGACCTGGAAAATTCTTCTGGGGGGCTGGGTGGAGGTAAATCCTTAAACAGCACTACACAGCACTGTAAATCCTTAGATAGCACTACACTGGGAAGCTAGGTCAGTGCCAGTTTTCTGTGTGGAGCTGTGATTTGCAAGAGGTGATGGAAGGGGTGAGAATTGGGGTTTAAAAAAAATGCATCCTTTTAGTCTACAGTAAAGGTCTGAACAAATTTGAAAGGTTTTCTCCCTCTTCATGCTGGCTTTTTTTTTTCCTACTTAAAATAAGAATGGAGCAATGCAGGGAAAAATTCTCCTTCTCCCCACCCACGCATATAATAAATAATTCAAACAGCACAGTCAGAGCACAGGCATAAAATAAAAAAAAACCCAGAAGTTTTGACCTTTTCCCTAAAGCATGCTACAAATTTACCGGGGCGGGGGGTGGAGATGAGCATTCCAGAGTCTCTGGCTTGCTGGCAAAGGTCCTGCCTCAGCAATTCCAATCCTGCTGACCTCTGCTACTACCATAAGAATACTATTTAGTCTGTCATGTAGATGGGTTTAGCTGGCTTAAATCTGTAAAAATGAGCACAGAACTTTGCCTACACTCAAGTCTCATTAATGTAGTGATTCTGGCAAACATTGGGAATGTCTGTGTCCCAGAGGCACTGAGTACGTGGGGGCCCAGGGGACTACAGCCGGGGTCTGTTAGCTCTGACCACCACCTCCACCAATTGCTCCCTGCATGGGGCAGGCGGTGGAATAAACTCCCTCCCTGCCCACTTTGCCTAAGGGAGCCATGCTGGCTGGCCTCTGGCCAAGCCACCGCCACTGGAGCAGTGAGGGGGGGAGCAGCCCTGATGAGGTAACAGCCCCTGTTATGGTGTCCCAGGAGCGCAAGCCTCTTCCTGGCGAGGGGGGCTGTACTGTGGGCGGGAGTGGGGTGGGCACAGATGCAGACTGTGCGAGGCAAGCAGTGGCACTGGGGCTCAGAGGGGTGGCCACAGCCCCCCAAGCCTTCCGTAGCGCACCACCACCGCTCGCCCAATGCAGGCAGCAGCAGCTCTGCCCACTCCGCTCCCACCTGCAGAGCAGCCCCCCTGCCAAAAAGAGTCTTGTGCTCCCGGGACACCATCACAGGGGCTGCTGCCCCATCAGGGTTGCTCCCCACTTGCTGCTCCAGTGGCAGGGGCGGGTGTAGGAGTGTGGCCAGAGGACTGGCAGCATGGCCCCCTTTGGTGAAGGGGGCAGGGATGGAGTTTATTTTCCCCCTCCCTCTGGCATTTGGTGAAGGGGACAGGATGGGGGCTTATTCCTCTGCACACCCCACAAAGGGAGTGATTGGTGGAGGCAGCAGTCAGGGCTAGCAGACCCTGGCTGTGGTCCCCAAGGGCAGAGGGGTAAATAAACCCCCTTCCTGCCCCCTTCACCTAAGGGGGGGCATGCCAGCTGGCCTCTGGCCATGCCCCCACCCCTGCAGCAACGAAGGGGGCAGATCCCAGCTCAGGTCCATGCCAGTGGGACAGTGAGGGGAGAATTAAACCCCCTACCTGGCTAGGGCCAGGCAGCCCCACTTGAGGTAAGCAGCAGTTGGGGGGTTGAATGTCTGACAGGGGCTGCTCTGCCCCAGCCAGGCAGACCCCAACAAGTTCCGGGGGGAGAATAAATCCCCTCCCTGCCCTCTTTGCCTCAGGGGGCCATGCCAGCTGTCACCTGGCCGTGCCCCCGCCCCTGCAGCAGCAAGGTGGGGGGACCTTGAAACAGACTGCTGCACTCTGGCCAGGCAGACCCCGGCTGGGGTCCATGCGACGGGGGGGGGGAATTAAACCCCTGTCTCCATTTGCTTCACGCTGCTGTGGGGGCTGGCCACACCCCTACCACTGGAGCAAGCAGAGAAAAGCTTGGCAGGGGTTGCTGCATCCCTACCTGTCCGACCCTGACTGAGGCTCATGCTGGTGGGACAGGGGAGGGAGTGGGGAATAAACCTCTTCCTTGCCCCCTTTCCTTCAGGGGGCCATGCCAGCTGGTGTCTGGCCACACCTCACCCCTGCTCTGGCTAGGGAGCAGAGGGGCGTGGCCAGCCCTGCTCCGCTGGAGCAGAGAACGCAGCCCAGCCCAGGGCTGAAAAGCATGCTGGGATGCTGGGGGACTCTGGTTTAAATTAAACCAGGAAGGGGTCTGGGACAGACATTGCATTTTGACCCAAATCACTTAAGTCTGATACTACATTACACCAAGTTTATCTCAAACTGGTTTCAGCCATTTTGAAACTGGTTTATGTGCACTGAACTTATGTTCTGTTACAGGTTTAAACCAGTTTCTGCTCACTTAAACTGGTTTACTTGTCACTTCTGGCTCTAGCCTTTCTGGATGGCAGCAAGATTGTCCTCAGCTGATCACAGATTTTCAGTGCTGAGTGCTTTCCTGTGACACCTGAAGTCATTTTATTCTCCATCCAAATTAAATGCTAACTTTGTTGTTGTCATGCTTAATGTTGTACTCATTGAGTCACTAATTACCAGCAATTCCTTTTGGGTAACAAGGAGGATGGAAGTGGGGGGAGCATAAACAAACTTTCTATTGTTATCAGCTCATATCTATTTTAATGGTTGTGTTTGAAACAAATCTTTGCATATTATTACTTGGTAGGAAGGTTAGGAAAAGGATGCCGTTGTTTATGTTGTATCTGTTGAAAAACTGTGTTAAACTTCTTTTAAATGCCATCAAATAACTCATCAGGTGTTCTACAAATAGGCGTGAATTTCCTTGTCTGAAGCCTGTTTCAAACTTTCCAGTTTCATTAATGCATGAAATGCCAGTAATGGCGACTGAAGAAACTCCAAATTCTGCTTCATATATGAAAAGGCAACAGTAAATGCTCAGCAACAGTGTAGAAAACCCCTAGCTAGTATACCGAAGAAAGTATACTGATGCCTTGTCATATGTCACTGCTTGCAGGACGGAGGGAGAGAATTTTATCTAGTGAGTAAGCAGAATTTTGCTGCACTAACTAGATGTCATAGAGAAATTGGTAATTTTCCATTCATAGCTTCTCTTCTTCCAGCGTGTGTAAAAATCCTGATAAATGCAGTTAGGTTTTTTACATTAGCTAAATAGTTTCCGGTTCTGTCCTACTCATCTTTTGGCTAATACTGCCTTCCTGTTTCCCCCTCACCACAGAGGTGAAATTTCTTACCAAATACACCACTTTGGGGACATACTTTAAAACCAGCTGTAACAGAAACTGCTTTACCACTCCCTTGATGACTGCTGCAATACCCAACTGGCATTGTGCTGAGCAGCTGTATTTGATTCAAAGGAGAAGGAACGTGAGCTAGCACTGCACGTGGGTTTTACATCGTGTGCCTGATATATTATTCATCAAAAGTGCTTAAGAATCCTTGCTGATGAGGCACTCGATACTCAAGCTTAGAATATCAGTGTGGTCAGGCCTGAAGAGATCACAGGCTGCTTTCATAGAATATATATATACACGCCCTGCTTTCCCATTTTCAGTTAAATAATAGTCTGGGTATACAAGGGTCATGTCCTATGGACAAAAGAGATATGTTCATCAATTAAATTAACTTGTTTGGGTTAGTTTAACGTGATAAAAGCTCCATTAGGAATCAAAATGGGGTAAGTAGTTAATCTCAGAATATGTAATATCCAAGTAGTACATGTCAAAGGTGCAAGCCCGTGGTTAAAAATATAAGAGGCACATTCTCCTGTCAGGTACATCAGAGCAAACACGGAGTAGCACATTAAGTCAGTGGAAATATTTTGTAAAGGGACAGTAAAATGGGGTGGAAACGTGACCAATAATTTCTTAGTGGCATACATTTCTGGTTAACTGAAAAGATTTACTTATTTGAATTCTGTTAGCTGCTGGGTATTATTTTGCATTTTTGCAATCCTCACATCCTTCCTTAACCTCAAATTTAAATTGCACTCTCATTAACACAGGAATGTTTGTTGGTGCACTGTACGCTTGCTCCCTCTGTGCATACATGGCTGTTCAAATGCAATTCCACTCCCTGCACACAGCCTCTGAGCAGCTGCCAGCAAGGAGCATGGAATTATGGGAAATTACTTTCTTTACCTCCTACAACAGGTGCCTTTGTCGGCACACCTCATATGCAGACATTATACATGCACTCACTGAGTCACTATGTCGAGCAAGAAGAACCGGCTTCCACCAACATCAAGTATTGCTGCCTGAGAAAGCTGAAGCCACAAAGCAGAGGAGAACAATACTTGTTTAAAGTACTTTTGAAAATCTGAAGTGATTTTTGTATATCAAGTCCGTTCTAACTGATGGACTTTCGGAGGAAGAAATTATTTCCTGGATTTCACCTTATCTTCTCATCTATATCATCCCTGCTGAAGGGATTAATTACAAGGAATATTACAAGCTATCATCAACCTAGAAAAGCAGAAATATATGCCACAAAACTGCACTGCAGATATACTTCAAGGGAAAATATTTTTCTTGCTCCTGCAAGGGTTAAATATGATCAGAAGCTGTCCTAATCTGAAGGATTTCACCTAAAGTGCTGCATTTTTGTTTGTCATAAGCCTATTAGAATTCTCTTCTGTTTCCTAGCAATAACGTATCATTTTCCCCCTATTTTAGTGAAAGCAATGTTGGTTTTTAATCCTGAACACTACAGCTGTTGCTCAAGTTTCTTATTCAAATGCAAATAGAACCTGGTGATGTTTAAATATCCATGAAGTCTTTGATGAAGATATTCAAGAGAAACAGGAAAAAAGAAGAGCAAGTTTGGTCTTATCCTGTTTGTTCTGGAAAGCAAGCGTGTGACCATATGCTACTGGCAATTTGGACTGGAAAGCGTCACAAGGTTTATGGCAACCAGCATTTCCTCTGATTTGGGACAAATGCACAGTTGAAATGGTGTTACATTTCTCAGGCTGATCAGAGTTTTCATCACTGGAACAAAATACTGCTGGAAAGGATCAAAGTGTAATGGAAGAGACTAAATAAAGGCACCGAGCTACACAATTAATTGTGTTAATTTGCCTTGGATTAGTCTTCCTTGTAAAATGGATTTTAAAATCCTTCTTCTTGCCTTTTTGTAGAGCTACATTTTAATTTTGATAACTTTCAGGTTTTTGTATTTTTTCTAAACGCATTTTTTCAGCTTTGGTATGTTGGGTTTTATTGTCAGATGGAAACTTATGATAAATGATTTGGCAAGTAAGATTCTCAGGAAGCAACTCACTGGGCTACTGTATGAAATCTATTTGAGACTACTGGACCGCAGCAACATATTACGTTTGTATGAAAGCAAGACCAGTCTGGGGTATTTCATGCTAAACTCTAGAAAAAAATCTATTTGAATGTCTCTCTTTTTTTTTTTGTTTTAACAAAAATGCTTGCTTGCTTTTTTAGAATATAATTTGCTTAGATAAAACTGGATTTTTCATTAGATTTTGCATTTTTAGGTGACAGTTTTGCATTGAATTACAAGAAACTAACTTTTGTTAGCTTTTCAAAGTATATACAACTGGATCTACATGTAATTTGATATAACTAGAGTTACCTATCAGGTTCTTTAATTTTAGTGTAGCTGTTCCAAAAAAACTTTAGATGGCACAAAATACCCTACCCAAAACTGCACGAAAGAAGTGGCCTTTTTAAAAACATTTTGAGGATAGACTTTTATACTTTTGAAAAATTCCAAGGAAAGCATAAAAGAGCTCACCATATACTCCTCTTCTATGAATCTGCTGACTAAGCATAACAAGAAGTTCACTAGAAAGCCATATTCTCCCAATAAGAAAAATCGTCTTCCCGAGAATAAATACTGGATTTGAAGAATGAATTTTTAGAAATATTTTTGGGACAAAAAAGGAGCAATTTCAGTACTACCTTGAAGAACTGAGAGTTTGGTGTTTTGTTTTTAACAGTAATCTGGCTGCTGCCTTTCACATTCAGCACATTGGGGAAAATTGCACCTTTTCCCAGGATTTTAATAAATGATTTTTCCAAGTTCTCTGTTGAGAGTATGAATAGGTGTTTTTGATGTATACATTTCCTGCAAAGATAAGAGGGATCTCCAGGGGCCAGCTACGTACAGGAGCTGCTTTGATTTGCTGATCTTTTTTTTAGTGACACTCCACCCACTCTAGCTTCTTTCGGTGGGTGTGGGCAGCCAACAAAGAGCTGAGTTAAGGTTCATGGTTGGATAGTGAACCTGCTGCTGGTAATGGGAGCTTGCTGACAAAATGATGGAAGAAGTCTCCATAATGGTGGCTTATGATGCCCATGTTTTTAGCCAGCTGTATGATGAAGATTTTTTGGCCAATCTGGTGGCAATCAGCAAACCCAAATCTGTGGTAGGTGCTGCTGTTATGTTTGTAAACTACTGTTGATTCTTTTACTGTAACATGTGATGGTGATACTTCTACTATAACCTGCTTTGTCACATGCTAACTTACAGTAGCAGAGAAATTATTTTGTTCACGACAATGCAGTTATTTTAAAGAGTTGTATAAATGTCAATCTGAGTATCGCCCATAGGTATTGAAAAATATACATAATAATATCAATAGTAATAATTTACAATAACAATTTCAGCTGTTCATATTGTGTTGATATGTTTCTGAGGTACTGAGGTTAGGAGAGAAGGAATTGCTCAATAGAAAAAGCTAATTTTATGGTTGTGTGTGATATCTGCTTCTCTGTGCCATGTATAGTTTTGAAGTATTCTGAGCTCCCCAATAGAAAAGGGGAATTGAATTGATTCTGTAAAATAATCTCAGTTGTAGTAAATGATCCCAACACTTCTAGATCTGCTCATCTCTTAGGAGACTCAGAGCCACATTTTCAATGTATGCCTAGAATTTTTGGTGTAGATCAACATTATTCCATTGATTTTTTTTTTTTAGCTGAGAATCTGGCCCTTGTAGCAAAGCATAAACTTTGCATGCAGTTTTAAAATTGCTCTCATATATGGTATTGTATTTTGAAATTAGCAGAAACATCTATATAAGCGTCTTAACATAAATCTCCAAATCATTGTTTTTGAAACTTCATAGTTATGTGTTCACACTATCTAGGTTCACTGCTTGCACAGTCTGATCATGATCCTGCATTAAAAATTTCTAAAATGAACCTCTACACCAGTACAGTCTGGTTGAAGTTAATAGCTTTTGCCTTCACTTAAAAGGTGTCCCTTAAAAGCCCCTTAAAAAGTATGCTTCTAAATCCACATGTGGGCTCAGCTTCTGCAAATGACTTCATGTACGGGTCTGCTTACCTTGAATGAATCACTAGGCCAAGGCCTCGCTAAAAAAAGACACAAATTTTTCATAGGTGCTGAGCTTAACGTCGGTGGCAAATAAAGATGCTCAGCTCCACTGGAAACCAGGCTGGTATTCAGAAGCTTAACTGAAGGTGCCCATGATTGCAAATTTTGGTTTCTATGAGTTTACACAGATACTTACTCTCTGTTAAGTAAATATTAGACAAAGAATTAGTATAGGTAACACTGCTTGGATTCCTCCATAAATGTAAGATTGAGAATCTTCACAAGGGGAAGATCTCTTATCTCTGGATTTTACAATAAGATCAAACACATAACTAGGTTGAGCCATCTCTTGTCTTTCCTTCCCCCCCCCCCACCCGTTCTGCAAGAAAATCCTCAGCTATATGAGCTTGACCTCTCACATTACACCTAGTTAGGACTCCACAGCTAAAACAGCATTTCCTTGTCTCTGCCCTTAGGCCTTGCCTCGACACATATTTTAAGTGGGTTAGAATATGTTAGCTGACATATGAAAGTCCAGTTTAGACAATACAGTGTGCATTTTTCAAATAGTAAATTGGTTGGGTTAAAATTTTTCATCTTCCTGGGATTTAACTCAGATCAGTTTAGCCTGAGTTAAAGTCTGTGTGCATTACTCTCACTGGACTTTTGAAATTTACTGCTAGCATGTTCTTATCTCATACTTTTTAAATCCTTGCCTAGCATCTCTTCTCTTCTGTCTTAGACAACTGCCTTGAGAACATCTGTTGTCCTCACCAAAATTCAGTTATCCCTGCTGTAATCTGGCTAGTGAGAGAATGGTTGGATACAATGCACATATCTATACCTGGACTCTGAAACTCGGACAGAAGGCAGGGGAGGGTGCAGAGTGGCACCTTAAAGGCTAACTGGTTCAGGGAGGCATAAGCTTTTACAGGTGATAGACAATGTTTGCCCGAGTGTCTCCTGTGTTGGATTGTGTCCAAGCTCTTGGGCCATTTCTGATAAATGTAGATAAAATCTTTATGGTGTAAAAATACACTGTATATAGGACTTAATTTAGAATTTGAAAAATGTTGCTTACGTGGACCTGTTAAGAACATCTAAGCTTTGTATAATTTCAAAGAAGAGCAAAGCACACATTGTATGCAGTTCAGTCTTCAACGCTCTGCACATTTTTTCCTTTGGAGTGAGTCATTCATGCAAGTAGTCAGAGGAAAAGTTGGTGTCAAATTCTGAATTACAGCCCTGACTGATTTCTGCCACTGATTATATGAGGAAGTGACAACAGGGTATGCTTTTTTAACTCGCCTGTGAAATAGAATGAATGATTATTACATCATGGTGTGGTAAAGCTCTTCACAGAATCAGAAATTAAGGGCTGGAAGGGACCTCAAAAGATCATCAAGTCCATCCCCCTCTGCTCTGGGCAGGAATGGTGCTGAGATCAAATGATCCCAGCAAGTTGTATGTCCAGTCTCCATAACTTACATTACAGAAAGATAAAATATCATTATCACTGTATTATTTATTACATATTTGCTTATCTGCTTAATATGCCTGATCTTATTCTGAAGCTTACTGCATGCGTTTCAGCCCATTGTACTGAGGTGGTTAGCTGGATTAGACTGAAGTCAGGCAGAAGGTAGACAAACTGGTTCAGAGAGGCACAAGCTTTTGTAGGCAACAACAGCCTACTTCACCAGGTGGTTCATCAGATGCTTCTTTGACAGAATAGGTTGTTGCCTGCAAAAGCTCTGGTCTTTATGAACCAGTTAGTCTTTAATGGTGCCACCATGCCCTACCTACTGTCAGCACATTATACTAAATACTTAGTAGTGCTGAAAACCTGCAACTGCTAGTAAAGAGATAGAGAAATGCAGGTGCTCAGCTCTTCTGGTACCATAAGGTGAATCAGGGTTCGCTGAAAATCTGTTGGTGAATCAGGGTTTTCCTAAAAATCTGTCGGTTTTCAAGTACTTGTAACTGTAGGAGGAATGGGAACAAACAGACCTAGGCAGTAGTAGCCAGCAGAAAGCTTGAGGTATTTATTCGTTTTTTCTGCCTGTTGCAGAATGTCAACAGAAACCTTACTCTGTTGCACCGAAGTGGTTTTTAACTCTTCTGGCAGAAAGGCAGGTTTTATCAATGCAGAGAAGTTTTGAGGGTGATTACACTCAAAGTTTTCCAACAAAGTAGAGTTCCTCTGCCAAAGCATTACAGCGTAGACTAGGCCTAAAGCCAACCTTGCTTAACCATCTAATGCTATTGAGTTGTAATTACTACGGTCAGTAATGAACTTGCATGAGCTCTCACCCTACTGCCCATGGTTCCATCTCTTTGCTATTCCGCAGCTCACATCCATTTGAGCTGCATTTTTCACTGAAAATTGAGCAACGTTTCTAAAGCATTTCTTTGTCCCACATAAATGCTAGAGTTAACTGGGAATATTTATTCTATATAAATATACTTTTCAAGGTACCATTTCTTGCTATATATTTATAGAGCACCTAGCATGCTGTGGCATCCTAATTGTACTTGGTGACTTTGAGTATTACAATAAATACAGAGAATAATCATAAAATAAAACACCAGGTGTCAACTTTGGAGAAGATCCAAAAGATAGTGTTAAATTATGCTCCAAAAACATCACTGGGTGAGACCAATATGTCTGTATATCTTTTATTTTGAAAGTTTCTTGTATTGCATATGACCTCTTTTATGATATGATAATGAAGAACTAACTGTATTACTAGTGTAGCCAATTAAAAAGAGATTTCTGGACATGATTCTTCACTGTCTTGCACCTTGTGTAATGTGAGCTTAAAATGTCATTAATCTTTGCCACTTTTTGCTCTTTTTTTGCACAGGTGTGAATGACTGTAGCAAGTACAGGGCAGTGAGGAGAATCAAGCATGTAGGTTTTTAAATAGGAAAATGTGCTGAAAGAGCAAAACAATTTCACCAAACACAAGCATGAGGCTGGGTTGTGTCTTTTTCTTTTAATTCAGTCTGTCATTTTAGGCTGAAATCTTGTTTGATTTATATCGCTGTTTGAAGCTAGTGTGCACTTATTATTCTGAACTTCAGGGAAATGCATGAAAGTTGGCCATGGTGCAGTTTGTTACAAGAACTGAGCAGCTTTACTCTAGGGCATTTTAATTCTCAATTTATCTGCAGAGAACTTGGTTCAAAGGGGGTTAGGTGGTATAATCCATCATAATCCAGAATTGAGGGATATTCCATTGGAAAGTTTACTTGTAATTTGATCTGGCTGCCTGTATTTACACCTCTGCAAAATTTTCAGCCATTTCACAGAGCTTTTTCATTGTTAGACATTAGCCCATATCACCTTAGTGTTTTCCATGGGCACTAACTCTAATCAGGCAATTTAATTTGCCAGGGCATTTTAAAAATATATGCTGCAAGTGCTTCTTTTTATCCTGAGACTTCTTTTCCTTCTTTTCCAGAGTAGTTAACAGAATATGAGTAGTGTTGCTGTGGCATTATGAGGTGGTACGTTTTTCTGTCAGTATCTTGTGCAGGGGTAGGCAAATATTTGGGTTTGAGGGCCACATACACTATTTTGGTAAACTGGCATGGACTGGGTCAGCATCTGGGTTCCTCCCCCCCTGTAACTCGCCAAAACTCCCAGTGTTGGATGGGGTCTGGGGCAGTGGTATTCAGGGCAGGAGGGGCAGGCAAAGCTGGGATTACAGAATGGGGTGCTGGTTCTGATCTAGTGCCTGGGACTAGTACAGGGGTAGTGTCTGGCCACAAGGAGTGGGGTGGGGGGCAGTCTGGCCTTAGCCCAGCCCTACAACAGAGAAGGGAGCTTCACACAGGCCTGCTGCGGGGTGGGGGGTTGTAACCCAGCTGGTAGGGGGGGGATAAGGGGGCATGCCTTGATTCTAGCCTGGCCCCATGGGTGGTAGGGGAGGAAAGGGGTATGGCTTAGACCCACCGTGGAGAGGGAACATGGTGTGATCTGGCCTCAACATTGCCCTGCAGATGAAAAGGGTGTGTGGCCCAGACTTGGGTGGGGGGAGGGGGCTGTGGCTTTGTCCCAGCCCAGTCCCACTAAGGGAAGAGGGAACAGCTTGGCTCCAACCAGGTACATGAGGCTTGGGGTTTGGGAATTTGGCAAGGGGGAGCTTTGCCGTATTAATAACTGCTACTCCCCTGCTACCACATTTCCTGACCCATGGGGAGCCTTGCAGGCCAGATGCGATAGCTCCATGGGCTGCATTTGGCCTGTGGGCTGCAAGTTGAGCACCCCTGATATAAGGCACTGATGTTTTTTGCATGTGAACTTGACTGTCTCACTGTGTCAAGTTCTTAGCCACGTAGCACATCATTTTACCCACAAAGACCAGCATCACAGAGCTGTAGTTTTGCCCAGAGGACCTGTGGGGAATGTGTTAGGTACAAATGCCTCTGTCCTGCAGGGAACTCTGCTACTCAGAAAACCCACTTAGCATCCTCAGCAAAGGGGTCTGCCCAAATGGAGCTAATAAAATGATTGGTGCCAAGACGTTAGAAGCTGTAGACAGACTGTAGATGGAGCAGGCTGTAAACTGCCTGTAGTAGTTCTTGGGGTGTAGGTTGTAGCTGTGTTGGTCTAAGGGCATAGTCAGACAAGGTTCCTTGGGTGAATCTGATATCTTTTATTAGACCAACCCAAATAGTTGGAAAATAATTATTAAGCAAGCTTTCGGGTTCAAAAACCCTTCATCAGGCTAAGGAACTTTCAGCAGTTGGTGTGTGCTCTTCCTGGATGGAATGAAAAGTAAAGAAGCCAGCGGCTGGGCTGGTATGCATACAAGACAGGTAGTCAGTGAAAATGTAGATTGAGGAGTCAATGGGTGAGAGACAGGCTGGGGGGGGAGGGGGGGGGAGAGAGAGCAGGGGGATGAAAGTGGAGAGATACCTGGGGAGTCAGATGTCAGGCAGGTTATAATGTGTCATAAATCCGATGTCTATATTCAGTCCATGATTTTGAGTATCCAGGAGGTTGATGAAGTGGAGTTCATAGGCTCATCTCTGGGAAGTGTTGTGTAAGTTTCCTTTGAGGATCAGGACTGAGAGATTGGAGAGAGAGTGGTTTTCTTGTGAGAAATGTGCCCCCACAGGTAATTGGGTATTTCTGTCTTTGATAGATTTCCGGTGTGCGTTCATTCTGGTGCGCAGTTGTTGTTTGGTCTCTCCTACGTATTTTCCATCAGAGTATTTGGTGCATTGGATGAGATATATTACATTTCTGGAGGTGCAGCTGTAAGATCCAGGAATGCTCCGTTGTAGGGTGTAGTAATAGTAGGGGTGGTGAAGATGTGTTGGCAGGTTTTGCATTTCTTGTCATGGCACAGTCTGGATCCTAAGCCCAGAACACACCAAAAGGATCCAGGCCATGCCATGACAAGAAATGCAAAATCTGCCGACACATCTCGACCACCCCCACTATTACTACAAAACACTTCCCAGAGACGAGCCTATGAACTCCACTTCATCAACCTCCTGGATACTCAAAATCATGGACTAAATATAGACATTGGATTTATGACACGTTATAACCTGCCTGACATCTGACTCCCCAGGTATCTCTCCACTTTCATCCCCCTTCTCGCTCTCTCTCTCTCTCTCTCCTCTGTGCCCCCGCCTGTCTCTCACCCATTGACTTCTCAATCTACATTTTCACTGACTACCTGTCTTGTATGTATACCAGCCCAGCCGCTGGCTTCTTTACTTTCCATTCCATCCAGGAAGAGCACACACCAACTGCTGAAACTTCCTTAGCCTGACAAAGGGTTTTTGAACCTGAAAGCTTGCTTAATAATTATTTTCCAACTATTTGGATTGGTCTAATAAAAGATATCAAATTCACCCAAGGAACCTTGTCTGCCTGTAGTAGTTCTTAACTTTTTAATTTCAGAGTCTTGGTAAATATTTTCTATAAATATTTCATTAGAAATACATTGCTTTTAATATATTAAAAGCAACTTCTTATTTGTCTGAGGTGTTGTGTTGACAGGTTTGGGAGGTTTAATGGTCCTAATAAAATTCCTCTCTCTTCTAAGACTGGTCACACTGTATATTCACATTATTTTCATTTACCTTGAGAAATATGTCCTGCCCACACATTGACAACACAAGCCTGCCACTTGTAGTACACCAGGGTGTAAAGTTATATAGGGGCCATGGAACAATTTACTTTCCAGTAACCATTCAGTTCACGGCCCCTCTCCTGAGATCGACGGGAAGGATATAATGAAGATGCAGAAACATGCATTTAGTAAAATTTTCAGAATTGTTTGCATGGATATGCAAATTGAGCCCCAGTCATGGATTTACAAATGATGCTGAGGTATGTTTTCCATAATGGTCTTGTGTGGGTGGTATATAACTTCCCCCTTTTTCCTGCTTATTTGGTTTCACCACTGACTCATGAGGCCTGTGAACTCTGTGGTAAAGCAGATCTAGTTTCTCCCATCTTTTTATGGCTAAATTCAGCAGAAGAGTGGAAATTCTGAACCATTTTCAGTGCATGAATTAAACATTGAAATGAATATGAGTTCAAACTTATTTGGGCTATTTACTTTTTTATGTTGAATTTAATTCATTTTACACTGTCCTAAATTTTCAGTGTTTAATGCACAACAAGTTTTGCTCTTACGGAGCCATTAATTTGAAGCTATCGCTTTTGGCAAATGGAGCAGAGACAGTTGAGGCCTTTGGTATGTAGAAAGACAATGGAGTTTATTTGTTTTTTGGGAACCCACCTGCTAGGGTGTGGGAGATGTGGAAATGCTTCCCTCCATTCTTCCATCTTTCTGGGAGTTAGTGTGACATTTAGAGAAATTTTTGCTCCTTATTCCTTGTCATATCAGCACTTGACAGCAGTCATCTGTCTACTGCACCCTGCTTCAGGCTGTACTGCTGCATCCACTGCATGTGGTTGAACACATTCACTTGATAATTTTTGTGGTTCTCTTAAATGCTCTGCAGCAAAATTGACAATAACACTGATAGTTAAATATGTCACTAGGTTTCAGAGTCAACATTCTTGTAAGTGAATGTATCAAGTTCATGCTTCTCATATATTATGAGTCGTTAAGACCAGAACAGGGCTATTAGATCAGAACCAGAACAGGCTATTAGATCAGTTTATCTGACCATGTGTATGTCATGAGCCATTACATTTTTGTTCAGCTAATTCCATATTGAGCCTAATAACAAGCATAGCTTGTGTTTGAATAAATTTATTTTCTAGAATGGCCTCCAGCCTTGATTTGAAGATACTGGGGGAGAGAGGTAGACAGTCTGACATTTTTTTTAGTAGTATGTGGACCATTCTTACTAATAACAATTTTTTACTCATTTCTGATTTGAATCTGTCCTGCTTCAGCTTCCATTGGTTCTTCATGTGCTTTTTGCTACCAAAGAACCCTTTAGTGCCCTTCTCAAAGAAGTTGCTTTATATGCTACTACCAACTTCAGCCTTCCTTTTGATAAATAAACAGATTGTAGTCTTAAAACTCTTACTGTATTTTATCCAGTGTTCAAATAATTTTTGTGGCTCCTCATTGCACCCTGTTCAATTTGTAAATGTCGCATTTAAAGTGTATTCATGAGATGTGCATGCAGCTGTACATTTTTTTTTTACCTACTGATTTAATGGTTCAGACTTGCTGATATATCAGTGCTTTCAGTCATGAACACCTGCATGAATGACTGGCCTAATAGTTAATAGGGCCTAATAGGGTTCTGAGTACCCAGAGCTCTTACTGAGTATGTGGAATTTGTAGGTGTTCAGTACTCCTGAAATCCTAGCCATTTTTATTTAAGCACTTAAATCAGATTGTAGCCAAGGTCTAAGGTTTTGCCTCCAAATCATATTTAATCATGTATGGCCTGGTTCTCAAAAATGAGGAGCATCCAGAAGTTCCCCCTTAAGGCAGCTTTAAGCAACCACATTTTGAAAATGTTGGCCTAAATTTCTTGTTAAATCAAGACAGTCAAAAGTGAGCAAAGACAGTAGAGATTAGAATAAAAAACTGTGACTCAGTTGCAATAGTTTAACCACATCATATTCCCTGTCTCAAAGCAAAAGCAGTATAGTATGGTCTCAGGATACAACAGGGAAAGTCCAGTCCTTTTCTTCTGTCTCTGAAAGTACCGTGCATATGTGGATTAGTAATATTGAATGCTGAGAAACAGATAGTAAGCTGAACCATGAGATAGAAATTAGGCCTATAGAAGGAAACTAAAACAATCTGACACCTCTAAAAGGAGCCTTCAAGATATGCAACACTGCACCTTTTATCATCTCTGAAAACTATTTGACAGGGTAATGCTGCATACAGCTGAAAGGTGAATGGATGGAAGTTTGGGCCAAAAAAGGAGGGGAGTGTGCAAATCAACCTCTAGGAAAGTGCAAAATAATGGCTTCATAGCCTTACTGAAGGAGGAAAGGCCATAGCAGTGGTCAGGCCCAGTCTGAAGCAAAGCAGACATGTGAGCCTAAAGCCTTTTCTGTATGAGCATTTTTCTTGAAAACCTTCACTATTGTACTGCTGCAGATGCAATGGCAACGGCAACAGTGGTTACATTTGTAGACAGGATTCAGTCGTGTTGTTGACTTAATCATCCAGATCAATTCAGATTGGAGTTATGTCTACTTTACCATGGGTTAATTGATTGCCAGTCAGCTCAAGATAAGTGTGTTTGTATTAAAATCTAATGTTGACACTTCCCACGCATTTGTTCTAAACTACTAATTTTTGTTTCTTACCCTAAGATACCACCCTGGGTAAAGAACAAGCAAACAACACAGAACTTCCAACTGCTAAACTTCAGGAATTTACCTACTGCTTGTCTTCACTGTATTTTATCTTAGGATAGTTGATGTGTTAGTCAATTTGAGGCAAAAAATGCACCTTTTCTAAGCAATGAAGACAAGCCTACAATACTGACCCTGGCAGCTGGTCTAACCAGTACTCTAATCCATATAACACAATAGTGGAATTAAAAAAAAAAAAAGAAACTAGTGTTGACACAGTCAGATGGGAGGAGTAGAACAAACAGGTATTTATTGAATGGTGTGCAGTGAATACAGCAGGGAGCACAAAATTGAACAGTGAGGATTAAAAGATACTGCCTGCTCTGTACTGATTAGGAACTTGATAAACTCTTTGTGAGAAATGGGTTCAGAATACTAAAACTGGGGGCTGACTTATTTTTAATTTAGAGCTTTACCTGAATTATTTTTTACATTAAACTCCACCCACTTGCTAGTGAGAAATTGGGTTTCTATATAGAGATGTATTGCCTTTCCACTGGAAAATGGTTTTAGATAAGCTTGCTTTTGTCCTCCTAGTTAAGTCACTCCTTTCTTATGGTAAAGCTTCCAGTAAGGTGGTATTTATCAACATGAAGATATAAGTGAAGTTTGCATTTGTCATTGGAGTACTTATGCCCAGCATAATACTTAGTGCAGGAATTTTCTTCTTCAGTGTGCTTTACAAACTGTATTTAATTCCATCATGCCTTTGCACATTGTGTATTATTACTGCCTTTTATTAAATGAAAAACCCTGGGCACAAAGGTTAGGAAACTTGACCAAGAATATAGGATATCAGAGTCAGGATTAAAATTAGCCACTCCGAATGTCCATCTCTGAACTCAAGCCATAACACTCTCTTATTAATATAAAGACCACTGTATTCCTCTGAGAACTACTGAATGTACTTTACCTGGTAGATAGGAAAATGCATATGCTGCCTTATATATTCAGTAGACAGATGGTCTCTTGTGATATTTTGTGGCCCCTGCTAACATCTGAGCACCGCATTATTTAATATTTGTTTTTATTCTCACGGTATCCCTTGGAAATTGGAAAGTACTATTAATGCAGTTTTATAGATATGGAACTGAGACCCACAAAGACTCAGGCCCAGATACTCAAAGGTATCAACCGTCATGTCAAGAACTGCAGTTTTTCTGTAACATTTCCTGTATCGTCTGCAGACAACAGTCAATGCATGGTGACTTGGATAATTCAAAGGCTTCTGAATCCAGCCTGCTGGGCAGATGGCTTCTCTAGCTTAATAGCAGATTTCACTGGAGGGACTCAGCTGATTGCTTATTAGCTGAAAGCTGTTGGCTGTGCTAAATATATTTAATGTCAAGCGTTGCAGCCTTGATAATTTAGAGGTGTTGAATCTGGTTAGGGCTCTGTAGCTCTCAGGGTGGTGGCCACTTATGGACTGCCGACCCATGTGTTGTGTGAAGATAAAATGTAGTTGCAGTAGTTTCAGTGCTCTGTAAGTAGGAATTTGGGAAACGAAACCTTCCATGGAGCAGGCATGTTCTCTGAGTATCCAGAGATTTTTTTTCTTCCAAGAATAATATCAGAAAGTTGTGCAGGGGTGTGTGCGTGTGTGTGTGGATGGATGGATGGATGGATATAAAATAAAAATACATTTCTGGGGCTCTTATTTTCTGTTTGCCCTGGATAGTGCTGGCAAACCAACTTTACAGTTTTTCCCTTCTGACTGGTCCTACCTGGTTGCTTTGTCAGTCAAGAGACACAACCGGTTCTATATTTGGAAATTAAACTGGATTCACAAATTGCTCAGTTCACCAGATTTTCCCATTGCTTTTATTAGCTGCAGTGCCCCAGGTGCAGATTCCCTGAAAGCCAGCTTGACTGGTTACCCAGAAACACACTGATCCACAGTTGTTCCTTGTGTTAAGTAGAGTTGGCTTCACCTCTGCAGTTTATTTCATGGTGTGGAAGATTTTTGGGAAGCTGCTGAAAATGACTGGTCTTTGGGAATGAGTCCAATCCATGGGATCAGCCTTGTATTTACACCAGGTGTTACTTCTTATTCTTCCTCCTCCCCATCCATGTGTACACAGACTGTTCTGTTCTGCATTTCTCTTCATTCCCTGCAGCTCCTCTCCTCACTACACTGTCAAGCAGAAGGATGAGCAGAATTGGGGGAGCTGAGAGAAAGCAGTTGGCTTCTTTGGACACTGTTTATTGCCTACATTTTCTTGCTGAAGAATTGATGGGTCTCTAAACAAAATTAAAAGTGACGTCTTCCAGTTGTCCCAGAGCAATCCTTTTACTGGTGTGTAGTCTACCATGTACCAATCCCTGCAGAGCCTTAATAAAGCAGTTTGGAACCAAGTAAAGAGCACCAGTACAGTACTCAATTCCACAGGTTGGAGGTGTGGCTGCAGCCTGCAATATAACATACCTTTTGTTTGGGGTATTTGGCTAGTGGACTTGTATGGCTGCTGGGACATACTCTAGTGCCACCATAGAGCAGTGCTCTGTGGCATATATCGTTGTAGCTTTCCTCTGTGACTTTCTTGTGGCTTCTTTTTCCTCCCAAAGTATAACAGAACCATAGCAATCCCACCTGTTTGGTATCCTTATGTACTTGCCCAAGGGACAGTACAGAATTTCCCTGTAAATCTCTGCAGCTGCATCTTGTAAATGATGGTAACATTGCTATAGACTTTTCACTGCCTTAGCTGTGGGATAAAATTGAGCCTAAAGGAGTGACTTCCCTTAGAAAGGGGGTGACAGTTGAGGGTGAGATGCAACCAGGATAAACAGAAACAATAGCATCTATTTACATGCATGTACTCTTATATTTACAAATGTATAAATCTAACACTTAAAATAATTAAAAGCATGTGAAAGTAGATTGGTACAAGATAGAAACCAGTGAGCAAATCCAGTGATGAAAGAACTGCAGTTACTTGTGACCGAACAGGAGTGTCTTCTGTGTCTAGCCACAGTAACAGTTCCCTCAGTTATCTGATTTCATTCCATGTCTATCAGGATATGCAGATAATCTTATTCAGAGTATAGTCTGGGCTGTTGGTTCTGGCCTTCTTTACCTATGAATGGAGATAAAAATGAACTGTATGCAAATAGACAGGCCAGGTTCTTTGGGTAGATGTGGTATCTTTTATTAGACCAACTGAGTACATAGTTGGAAAAAAGTTCTTGGCAAGTTTTGGGGCACAGTCACCCTTCTTCAGGCAATAGGGAGTCTCTGCTGTGAAGAAGGGTGTTTGTGCCCAAAAGCTTGCCAAGAATTTTTTTCCAACTACTCAGTTGGACTAATAAAAGATATCACATCTACCCAAAGAACCTGGCCTGCCTATGTCCTTAAAACAACATGGCTACAATGAAAAACCCTGTAGACAAATTATTCTTTTCACCTGGGATGCTTAGACTGTGTTATCCTTTATTGTATTATATCAGTTAAGGGCAAAAGGAATTATGTGACAAACTATGTATAACTGCTTTCCTTAATTGTATGCTTCACCTTCTAAACTCCTTATCTGTATGAGCTGCTACACTTCAGCTGCATGTATATAAAAATAATCCACCCATTTCTAAGCATGTATCTAAAACATCCAGAGGATCTTCTTTGTTAAAACAAATCAGTTCAAGTGGAAAACAATTCTTATATATATGAAAATAAAAAGGGATTGGAAATGATCACAGCTAATTAAGGTTTATGAGTTTGAATCCTCTAAAGAATCTCAGCTACAAAGAGAAAATGCATTTTTTCAGGACTTCTCTCCCTTTCTACAAATCCCTTGTGGGACCATCTGTAATCAGTGGACATGCCTCTAGAAAAGCAGGTACTTTAACTGAATATAAATGGAGTGCAGCTCAGTCTTTAAAGCTACAGGTTTTGGCATCTGGATTCCTAGGCTCTGTGCACAGCTTTGCCAGCTGATTTCTCTGCAGTCTTGGACAAGTCACTATAACATCTCTGGGCCTGAGGTTAATGTTATGATTTAACCCTCTCTCATTGATACTATGTAACCTGATTAATGACAAATTTAGATGAAAGGCCCTTGGAAGTACAATTAGTATGTAAGGCACTTCAGGTTTAGGTATGTGGGAATCCTTTTTAATGGTTAAATCCAACACACAATTTCACTGGCTGTTGACACAGCCATTTTAAATTACAATAATTTATTGTGTTTACAAAATATCTTGTTAAAATCCCGGAGACTTCTCTTTCTTGTGTAACTGCAACCTAGGTATTCAGATAATGCATTGATGATCATGTGTTGAGATAAAATAAAAACCAAAACTCAAACCAAATTGGTTTTCCCTGGATTCAATTTCTTGTTGCTCAAGAGAAAGATGAATGGGTTCCATTGTGTTCTGTCCAAGCCCCACTATGGCTAACTTTGTTTTCTTTTTGGACAGAGTAGCTACTTATCACATTTTAAATTTAATCCAGTGTGATAGATAGATCAGCCCTCTTAGTAATCTTATTCTTATGGAAAGGAAAATATAGTTATCTACAGCAATGATTACACAAACCCATGAAGCTTTAAGACAGTTTCATTGCAAGTCTTTCTGTTATATTCAAGCCTTAAATACACTTAATTAACTGTTTGAATGGAGCTGTATTATCCTTTCTTGACCCTAATTTGGTTGAATGCATTCTTTTAATAGAGGATATTAACTGGAGGAAACTGATACAATAACTTCCAGAATGAACCAAAATATATACCATGTATGATCTTAATTTGTTTGCAGTACTCTGTATTCTGAGTTTTCCTTAAATCTCCTAATCCTTAAATGACATGCTGTACTGCAGGAAACCTAACAGCATTTTAAAAAGGACTTTACTTTGAATATCAGGTACTTTTGAACTGTAAAGGGTAGAGAAAATTGAACATTTGTTGGTCTAAATCATTGGGATACAATGGCACCATGACTTTGATTTCTATCCCCTGCCCCCACTCAAGATACCAAGGAAAAGATTAACGAATGGAACAGAATATTTGAAGTATTTCAAAGACAGTGAAAGGAAAATGGGATTTTTTTTTTCCAAATTGAAGTAAAAAAACAGAAAAAAGTTGTGTAAGAGTACAGAAATAAATCTAACTAAATATTAGTTGTCAAAAATTGATTGAACTACTTAGTTTTCAGAGTGTACATGAGATAGTCTGTAGGAAGGCTAGTAACTGTAGGAAGGGAAGACCGCTTATGAACAAGGAATAGAAAGTGGAAGTGTTTGACTTAATGTGGTCTGGTGACTAGGGCTGGAGATTTGGGTTCAGGAGCTAAGAGTCCTCATTCTGGCTCAGCTATTGCCATTTTCATTGAAGTCATTATTACTAGGTCACAACATTTCTGCTTCAGTTTCCATAGTTGTGAAATGAGCATAGGGAATGTCTCACATAGAGGAACCCAGGCTTAGGTAGCATTTGTAAAGCACTCAGAGAACCTTGGAGGAAAGTGGCAGTAGATTTGCAAATTGTTAATATGGCAGGGTCAGTTTGGATTGCATGTAAATGACTGAAAAATGGTTGGGCTTAAGAAATGTCTCCAGAAGTACAGGAGATACTAAAGCCATCTTGTACTGGCTCCACGTGGCTGGTAGGGAGCAATGAGCTACCTTTCCTCAAACTCTTCAAAGAGGGTCATCTCACAGCTACTGCAGACTTTTCTATTCTGGTTTGGACCAGGAGAAATAGCTAAAGATGCAAAGTTCAATTCAGTTTATTAAGGATTCTGGCTAAAAGCCATGCTCCTGAAAACAATGTAACAAACATTCTGGGTGTCACAATTTAAAAAGAATGGTACTGCATCTAATTCTGGGCTCCGCAGTTTAAAAAGGATGTGGAGAACCTTGAGAGAGTCCAGAGAAGAGCCATGTGCATGATCAGAGGGCAGGAGAACAGGCCTTATGATGAGAGGCTGAGAGCCATGGGACTCTTCAGCCTGGAAAAGTGCAGGCTCAGGGGGGACCTGGTGGCTGCCTACAAGTATATAAGGGGTGTCCATCAGGACCTGGGGGAACACCTGTTCACCAGAGTGCCCCAAGGAACGACAAGGTCAACCAGTCACAAACTCCTCCAAGACTGTTTCAGGCTGGACATAAGGAAGAACTTCTTTACTGTCTGAGCCCCCAAGGCCTGGAACAAACTGCCGCCAGAGGTGGTGCAAGGACTTACTCTGAACTCCTTTAAGAGACATTTGGACATTTATCTTGCTGGGATCCTTTGAAGCTAGCTGACTTCCTGCCCCTGGGGCAGGGGGCTGGACTCGATGGTCTTCTGAGGTCCCTTCCAGCCGTAATGTCTATGAAACATACAACCATAATATAAATAAATGTAAGCAAAAATAACAGAAATACAAATATAATAATAAAATAGAGCCAACCATTATAAAAACATTACTCCTACTCCTAGAATTAACATCATCAAGTATAAATATAGTATAAATGGTTAAAGTATAACTATAGTGCCAGATCCTGAATCTATAAAAATATTGCATATAGGTCCACAATTGACACAGTAAAATGAAATATAGTGATAAAATGTGTCAGTCATATCAACAGTAAGGATGTTTAACTCTAATCGCTTCAGCCTTATAAGCAACAATTGCAAGATGGTTTACTAAATATGGATCTGTTTGCTGAAAGAGCCAGAGTAATTTCTCTCTGTTTGAAAAGTTTATCAACTTCTGGTGAAGATGCAAAGTATTATTTTTTGCCACTTGCCATGTGACAGCGCATTGCAATGACATTTTGAATGTTTAGTGTTTTATATAATGGCATGATTTACCATATTTCTAGTTCCAAAAAAGAGTACACCTGTCAAGGGCATTGGCGATGTATAGGAGGTTCACGTGGGTGCACCCCCTGATATTGGTGATGCACCCCCTGAGATTGGCTGCTGCTGGCTGTGCCTGTGGGTAATCAGTGCTCTCCACCCTCCCTCCCCTTGACACTGACACCACCAGCGGCATCTGAGGGCAGTCGCTGATCACCACTGGCCACCGCCAACACTTCCAGCGGCATCTGCTGGTGGTCGCCGGTTGGTGCTTGCCACCCCCCACTTGCTGCTGACACCGCCATGGCCGCCCGCGGCAGCTCCCCGCTTGCCGCCGTCATGCCCCCACCAGCGATGCTGCCTATGGCTGATTGCCGTGCCCCCTCAGCCTCGGGAGGCATGCAACATTCATAGTCAGGGGGATACCTCGCTCCCAACCCACAGCCCCCTGCCACTGCCCCGCACTTCCCACTTGCAGACCCCTGGCCCTGCCAGTGCCCCTCACTCCCAACCCACAGACCCTCACCCCCCCCAGGCTATTCTGATGCCCCTCAGTCCCAACCTGCAGCCCCCCAATCCCTGCTGTTGACCTTCACTCCTGACCTGCAGACCCTTGGCCTTGCTGGTGCCCCTCACTCCCAACCCACAGTCCCTCACCCCCACCATGCTGGTGCCCATCCTACTCCCGACCTACAGTCCCTCATCACCCCTGGCCCTGCCAGTGCCCCTCACTCCTGACCTGCAGCCCCCTGCTCCTCCCAGCCCTGCTGGAGGGGGCCCCAACTTTCCCCATCCTGACTGGGTCAGAGCATAGCAGCTCCAATTTGTGAGGGGAGCAACAGAACAAGTCCGACCCCAGTGTGGGCAGGAGGGAAGAGGGGGATGCCTGTGGCACCCCCGCCCTGGGCTGGGAATCCAGCACCATGCCAGGCACCCTGGCCACACCCCCTCTGGGCAGCATCTCCCGGCCAGCCTGGCCCCACAAGCAAGGGTACCAGCCCGGCCATGAAGCTCCCCACTGCCTTCAGAGGGCCCCCCCACTCTATTGCACCACTGGAAGGGCAGGTGCCTGCCCCCACCCCCTCTGCCCTGCCACAGCCCCAGCACCAGACACCTTCCCCCAGCGCTGGCAGGCACTGGCCCCCTCATACACCCATCCCCTCCCCCCACAGGCCCCCAGACAGTCCCCAAGCCCTGGTCCTTCAACCCCTGCATCCTATTGACTTACCTGCATCCAGCTGCTGAGGCTGCTTCCACCACCCTGCCTGGCTGCATGCTGGCCACGTGTGTGTTTGCACACAGAAGCATGTGGTGCCCCCTGCCTTCAATTGCCCTCCCACCAGAGGAGCAGAGCAAATTCCCAGACATTGGTTCAGATTTCAAAAAACTGCCCACACGGAGAGTGGAGGATCCAAAAAGAGGACATGCCTGGGAAAACCCAGACATATGGTAACCCTAGTTCAGTGGGAGTTGGGTATATTTTCAGAGAGAAGTTTGTTCCATTCCTTTTGTGCACTTCATTGAGATCTGCGCAACTTGCTTTGTCATTGTGACTGGCTGTATCAGTATCTTATGCCAGAAGACGATAAAATAAGAATGAGATGTACAAGATAGATTATGAGATATTGAGATCTACAGATAAGCAAGGTTTATCAAACATAAGAGGCTCCCAAATTTGATACAGCACCAGCTCCAGCAAGTATACATCCCAGGGTGCTAAAGAAAGCAGAAATCAATATTGCAGAAGCTTTCCTGGACACTATTATGAGCACATTCGGTTCAAGAGTGATCCAGGAAGATTGAAACATGGCTAACATAATGCAATTATTTATGAAGAGGCCTGGAAGTATGTCAATGGTATGTAAATGAAATTGGAAACTAATACATGTCAATTTGGGATCATGAATTGGGTAAACCGTTGAGGAATTAAGTTGGACAATGTATGGAAATAAGTACTTGTTAAAGCTATTCAGAGTGTGTCCAGGAAAAGAAAGTGTTATATAATTAGGCAGACTCTTTTGAGGTGCTATAGGTGGGTAGACAGGTGGATTGTAGTAGAGGCCACATGGCAGTTACCAACTATATATAATGTTTATAATATCTGGGAGTAATGCCCTGGGTGTGAAATGTTTCCCTAATAGTCCCAACGCAAATCTTTAGGGTAGCATTTTGTTCTGTTTGGATTGGAATGTAGCATAAATGGAGATTAATTTCTCTTGAGTCTGGATTTCTTTCTTTGGCATTGAAGTCTTTTCTATTTGCATTATAACATATCCCCCTGTACTTTCCAGTATAGTGCTATTCCTATTCTAGTGGCAGTGATAGTGAGATGGTATTACTCACCTTTGATGTCAGTAAGGGAATAGCGCTACAACATTTGCTCACAGGGGAGAGCACCAGGTACACAGACCCTGCTCTCCCTCCAACACTCCAGCTGCAATCCAGCTACACAGACAGGGGGGGAGCCTTATTCCCTTGTGCAGCCACACTTTCAGGGCCTGGTCCTGTCTGCAGCTAGTGATTACATCATGGGAAAGTGGAGGAAAGAGAGAGATTGTAGATACAAACATTTTAATGGTGAGTTATAAAATACAAAGCAGTGAATGGAATGAGAACTATGAAGAAAACAAAGAGAGCAGGCCTAAGAAGTAGTAGACTATCCTATTTCTAGCATTCCTTGTATTTGACCTGCCTTTGATAAAGGCTGATAGTTTTAACATGCAGGTTCAGATTGATTTCTGCTGCCCTCGGGAGAGATGGTTAATGTATCAACCAGAATCCACACAAGCAGAATTGAACTTTCTGTCTCCAAACAGAATGATGCTTGGTGGGCAAGTTTATTTAAAGAAGGAACAAGGAGAGCTGCCCTCTGCTGGTTACTCTGTTCAGGCTCCTGGTGGGCCTTCAAAACACTGTCTACTAAAGGAAACCATTCATCACCTATTCCACTTAGAAAATGTTGTTTTGAAGAAAATGTTGTTTTGGTAACATAAAGCCACAGTGCAGTATTCTTTTGTATTTATTTTTCCATGGCAGTATCTCCCATCTCTTTCCCTAAGCATCCCAGTGCAGATGGTTTCTTATCCAGCTAATCATTTTCATGCTGTTTTTCTTTTGCTCAACTGTTTTAGAGTCTAAGAAGCCAGAAGGACTGATGTTGCTGTTATATCACTGGTCCAGGACTCGGTGTTGAGGTTCAGTTTCCCACTTTGCCACAAACTCTGCATTACCATAGGCTTTTTGTGTCTGAGTTCCACATTTGTAAAACAGGGCCTCTAAACTCCACCCCTCTGAGGTTGAGATCATTAATGTTTGTGAGGCATTTGAATGCTACAGATAAAGTACCTGCCTAGATACAAAGCAGAGGGTCAAGCCTTAAGGAATCAGAATTTGTGGCAGAGGTGATAGACCAACTAGATAATTTGCAAAAAAAAAATAAAAAATTCTGTATTTGCAAGCTTTTCGGCGCACTCACCCTTCGTTAGGCATAGGAGAATGCAAAAGATTGTAAAATTTCTCCTAGGTGGAAATGAACATTTGTATTTCACAGGAGAGCTGAAGGTAGTGTAAGATGTCCTGGTTGGAGTAGTTCATTTTGTGCAAATTAGGCTCAGATAAAAGTCAGAACAGTCTTTTTACCTCTAAGTTGTCTGGTGGCAAGCAGGATGTAGAATTGTTTTCTTCTGGTTATGATATTTTATATTTCACAGGAAAGTGGAAAGATGAAATGCTCTCCTGGGCAAGGAATTTCTCTTGTGTTGAGATGCCTCTGAACTCTGTGAAAATGTAAATTTTCAGGGTTGAGGCCTTGCACTTGTAGTGTAAACAGTACAACAATACTCCCAGCTCTTTTATGAGTTTGGCCCTCTGGGGTGCTGGTGGATATGAATGAGGCTGTGCTTTCAACCTTCATGCCACAGCAAATCCCTTTTACCCCTTGCAGCGGTGAATGGAAAAGAAGTGCGCTTTATATTCAGAGTACTGATAATGGGCCTGCTCTATTGAGAAGTCTAAAATAACCCCAAATAACAAGCTGGCATTCATGTGTTGTCCAGATTTGACTCAAGAAATGCTTGAAGGTACCATCTAGAGCTCACATCCATGACAGGAGAATAATTGTGCCTATGCGTGTGCATATGCACAAACCCAGACCTCCCCGTGTGTATCAAAGTTCAGTGCACAGTTTTGCATGTGCAACCTTAAACATTTGATCCCCTAATTTAAAAATAGGAAGAAGCAGATTGAAGAAATAGACTGGCTCCCTTAACTTATCAGAATTCAGCACCTATATTCTCTTCTATCCAAAATTCCCAGTACTGCTCAAAAGAATTATGTCTGACTTGAAATACAGGACTTTTGCCAGCAACCTATTGTTTACTTCCCTTTTTGCCCCACAAATACCTGTACATTTCTGTCAGTTTGTGCTCCATTGCCTGCATTCCCATCTTTTTCTCTCTGTTTTGTTTCAGTAGCAGGTTGGTGCACAGCAGCACAGAACAGCACAAGAGACATAAGCTTGGAAGGTATCCTAGCGACACATCATTCTAGGAACCTACTCTATTTCTCCGAGCAAAAATCAAAGTAAACATCATGGAAATGCAGCTGGGTGGGAATAGATCGGGTTTGGTTTACAACTAGTTCTTCTCTTTAAAATTGTATCTTGGAAGGGACATTTGGTATTGAATATTAAAGTCATCTTAACAGCCAAAGCATGCATAGGAAAGAGGAAATGATTTGCTTTGACTGTACCCAGCAAGCTGTTTTTTCAGATATTTAGTATTGGTTTGTTGACATATAAACAAGCATCTCTTTCTAAATCATTTCTATTCAGTTATTTTTCACCCCTTCATCTAAGAGGCATCACAATACATTTTTCATATACTTTTCTCCAAAATTATTGCAACATTCATGTGCTTTTCGTTCTCCTTACTTTCTTCAGTGTCTTTGCCTTTGGACCAATATTTAATTAATGTAAAGCTGCAGCTGTAATCCTGGGTAATCCTCTGTGTTTTATTAGCTGTGCCATGAAACTCCCCATGCCAGTGTATTGCACTTCCAAGCAGGGTTGGTGTTCACATCTCCTGTGACCTCTCTGGTGTGCTGCTGGGAACTTCCTTGTCCCCTTTCTGGGTCTTGCTGGCAGCAGGTGAAAAGTCTCTTCAAGGAAAATGAAAAGTGAAGCTGTACTAATCCCAACACACAAGAGCATATAGATGTGTATGAACCCCCTGCCCCAACTGTAACCTCTGCCCAGCATTCACCCCAGAGGGGACTCTGCAGCTGGGGTGGTTGTGGGATGGTCCTGTTCTGTTGGAGTTCCGTGCTAGCATGAAATTCTCACTATTTCAGTCATTTTTAAAACAAAATTAGGGGGAATCTATAGAAGAATGGTGTATATATCATAAGAACAGATCAAAGAAAATCATGTATCCATAAATCATTGTGACATTCATTTACTGATGTTTTTGAACTTGTGCCCTAATGCGTACTGTTCGTTGTGTCTGTTCTTGGTTGTCCAGGGACAACCAAGGTAAGAGAGTAATAGTGCCATTCATATAGTACATTACAGCCAATTAACAACTACAAGTAAAGCTGTGCTGCCATTTGGCATCTTAATAAAATACAAATACTCTTTCTAGATCATGACTGTTTTTAAAAGGCTGTTTTCATATAACAGCTGTCTGAGACTTGACTATTCGGTTGTTTACAAAATCTGCCTATGGTGATAGTCTGTGTAGCTGCCTCACTATTTCCCTGCTGCGGCTAGAAGTGAGCATTGTAACTATCAGTGATTTCCTTGGAGGGTGTCCAATCCTGCCGAGCTGGGCAAAGTGCAGGATTGCAGAGCCACCTCAATTACCAATAATGTTTCATCACAAAAGCACCAGCCCTTTCTCCAGGGACACTTCATACAGAGTTGGATGGATCCTAGTTCAGTTTAAACAGCAATGAGTAAAGTAAGTGGCTCTGGCTGTAACTGCTCACATTGATCATCACCAGTGGTGCTCAAGCTTTGGGCCAGATGAGTGGCACAGGACTGGTCTACAAGCCAGATTGGGCCCCATGCCTCAGCATCAGACTCTGGAGCTGGGCACTGTCTCCCCCTGGGCCTGAGCCCAGGATTGGGCCCTGGAGCCTGTAATCACCCTTTCCCACTCCTGAGCACCAGGATTGTGCCCCAGGAGCCTGGCACTACCCACTCCCAGTCCTGCACCCTGCATGTGGGCTCTAGAAGCCTGGTGCCATCCCTGCCCTAGCCCCCATACCAGGAGTCGGGCCCTATGCCACCACAGCCTGGCCCTGTGCACTGGGATCTGGTGCCCAATTCAGCACTGTCACTGCTCCCCTAAAAATTTCCAGACCTGTAGGGAGTCCTGCAGGCCAGATGACATGGCAAGGGGTTGAGCAGCCATGATCAACACAAAAAAAAAAATCACAAGTTTCCTCCAACTTACTGCGTCCATCATCCCTACTACTGACCCATGTGGGCATGCACTCTTTTGGGTGGGGCTGTTTGACTTTTCACTTTGGTGCCACTGCTGAGGAACTCCTTTTCAGTGGATCCAGAGGCAAGAGTTATGTTCTCCCCACTGCTTTTCTTTTAATACCCATGTTTTTGCCATACTGTTCCTCCTTATTCTTATTAAAAAATGTTTCTACTTTAAGATTGTTTTACCTTAATGTATTTTAAAAAACGACCCTAAATTTAGTAATGATTTTGTTAATATGAATTGTACCGATAACTGTTTGATGCAACTGTTTTGCTTTCAACAAAAATGTGGAAGAAGGGAAAGAGTGCCTGTTGTTTTTCCTCCACAAACTTAGCTCCCCACGCCTCCCCTCATCTTTCACACTGGTCTCACTAGTTGATGATAGTGTGCGGGTTTAGCAGGGAATGTCCCACATTTCTTCTGCTTCCTGTTTGCAAGATAAACTTCTAGCAGCTTTTTCCTGTGTTCCTCCCATCTCTAAGAGCATGTTTTTTCTGAATGTATTCCACAGGTGCCCACAAAGAAGCTGAAGAAGTATGAGAGAGAGTATCAGACAATGCGAGAGAGTCAGTTACAGCAGGAAGATCCTATGGACAGATACAAGGTACAGGGGAGACTATGAAAATCTACCCCATTGGCTAAATGACATGGAAAAGTGATCAGATTTCACTAGTTAAAAAGAGGTGCTTATGCCAGTATCTCATCCATACTAGCATACACCAACACACTCCAGAAACAGGGAACTAGGATTATGGTTCAGATTCATCCCATTTCCATAGTGATCACTTTGGACACATGGAGTTATTCTTTTTTTTTTTCCCCAGGAATATTTCAGTAAAAAAAAACCAACAACTTTCAAACAGCCCTCAAGTAGCCACATATAATATTTTTTTTCTTTCAGTTTATATGTTTGTAGGTAACTCTCCTGCTGTTGCACTTTTACGGGAATCTGCGTGAGATGCTGAGAAAGAAAGGGTGATTCTCAACTACTGACACAAAAAGGAGGAAATGCATTTTATTTTAGTCAAAATGTGCATGGTCACATCCACAAAGACTTTTGGAAGGTGAACTCTTCCAAGACTGACATAAAGTTCATTCATTCATATCTGTTTGTAGCAAACGTTAACGTTTTATTTGTCAACACAGTACCTGGTACAGTGGAACCCAGATGGATGTTTGGGGTCTCTAGGTACTATCACAATAGAACTAACCATGAAAAATATCCTCCTTTACCGGAGAAGCAAAATAAAGCCTCAGTTGTGTATGAAGTGGAATAATGTCTGGTTTTGTTGCATGCATCATAATTGATATCAATTACATATGAATTGAATCAGCAATAGTTGGCCACTGGTTCAAAGTCAGATTATTTCTTTTTGATGTCTTAATTACTGTGCTATGGTCCAGTATTAGAGAGATGGTTGACAAAAAAAGGAATAGCTTATTCGCTGTGGTTCACCAGTGCTTATGAAGTAACATATTTGAATTTCTGAATTCCAAGTTAAAACTGGGTCTTCATCCTTCAAGTTGTTCTCTGTGGGTAGAGGCCTGCACTCATGTTAGAGTCCAAGGACATGCAGTTATTTTCATACAGAGCATCTTGCAGGCTTGGGTCCTGATATTTGTGTTCATTTGAACTTTTTCCAGTACCATGTTACCAAGAAGCAGGCAGAGTATTCTTATTGCTACCCTTTTTTATGTTTATCTTCAAATGCCACATTCATAGGTAAATCCAAAGTTATTCAAAGAAACAATGTGTGAATAGTTTCCAATCATGAATAAATTTGACTGTTCCATGATCTACTCATGAACAGTTGCAAACAGATGGAAAAGGCAGAAATGTGGTGAATAAATTACTCATTGCAAATTAAAAGCCTGATCTTGCACTTAAACTTGGGTGCACAGATCCTTATACCTACAGGAGCCTGTGGACTTCAGAAAGGCTCCATGAAGATGTTGGAGCCCATCTATTCATATCTCATTATAGGATCTAGGTTTGTTTAACTCCATTGCCATAGTTAATAAAATCTTAACTGAAACAGAGTCCAAGAAACCACATTCTGGTTGATTAATTAACATTTTGGTGCAAAGCATATCTTTTGCTACATAACAGCAATTGCCATGGTAAGTGCAAATGCACTGCGAAACACTGATTAAGATTTATTAAGGAATATTGAAGATGATCCTTAGTTTAACTAGAATGATAGCATCTGTAAAACTACAGAGGAAGCACTCAGTAAGCATAAAATCACCATTTCCCACTTCTGGTCATGCTCCTAAAAGAGTTCAGCTGGACCAGAGGCCCTATGCCCTTTTCTTTAATGGCATGACTACATGTTGTTCCTATATAGTAATAAGATTTGTATCCATAAGTCCTGATAAACATATATGGCACTGTGTCATTTTTAATTCTTGTTATACATTTGCATTTTTTATCCTCATATTGACTTAATTTTTTGATAAGGTCTGTATTTATTTTATTTACTATTCAGGACCTATTTACTGTATATTTTCTTTTCAACCAGAAGCTTAGGTTTCCTTAGGTGGAGCCCTCAGAGATGTGACCATTTAATTGCCTAATGGGTTGCTTAGCTGTGAACTCTTATAATATGGCTAATAAATGCCAGCATTTTTTTAACTATTGTTTAATATTATGCTTAGTATGTGAAGTATCATCCTTATGTAAATGACATTAATGGATTCTATTGGGCCTATACTGATTAGTACATTACAAGATGCTACATCTTGGCTGCTTACAAATATGAAAAAAACCCAAAAATGAAGCTTTACTTTAAACTTGGTGTGCCCTGCACTGAATGCAGCACACGCCCAGAAAAGGCATTGCTTTAGTTGGACCCACTTCACCCAACATCTGTATAGAACTGTGGTTCAGCAGGGCTTTTTGGTGCCTTTATCTAATAGCTGATTGAATCAGCTTTAGATAAAAGCGCCAAAAACCCCACTGATGTGCCTGATCTATACAGACTCTGCAGAGCCAGGTCGAACTAACATGCTGCCTCTTTTGGTAAAGCACTGTTTTTTGGGGGATTTTTTTTTTTTGGTCATGTCTGTCAGCATCCCTTGTATCTAAGATTGTACAAAAAAAGTGTATGATACTGAAGACTTGAATACAGTCCTTTAGTGAAAGGCTTTCTGTTTAGAAATAATCTATTTCCAGCTCATTAAGTCTGACCATATTGTCCTTCTCTAGCTTGTTTATATTAATACAGATCTAAAATCATGCTTAAGAACACTTTTCATCTCCAAAGCACCGTACAAGCTTTTTAACTAATTAACCCAGCAAAACTTGGGGGATGGATGAGCAACAATTATTGCCCTTATTTTGCAAATGAGAAAACAGAAACAAAGTGGCTTATTTGGCCACAACTACAGGGCATTTATACATATACTTTTTGTTCCCACAATGCGCTAGATGTCTGCTGCTTCGGAGCGAGCTGATGTGCATGCAAGCTGACGCTCACTGTGCTGGGTTGCATAAGTGGTGAGATGCGTGTCAGCATGCAGAAAATGGCGGCGGTGCACTTTTGAACTAAAGAACCTTCTATATGTTTTAGTTCAAAAGTGTGACACCACTATTTTCTCAGCTCTGATGCACATTTCGCTGCTTATACAACTGGAAGCGTTGTGGTGCCAGGCACTTTTCAAAGCACCCGGCACTGCAGCGCTTGCATGTGTAAAAATGCCCACAGTGAGTCCCTATCAGAGCCAGTAATAAGCAAAGGGTTCTGGTTTGCAGTAGGACAACTCTTGTGACTTCTATTATCTGGACTGGGTTTGGTCAACTTTTTGTTGACACGCTGATTTGATAAGTAGGGAGATTCCTCACAACCAGTTAAGTCACATTCAATTCAGTCTGAAGCCATATTCTTTAGTGGATAGATTTCAGTACAAGTAAAGAGGTTCTTCAGTGGGAGAAATTGTTTATGCTTGATTGATCCCAGTTTTGTATGTTTAATGTTGTCACTGGGCATGTCCAGACGAGCACACGTGCATTTCCCTGGGGACAAATAGCAGTGGCACAATATGTCCCTGAGGAATGCCTGGGCACACATGCTCTGGCATGTGACAAGTTGCCCCAGGTGAGGTAGGGGAGGCTGGGACCGGCACTTGAGCTGGCTCTAGCAGCCTTAACTTGGGTTCTGCGGGTCTCCCGGGGCTCTAGCAGCAGCAGTCCAGCAGCAGGGAGCTTGGCTAGCAGACAGTGTGGCTCCAGCTGGACAGGCATCTCCTGGTGCCAAATAAACTGTCCGCACTGCAAATTAGTAGTGTGGGGAATGCCTGCAAGGGTAGTGTGTGCAGTGAGCAGTACCACATGCGTGTGCTCGTCTGCACACGCCCACTGTGTCAGCCTAAGAACGGTAGAGATCTATACATGCAGGGCTCAATTATGAATGAGGTTTGTATACATGCATATGGGAAGGAGTTATCTTAAAACAAAACAAAACAAAACAAAACTCAGCTTCAGTGGTACCATTGTAATGTATTGTAACCTTGAAGGACTACATTTCCATCATGGCCAGAGCTAGATTCCCCTGAACTGCTCCAACATTCCCTGTACTTTGTCAAAGGAGCCAGGATGGCCCTGCACAGAATGTCTCCCTATTTCTGGGAGCTCCTATTGGGGTGATGTTCTTCATCTGGGCTATTGCTTATGTGCCCTATTTAGCCCATGTTGTTCTGTAATTTTACAGATTTTCCTTCCAACAAGAAAAATAACTCATTTTTTCAGGTCCCCATCCAGGAGCAGGAGGTCTTTTTGTTGGTGATTTCCTTCTAGTTTCTGCAGAATGGAGATCTGTGCAACAAATTAATTTAAATGTAGAATGTTTGGTTCCTCCTTGTTTTCACAGTATGCATCAAGAATTGTTTTGTTGCCTTTGCATATATGGGGTAACCAGTCAGATGTACACAGTCAACCCTGCTGACTATCAATAATTATAGCTTGGAATATCCTTTCTATTGATTGCTGGCAAAGTGTTATCCAGAGTTTCCTAGCACTGACTGAAGACATCTTGCCTGAATCCCAGTGTGGGTTTCACTCCTGGTACAATACCACAGATATAATCCTTGTCATGTGACAGAGCCTGAAAAATGGAGGGAACAGGACTGTGATCTTTACATAGCCTTTATAGATCTGACCAAGGTCTGTTACCAGATGAGCAGACTGACATTGTGGTTAGTTCTCAAATGATATAGATGCCTCCCAAATTTGTCAGCACTGACAAACAGTTACACAACATTATCAAAACAGATCCTGTTGTCATGCAGACCAGGATGAAGCAGGGTATATGCTAGCTGCTCCCCTCTTCTTGTTCTGTCTTGCTGCTGTACACCACACAAACACAAAGTTCAAAAGTGGCATTTCTTGAATATGATCTGGATGGAAGCCTGTTCAACTTATGCAGACTTGCAGCCAAAACCAGGTTATTTTATACAAACATTTGTAAATTTCACTGCACCAAATATTGCACCATAGTGACTTTGAGCCACTCGCTCCCATAACAGAGCATACAGCAGCATCATGCCCTTGGTAAATGTAAAGAAAACTCAAGTGCTTCTCTAACCAACTCCAAAGACAAATCCCCCATGATTCCGCATCGTGGTAGAATAAATGAGATAAAGAAAGGGCCATCATTTCAGGCCCGCTCTTCGAAGTGTTCTTTCAGAATCATCTATTGTGAAGATGCTGTTCTAGACATTAGAAATGCATCAATAGTTTATGGATGCTTCCACATCTGTGTTTTTGAATTTCATGAGCTCAAGCAAGAGATAAATGATATTCTTAGCACTGTTACATGGATGTGAAGCCCACCCTGCTTTCCAAAATCACATCAAACAAATTGAGTATTTCCATCAGCCCACATCATATACTGTCCTCTATGCCAGTGTTTCCCAACCAGTGTGCCACAGCACAAAAGTGTGCTGTCAGAAATGAACAGGCGTGCCGCAGAATTTTGCCATGGCAATGAGCTACAATAGGTATGAGGATGAGGAATGTTTTAACAGGTGTGCTGTGGAAAATGTTTATTCATGTAAATGTGCCTTCGGCTGGAAAAGGTTGGGAAACACTGCTCTATGCTTACTGGAGAGACTGGCTCACCAACACAACAGTGCTACAGAGAGCCAAAACAAATCACTTAGAGATCATGCTAGCTAAACCATAGTTTTGCTGGGTAGGATATGTTCAGAGCATGCCTGACACAAGACTACCAAGTGCTTACTACATGGTGAGCTATGGAATGGCCACCTTAAGTAAGGTGGCCAATACCAACAATGCAAAGGTAATGTGAAAGTCACCTGAAAAAAGTGCAAAATTTCCTATGGATATTTAGCAAGTTGTTTCTTCCATCAGACAATACTGGCAGGCCACAATAAATTTCGGTGTGGCCACATTTGAAAAATCAGAAAATGAAGCACAATGAAAAAGACAAAAGCTCGGCTGATCTTTTCACCTCCTCTTTTCTCTGCTTAGTCCATGGTTGGTCTCAAGAATCGCAGGGTGCCCGTACACGAGCAGCAACACTGTTCCAACGCACTGGAAATCCAGTGCATCGGAGCAGACTCGATTAATTGCCACACTCCAGCAGCCTCCTTTGTCTTGTGTATCAGCATTCCTGCATTTAAAAATGGCAGCAGGGGCACTTGAACTAAAGTTTGTCAAATGAGCTTTAGTTCAGCTGCCCCTGCTGCCATTTTTAAATGTGGGGATGCTGATATAGGAGATGTGGCAGCGCTTTAATTAGAGTGGCTCTCAGAACCACTCTAATTAAAGCAGTGCCCCCTCACCCCCAGAGCACATGTAGAAGTGCCCTTAGTCTCAAGAATTGGACTAAGTAGTCACCAGAGAAGAAAACATGTGGGGCAACCTACTTGTCTTTGAGGGAGTGCCATTGCTCTCGTCAGTAATTAAGACCCATTACGGTTGCTCAAGAGTAGTAACACCTTCTTGTTAATTGGCCCCTCAGTTGAAGGGAATTGAAACATAGAGCAAGGAAAAAAAAAGCTCCCCAACTCTGCAGATTGTGAGGAGCCACAGGGAAGGACCCCTAAAGTGATAGCTGAGAGCTGTCTGCTGAGCAGTGTGGCTGTAGTAGAAACTATGCAGCCCTTGGCATGGTCATATTGGGACTGCTCAGTGAGCGTCCAGGAGGAGACTGGGAGAGTTATACAGCTTTGAGGTGTTTTAATTCCTAGTCAGATTTGCATATAGAAATCCACTGGACATCAAGAGATGATGATAGAAAGAGCAGCTGGTCTGCTTCACCTTCCTCCCCCTCAGTACTTAATAGAATTTCTTCTGGGCAGTACGCTTACTGAGGGGAATAGCGCTGCTGAGGAAGGGCTCCTGTCTCCCTCTGAGCACGCACAGCTCCCCAGAGGAAACTCTTGGACATAGAGATTAATTTCTTATTTATTTATTAGATTTATATACCTTCCTCAGGCTCAGGGCAGATTACGCTTGAAAAGCAAGATAAATTGGCAGTAAAATGTTATGTAGACTATTTAATTGTTTTTTTTAATCATTCACCAGAGATGATCAAGCTGTGTGCCTAAACAAAGACTGATAAGGGTCTTCTAAGGAATGGGTAGTATTTCTATTCCTGGTGAGTGTGTTCTAAGGACTGTTGAACCCCAAACCATCCATTAATTCTGATATCTTTTAAAAAGGACTTTTTTTTTTTACAGTATCTGTTTAACCATGAACTACCCACATAGTGTGAACAGGCTGGGTGTGAGCAGTTTAAGGAATAAGTCCATGTACTGGGCATGCTTATCCTCTGCATGTGAATTATGATATTCACTGCCAGAGAGACAATACTTGGAAAAGAGGGCTTAGAAATTCACTTGGGGATTGAATTTGTTTCCTGCTCAATTCATAACTTTTATTTTGGATTACTAAATTCTTATAGACATATTTCTGGTGAGGGATAATTTTATTGTTCAGTTTTTACGTTAAAAAAATATAACACCTGACATTTTCACAGCTGGTTTTTACAGACATTCAAAAAGAAGTATAGGCTAAATGGCTGTCCTCTAGTACAGGGGTCAGTGAGCTTCTAGTAACAGTGGGTTGCATTAATGCAGCTCAGTCCAAAGGTGAGCCACAGCTTGCAAGCTGGCTGCCCCAGCTCCTGCTGCTGATTCCCTCCCCCCCAAAACGAATGCTGCCATGGATTCCTGATTGCCCCCAACTGCCAAAACTCCAGATTCGTGGGCCTGATAAAATTGCTTGTTGGGCTGGATCCAGCACACTGGTTGACCCTGACAAGATAGCCACATACATCCAGTACCCCCCTGCCCCCCCAGCCCAGCCAATTAGCTCCGCCTTTCAGCAGGATTAATTAGCCCTCCTCCAGCCCCACGCTGAAGTGGCTGCTCTAACCAGAACCAGAAATTGTGTAAACTACTCCCAGGTTGCAGAGGATTGTGGTGCATCCGGGACTGTGTCCTGGATTTTGCTTTCTGGAAGTTGGTCGCTGGAATTTAATGGCAGTTAAAATGCATTCCAGTTTGTCAGTAAAAGCCAGTAAAAACAGTTCCATTCCCACGAAAACCAACAAAATAGTTCTGATATTTTCCTTATCCTTCAGGTGACTGTTCCAAACTGTTGAGACATTTCCATATCTAGCATGGGGTTGTGGCCTGATCTCTGGTGAGCAAAACTAGTGAATCCTGGCAAAAGTAATTTGTGTAATTGCACAAATAAAGGACAGGATCCTCCAGGCAGACTCTGCATCCACACAGAGCCCTTTGGACCTTAGAAATATCGACAGCTGTATGTACTTTATTGTGTAAAGGAGAAGTTATAATCAGACTTTAAATGTAACCCAAAAATTGACCTTTTTGTAGATCCGAAGTGTCACTAAATACAAATTAACCAGGTAATTATCATTTTGGTGTAGTGGAAACCCTGCATGCAAGAGAACTATAAACGGATCACTATTAATATGTGTAGTTGAAACAAACTACAACATGACGCTGGCTGAAATGTTTCCTTAAAAACAGAGCCAAGTAATCATCATAGTAGCAGACAACACAGTGAAAAACTTTGTGATGCTTTCCACATAGTCTCTTGTTATTGGATATTTTTTTTTGTTAAAGCATTGTGGCTTTTTAGACGATTTATATTCCTTAATTTTTCCTTCTTGGAATCCATTTCATAATCAACTGTTCTTTTGTGCTGACTCATCAAGACTTGAGTCTTACTGACATCCAAGAATATGAATTTTAATCCATCTTTTTTTCCCATCAGTAAGAAATGTCCATGTTCAATGATCTCCTTTTTGTCATACCAATTTGAAAATTAAGATTTTAGCAAGGTTTGTGAACCTGAGCCACACCCAGTTCAAATAACACCAGTGAGAATCGTTTGCATCATCATCGCTAATCATCTCTTATATTCCTCCTTCATACTAAGTTGAGGATAACAGAGGGTGGAGTTTATTTAGCCTTTTAGTCTTCCTGACTTGCGACTTGCCTACTGGTTTCAGTTCAGCTTTCCTCTTTCAATCAAACATCTGCTTTAATAGATAGAAGTTGGAATAGACCCTACGTTTATAAACCAAACCAAAACAAACAAACAAAAAGGATCAGCAAGTTAGGATTTTGAGTTTTTTTGGGTTTCCTGATTATTTTTGTTGGTATTTAAAATTCACTGTATATCCTGTTTTCACTGTCTTTACACGAATGGTTGAAAGCAGTAGTTGGTCTGTGACTTTTCAGGAGGTAAGTTTATTTGTTTATGTATGTGATACTGGTGTTTGTCATTTTTCTTTGTTTTGGAAATGCAGTATCCTCCTTTTAACAGCATTATAACTAAACTTCATCAGCTGCCCTCTGTGGTGAGAGAGAGCAGACTATTTGGGAAAACTGCATCTTTTACTTTACTGATTGTGTAAACTGAGTGATAATAAAAACAGTGCAGTTTACAAACTTTTATAAGTATTGCTAGTTAGAGATGAGAGGCAGGAAGTTATTAGGGAGTCTTTGTTTACATGTAGCAGGTCTGACAGGTTGGCTCATGGGAGGTTACAAAATATTTGCTCTGCTCTGAGTCCTGCTGCAGATAATATATAAACTTAGCTTATAGATTGCTCCCTCTGCACAAAAGGCTGGGTCAAACCCTGCAAAATACTTCAGAAGCATCAAAGTTAGCTTACTTCTTTTGTACAAGCCAGAGTTTAGTATCTTCCTCTTTACTGTTAATATAATCGCTTTGTGGAATTTAAATAGAATCAAGAATTTCCTCCTGAGGAAGCAGGCAGTTATTTATTAATAGGCTCTAGGGAACGGCTGGAGAAGACATCGCAAATAATCACACTTAGACTTTACATTCATTGTTCTGAAGAAAACGAAGATTAAAATCAACTTGAGAAATAATCCTAAAATAGAAAACAAAATCATATAGAAGCAGAGACTAAGCAGATGATCGCCAGCAGCTGAAATGAGAGGTAGGACACATCAATGTTTTTAAAACCTGTCATGCAGATTCCTAATGGGAGGAGGATAGTGCATTTCCAACCACATAGCTTGCTTCTCCACTTTTGTGCAAGTGCAGAGCAGGAGTTTGAAACCTCACGTTATGATGCTTGCTTTGCAAACACTCAAGCTTTTGGCAAAAGCATAGCAAATGATATAAAGCATACCATCTTTCAGGATTATTTCATGTAAGGCTGAGGAATCTGGCTGATGTCTTCCTTTTTTTTGGAAAAATTCCCTTTTAAAAAGGCATCAGTGTTACAATTGCTATAAAATAAACTTTGGCATTACCATTTCTATCTAGTCTGAAGATATAAGTAAAGCTGAGTCTCTTTCATCTATGCAGTCAGTCAGGCAGCTATCCTTGTCAATTTAATTAGCATTTCTTAGATACTGTGAACAAAATTCTGAACTAAGAACAATTGATAGCTTTACTGAAGATGAATTTAGCTTTGCAGTGAAGTGTATGTTACCTCTACCTGAGGAATTATCATTTTAAGAACTTTATAGCAGAATATGGTGTAATTTAAGTTCAAAAAGCAGACAAATGATGTGGTTATGAGTCTGTTGGTTTTTAGAAGTACTTTTTGACTGCGTCAGATTCCAAGAAACAGGCTCTTTAGGTCAAAAAGTTTGTGAGACAAAGTAATACTTTTTTAATGTATGATCTCTTTTAAAAAGAAACAAATTTACTAGACTGCACTGTATTGCAGAGCAAAGTATTTCAGGCCTGCAGTTGCTTAATTAAGATCACACAGAAAATTAGGTATTTACAAAGACTTCACTTCCTGGCACAGAGCAAGCAAGCTGTTTTTATTTACTTTTTTATATATCCTTTTTTACTATAGTTCTCCTTTTCTCTATTGGGCAAGCATGTGAAATGCTCTTGCAAGAAGAGCAGAAGCAGAACTGGCTTGTTCTGTTGGGGTTTAGAACAAAAAAAATACTTTTATTGGGATTGCTGTGAATTCATATTTTGTAGCAATGTATTGGTTGAATAACCCATGGGATTTTATTAACAAGCTGGTTTCTTTCTGACCCAGATGCTGTAACACATTTATTTTTATTTCTGTTCAGTATGGAAAATTGGCAATCTATTACTTGTCCTCAAGTAATGAAAGAGTCTTTCTGAAATTTCAGTATGCGGTGATTGTCCCTTTCTCAACCATGAGCAAATCCTTCACATAAAAAACTTGACATTTTCTTTTGATGTTGTATCATTCATAGATTTCCCAGTCCTTTCCTGTAGTGTAAAAGAGTGTAGGTCTTTAAACAGGATGAAAGCAAGCAACTCCTTTGCTCCCTGCAAATCTATTTGAGTTTCAGTCCCTGTATCTGTCTTAGTCTGGCTTGAGAGGCTAGAAGGGGCTCCCATAGTCTAGAAGGGTGACAAGTTGTCTCTGCTCACCCTGACACACATCTTTTAACAAATGTCTCTGCTTTGCAGCTTTTTGAGAAAGAACAACATTCTGAATGTAAATTTTTAAAAACCAGTAATTATTCCTCTCTCCCTTCTTTCCCAGTATACCTATTCTGATTTGATAGCATTTTTCTACTACTTTGCACAAGGCTAAGCAATTAAATAAGGCATGAGGCAGGGGGAAAATTAAGCCCACAGTCTTCTATAAGCTAAATATTTTTGCATTTCTAAGTTGATCTGCATCACTTAATACATGTTTCTAGATATCTGCTGTTTGTCTAGATATCTAAAAACATCTTCTGTATTGGCACTCCTCTTTGCAGGTGTTGCTTGGCATGCACACTCAGTATCACTTGCACACATCTTGAAGAAAGTGAGCAGAGGGAGAGTTCAGGTCACTTGAGCTGCAGAAGGTTTTGCTGCTGAGTGCTATTCTTTACTGATGGGCAGTTGATATTACATCATTTTCAGAACATATTATTCTTATGGAACACTAGAGGTCGAGATTGAAGAAAATGGAGCAAGGCAGATTCTACTCTGGACCTGAAAACACTATTAAGAGCATCTCTTGTTATCATTGTGTGCTGTCTAGGATTTTATTATCTACCCAATTTCCCTTGATTACCGCAGAAAGAGAGGTGCTTCTTGCTTTCAACAGGAAAAACCTATAATCAGTGTGTCATTTCTGTCTCTCAAATACAAATAGCCTTTGCTTTATAAGAAACACTATAGGGATATAAATGGAATTGCTGCCTTTCAGGATACACTTTCCTAGTAGTGTTTTGGCTCCATTTTTCTAAAAGGGCCCTGTCAGATAGGATATTGCATCTGCACCGCTGGCTTAATTCACTGTTTGTTTTCTAAAGCAGCAAATTGTCTTATTGTGCATTCCTGCCTTCTCAGTTTTTTTACACACACCCTATATTCACTTGTCTTTATTCTTCCCTTTAAAATGGGTAAGAATTAACTTCTGGTTGTTTCTGTCTTTCTGCAGAGGGAGAACCGCAGGCTGCAAGAAGCCAGTATGCGGCTGGAGCAGGAAAACGACGACCTTGCCCATGAACTTGTAACAAGCAAAATTGCCTTACGAAATGACTTGGACCAGGTAATGCAGACACTGATTTACAGCTAGGCTTCAGCACAGACTCTACTTTGGGAACACTACTTTATGAGCACAATTAAATATGTATGCAAATTAAAAGCAACATTATTTGTGCGCTTAAATCTTGACTAAATTTATCTGCTTGGATACCTGATTTGTAATTGCAGTCAGTTACTTAGGTTTCTGCTTTTATGCAGAAAGTAAGACTGAGTGGCACCTTAGAGACAAACTGGATTGGAAAGGCATGAGCTAGGTAACCATTCTTATTAGATGCCACAATGAAGCCTAAGGTGTTTATTTCAGAGGATAAGGGTTTCTTAGGAGATGTTGGCACTACTAGGCAGGTTTCACAGGATTACCCACAAAACTAAGGGTGCTGTCCATCTGCACAGCAATACTTCATGTAATATTCTGATAATTCCTTTTACAGATGAACTTTTAAAAATAATTCATAGGGGACAATTTTAACTTTCTTACTTACAGCGATCAACCCTGTATACCCACAAAATCAATGGGATTTTGGGGGGTAAACTGCATCTTAGCTTAAGCAAGGGTATCTGAATTTGGCTTTCAGTGGTTATGAGTCTGTTGTCCATATCTAATATGGAAACTATACCTATAGATATATATATAGTATATAGGTATACTATATATACCTCTCTCATATAATAATACTGTCCATGCCACACTGCTGCTATCACGTTTCAGTTTGCAGATTGCTTTTAAAAAAATCCAAATCTGCTGTTTGGTGCTTATGTGGCTCTAAGAGCCTGAGCCATGCTAGTGGGGGGGAAAATAGGTGGGGAATAAGAATATAAGAAATGCCATACTGGGTCAGACAAGAAGTCCATCTAGCCCAGTAGCAGAAGTCAATGCTATACAGGGAGAATATCAAATTGGATATCTCTATAGAGTTATCTACTTAGTTGTGGCTGCAGGCATTATGCTATGGATGCCTTGTGGGACACTGAGAGGTGCTTGCCCCCAGCAGCAGTCACAGTTCACACACAACTTTTTTCCCTTCTGTCTCCAAAGCAAGTATTTTCTGCCTTGCCCCTCAGTGCTCTCCCATATATATAGCAGTCTTCTCTGTGGGAGGTCTAAGGATTGAAGTAACTCCTTGTCCCCTCTTACCAGCAATTCACCCACATAGGGGCACTTACCCTTTTTTAGATAAATGCTTTTTTAGATAAATGTTTTTACTTCCCTGTAAAAACTGGTATCAAATACCAGTGATGGTACTAGGAGGACTAGTACCTGGGATTGATATTCAGATAGTTTTCTCAAAGAACATATTGAACCATGCAGATCTAAGATCTTATACTGTGATTTTTATTAAATAAGTCAGGTCACCTTTAAGATCCATTATACCAGCCTTAATACCCCCAGCCTTTCCTTTCAGTACTTCCTCCCTTGGACATTCTTCTGTGCTACCTTCTATGCATGAAACAACTTAGCATGCCTTCTGCCTTCCCCGGATTCATATTCTTGGTAGAGATCTTCCACGCACACATAGTAATCCCTCTGGTTAATAACCAAAAGCAGAATGGCAAAGCAGCGAGCCACTATGCCAGCAGTCATGGAAAAGCAATGTGCAGGTTCAAGTAATCATGTTCTAATGCTTTTCCTACCCTTTTTTCAGCTAATGAGTTATTTTTTGACTCTGCCCACTGCCTGCTCCATCAACATATTTATTGAAGTGAATGGGTTGCATGAATATTTAGTTACCAAGCAGGAAAGTCAGCTAGCCAGCTGATTGATCTTAAACCCTGATGAAACATCTGCTTCACTGGAAACAGTTTGGCCAACAAGGAGCACTTGCAGAACCAAGACATTTGCACTGCACTAACCCATCATGCTTGGCGCTTCAAATGGGGAAGTAAATTCATACTCCTAATAGACATGGACTATCTGGCTTCTCTAATAAGTAGTATTTCTCTTGTAATATTTAACTGAACAGTTTTAAATAACTCTTTTCTGCCATGTACTGTGGTCTGAACACTGAGTTTTGCTATAGAAGCAAGACTTTACTCTTTCAAACTCAATCTCTCTTGAAGTGTAAGCATCTTCTCCCATTTAACATGTGAAAATTGAAGCCTGGAGAAATGGAACTGGTTGCCTGACGCTGCCTATGACCATAGTCCATTAAACCATGCTGCTTGTAATTGAAATTGCTCTCTGCATTCACTTACCAAACATCAGAAATGTACAACATGCCCATATATATAGGAAGAGCCACAAACATGATTCAGGATCCTTAATCACCCTTAACATACCCTTACATATTCTTTGGTACTCTAATAGGAACAGCCATACCTAGTCTTTTGCACAGCAGCTGAAACACAGTGCAAGAACCTAGTGAGCAGCTATTTAAAATATATTTGTCCTTTAAAAAGAAATGATGCTGAGAACATAACAGACGGATAAAGTATCTGACAGCATGAGGCAGCAGTTGCATCCAGACTCTCATTCTATAACAACTGTGGCCTATATCTTGACACAGTTGTACTGTCTGTACATGAGAGAGGCCGTTTTCTTTGGCTCACCTCTTCTACTTCTTAGGCTGAAGACAAAGCAGATGTTCTGAACAAGGAGCTTCTCCTGACCAAACAGAAGTTAGTGGAAACTGAAGAAGAGAAGCGGAAGCAGGAAGAGGAAACTGCTCAGGTAAAACATGTTTGAGCTTTCCCACCTTCTCAATACACATGTGAACACCAAGAATTTGAGGTTCCATAACAAAGCAGAAATGTATAAAACATTTCTTAAAGCCCTACAAAGGATTCCTTTAAATTGAAGTGAGAATAAAAAATTGCTCAAGTAGAAAAATTCTCTATTGCCTAGTGTTTTCCCTGTCAGGTTGAAGCTCTGAGGGGTACTTTTCCTTACCTAACATTATAGTGACCATCCTTTTCACTTTCATGACACAACAGACACCTACTCTAGACAGCATAATTAGACCCTCTTTAGTACCTAAAAAGGAGCTGGAATGATTGCTTATGCATAAATTGCCATACAGAATCCAGCTGCTGGTTGCCTTCTCAGTACTCCCAGAATCTAGAATAGGTTTTCCCTACCTGGGCCTCACCTGATGTTAGTTTGCAGAACGTTTTATGTGCATGTGTGAGGTTGCAGACATGGTATTTTACATCCTGAACAATGACTTCTGTGTACTTTGATAGCAAAAGTGCCTTTTATCTCAGAGTGGTTTTTACAGCTTGCAATTAGGCTTATTTGCATCATTGTTTAACAGGACACTCTCAGTTCACACATAATAAAGGTTTCATGCATCATCACTTCAGGTACTCTAAAACTGAGTCCCATGATCAGTCTCATCTATGCTTGAGCTGTGCTATGCCTGGCAAGGGAGGCCTTTGTTTACATTGAAAAGTCTTTTTAGATTTTATAATACTGCACAGTAGAGTGGGGAATTAGTGGTTTTGTAATGCACTGGCACGTGGAGAGTCAGAACTTTGGGAGGTCACTGTGATAATGCTGGGATGTTTATTTCTTTTTACTTGGGACAAGCTATTTGAATAAGTGGAGGTAGGATTATCCAAGTGTTGAACTATGTTGAGCTGTATTTAACAGGCTAGTTTATATTTACCAGAACAGGATCAGGCATTTAATATAGGTGGAGGCACACTTACTCTATATTACAACTTTCCAGTAAAGGATATGTGCTAATCATGTGACAAATGGGGGGGACCTAAACTGCTGGAAGACTTTAAGGTAAATGCGCAATTGTGATCTGAGGAATTTTATGCCCCACCCCCAGAGCTGTGTGACTTGCATGGTCATGGCAAGTCATTCAGTTTTGGGGGTGGGCCATAAAATTCCTTAGATCCCAGTCACATGGCTGCCAGCTGCCAACATAGATTCATAGATGTTAGGGTCGGAAGGGACCTCAATAGATCATCGAGTCCGACTCCCTGCATATGCAGGAAAGAGTGCTGGGTCTAGATGACCCCATCTAGATGCTTATCTAACCTCCTCTTGAAGACCCCCAGGGTAGGGGAGAGCACCACCTTCCTTGGGAGCCCGTTCCAGACCTTGGCCACTCTAACTGTGAAGAAGTTCTTCCTAATGTCCAATCTAAATCTGCTCCCTGCTAGCTTGTGGCCATTATTTCTTGTAACCCCTGGGGGTGCCTTGGTGAATAAATACTCACCAATTCCCTTCTGTGCCCTCGTGATGAACTTAGAGCCCTGCATCAGGAGCCTGTAGGGGAGTGGGGAGCTCCTAACTGCCCATGCCCTGCTCCTCAACTGTTGCGTCCATGGGCATTTCCACAGGCCCTGGATGTTACCTGCATGCCCACTTTTTTAAAGTTGTGGGTTACTGTAAACTCAACTTTGCAAAGTCTCATAGTGCTCTGCACCTTAAAGCAGGTGTGAAGCTGGTAGCCAGGTGCCCCCAAAAGTGACAAGTGGGGAGTGAGGAGCTCCCAGCTCCCCAGCTGGTGCTTACACAGGACAGGGAGAAAGGCTTCCTAATTTCTGGGTCCTGGCACTCAGGTAACTTTAAAGAAAGCATCTGCAGCTGGGCTGCAGCCATGCTTTTTAAATCTCTCTGGGCACTAGGACCCAGACCCTGGGGAACCTTTTCCTGGTATCTGGGTCCAAGCACCCAGGAGGTTTAACAAATGTAGCTGCATTTTTAAAAGTCCTCCTGTGCTAGGAATCATGGTGCAGAACACCGGGAGCTCCCAGCTGCTGATGCCCACACACCATGAACTTGCACCTGCAGCTGGGGAGCAGGGGGCTCCCAGCTGCCAGTTCCACAAGTACCACAGAAACTTAAACAGGGCACACTGCTGGGGCTGCCAACTGCATGACCATGTTTTAAGGGTCCAGGACACACTGAGCCCAAAAATCCCTGATGTCAGACTAATGCTGTCCCTCCTGTCTGCCTCTGGGAGTTGGGTAGGGAGTGGCCGGGCCCAGGGCCCTCGGGTTGTCCCATGTCAGATTTGAGCATTGGGATTTGTCAAGGGTCAGCTCGAACATGCAGCATGTTCAATTTGAGGCATGATACAAATGTGCAACAGTTTTGTGGCTCATTAAATGATGTCCATGTTAGATGTGGAAATCTTTGTGGCTTATTTGCCATGTTGTCATGCCATAAATTGGCTTTAACTCCTTGGTGATTAACACTTTAATCAAGCCACAGATAGAACATGTGCCAGGCCCCAATACTGAGGTTAATAGTAAGTATCTGTATATTGAGAAAAACAGATTTTTAGAGGCTTTCAAATGCCAGACTTTCTCATGTGATGGGAACTGGTTGTGAAGAACTGTAGTAGTACTGTAGATGCAGCATACCTTCAAGAGAGAGCAGTATGATTACTCCCCAAAGCAACCCATTAATCTGATTTCTCTCCTTGAACTTCCTAGCTGAAGGAAGTCTTCCGGAAGCAGCTGGAGAAGGCAGAGTCTGAAATAAAGAAAACTACCGCCATTATTGCAGAATATAAACAAGTAATGTTCATATAGAAATTGTTTTTCATACATATTTCTTGTAAGCCATTTTAAGGTTCCCCCCACTCCTCTACCCCAGGCATACTGTACCTCTAGGGTTCTAGTCTCACTATTCTTGCACATCTTGCTTCAGGCTTTCTGGAAGCATACTCTGGAGATGGTTGTAATTCTTCTTGCAGTTTTCCAACAGGAATCCCCTAGTTTCTGTGGCTAATCATTTATTTATTGGATTTATATGCCACCATTCCCAACAAAGGTTCAGGGTGGTTTTCATTACATCCATTATCCTGTTCTCAGCACACTGAAGTTGTAATGTTTCTTCTATCCTTCTCCTGCATGTGAGGCTGAACTGTGTAGTCCAGCTGCACCATTAAATTGACTAAATCAATCTGCACATTAAGGTTGTATCTTGAATACAACCATATCTTGCTATCACTAATGATGGATTTCCTATAAGAAAACAAATGTGCTGATTTTCTGTGGCAGTAGTTAAGTGAAGCCATAAGAGGTTCTAATAATAAATATTGCTGAAATGTACTGCAATAATTCATTTCTTAGCAAATTAAACTTTATTAAAAGATATGCTTTCTCTCCTTCAGATTTGTTCCCAGCTGAGTACTAGGCTGGAGAAACAACAGGCAGCAAGTAAAGATGAACTGGAGGTTGTGAAGGTGAGAATGAGGCCTCTTCATGTGAGATGTCATTAACTCAAATATTTCATTTCCTTTGTAGAACTGGCAAAAACTGTGAAGGAATGACATTACATTTTCTAATAAAACATGAGGGAAAGGGTGCCCTTTGTAGGAGACTGACCTTCATCTCCATTTTGCACAGCTGAAGGATGGGGATGGAGAAACAAGAACAGCTTGAAGTTACCTCTGTATCCTGTAAATTCTGAGCTGCCCATGGTGTAATTTAGGCAGACCAGAGAACTGCTTTTGTTTACAGTGGTCCCACCTGGGCTTCTTAGAGTATCTGTATCAATACTTCTCCCATCCTCAGTGTGCCTTCAGAACTCCAAGGGGACTTGCATAGAGCAACCTATGACTATCCTGTTCAGTGTTCACACTTTTGTACTTTCACCTGGTCAAGGGACTTCTACAACCTGTTTATACCATCACTGCAATATGTGCAGCATTATAACAGAGAGAAGACTTCCTCCCTCTGCTTCTGTAGTTTTCCAGCTTTCTGAAAAATACATACATTGCTCTCTAGTGGCAAGTCTCTGTCTTGTGCTATGGTTATAAATATTTTACTGCTTAGTATATCATGTTAAACCAGATATTTTACACATGCTTACAAGCAAGTGGCATTATCATGTACTATTAAAAAAGTGGTAATATTTCTGAAATAGGAATTTCATCCACTCTTATGGTTACTTCTGTAGTACTAAAAGTAGTTTCACAAGGATAAAGACTAGGCTTAATGTTCCACTATTATCTTTAAATAGTTCAATAAATAGTTTTGCTTGTTTACCATTGATTAAGTGTTGTGAAAGCCATGGAAAAATGACTATATTAGCAGCCACTGGTAGTTGCCTAACTCTTCAGATCAACATCATACACAATTTACTGTTGTATGGCAAAAGTTCTTTGTTCTTGGTACACCATATAAGAACCTAACACTTAATAGTGCAGTAGCAACCACTGTATCCAGAAGGGGTTCCCTGTTTCTAGGGACTAAGAAGAATCTGAGTGAGAATGGGTTTCTGAGCAGTGTCACATAGCTATAATTCTTTTCCAGCAGCTGTATTAACCTTAACTTTTGGTCAAGGGCTTCATTTCTATTTTAAAAAAGAAAAGAAAACTAGAGAAAAACTCTGAAATGAAATCTACTCTATTGAAACATGCTAATATTAACGCTGCAGAAATATTGCAAGTCTTGGCAACAAGAAAGTCTGCATGAGTTTCAACGTTCAGAGTGCTGGAAAAAATACATAATTAAACAACATCCTGAATGGATTTTTAGGGGTTCTTATCCTGTTGTAGGAGCCCATGTCTGTGGTTCCATTAAGGTATGTCTAAGTGTGAAATGTCACATGCTTGATGGCTCCCTAATTACCATCAGAAAGGAAATCTGATATAAGTGCAGTTTGAGAAACAAAATACTTGTAACACAACTAAAAATGGTTCTGTGCCTCTTCCAGAGTAAAGTGATGGCCTGCAAACACTGTAGTGAGATTTTCAGTAAGGAGGGGGCACTAAAGCTGCCTGCTGTAAGCAGAGAGAGCCAGGGAACAGAAGTGGATGATGAGAAGGATGCTCTTAAGAAACAGCTGAGGGAGATGGAGCTGGAACTGGCACAGACTAAACTGCAGCTTGTGGAAGCCAAGTGCAAAATTCAGGTATGTATAACTTCTAGTTTCCTACTGCAGAAAACTGGTATGTGTGGGGTTTGTTTTGTTTTTTTTTGCCATCCACAAAGATGCAGTGATTATATTAAGCCCTGTCTATCCTACAGCTGGATGGGGAATCCAGTTACAAAAAACTCTCCCTGAGCTGGTCACATTCTGTAGTATAGTTGATATTCTAACTGTGTTAATGATTCATAGAAACAGTTGCTCTAAAGGGTAATCTAAAGAGGTACAAGAGCTCTACACTTGAGTTTGATGTTATATAGGCCTAAAATTTCTTTAAATACATGGTGTCTCTTTTTAAAGACTGAACCTGGTTTTCTTGCATGTGCATGTAAAGGAGTTAAGAACTAGACAGTGATTAATGGGTTATATGAAATATAGCACATTACATCTGTCCATAATGACTCCATGTGAAAAGGAAATCTAACCATAGCTGGTTCTTTGAAACTCTGGGCTCAAGTCATGGTACGCTCTTATTCTAGGACATAAGGGGAGACTTCTTATGTCTTTTCACTCTTGCACTGGAGTTGAATGTAGCCATCCTTGCATAAGACTTGGCTTTAAGGGAGACATGAACATAATATAGAAGAGTGCATACTGCATCCTCTTGAAGGTCAATAAGCCTTAAGGAATTTTGGGAAGGTTGAGACCCAGAACTTCTTTGAAATTCTGTTGGGGTACTACAGCTGTACACCATTCCCATTCAATGACATTCTAGCCTTTAGTAATTGAAACATATAGTATTCTGTTTTAGAAATATAACTTTTATTTATGGTCCCATTTTGCCCCATCTCTATCTGGAACACTCTCTTTTCTATTTAGCTTGTGGGGACTATTACTTATAGCGGTAACCTCTGCCTCAGGTTGTGTTATCGTGTGGGGTATCTTCAACATTGTTTAGTAAGAAGTTTTGTCTGAGTAAGGCACCCTTAGACAGTATTCATCCTTCACTGGTTCAGATGTAGCATATGACAGCTCCTTCCTTTTATAATGTTATTCTGCTTTGCATTTTGACTTGTGTGCCATGATAATTTGGTGCTAACATCATCCTTTATCCAGTGTCAAACCTCATGAGCTCACTGTGTGTGTATTAGACACACAGACTCACTCACTCACTCTTACCTGTACCTTTGCTACACCAGCCCATATCGCCAGTAAGAGTATCTTATGCTGACCTATAGTTGGACTTGACCAATATTTTTGTGAGCTCCAAGAACCATGAGGTGTTAATTTTCAGTCTCCTTTCCATGCTCTCAAAGAAAAAGGATTATAATTTGTTATAATATCTTCTGCCATTCAGCAAACTTTCTCTTCCCCTGCATGAATGTGGTGAGGGAAAGCTGGGTTAAAAGGACTGACTTTGAAGATGTCTTTCTGTAACAAATGGTTTTCTGATCTTACCTTGACTATTCTACTTCCTTAGGAGCTGGAGCATCAGAGAGGAGCCCTTATGAATGAAATCCAAGCTGCCAGAAACTCTTGGTTTAGCAAAACCCTGAACTCTATCAAAACAGCCACAGGCACACAGCCACCTCAGCAGCCTCAGCCATCGCAGCCACCCAAAGAGAGCAGTACATAGTTCCAGCCAGATCTCAGGCACAAGAGCACAAAGAACAACGCAGTTGAACCCTGGAGGATTTTTTTTTTTTCACTGGTCTCTCCTCTTGGGGAAAGGCAGGAAGGCAGGCCTTGAAGTGAAATCCTTCAGTGTTTTTCATTCATTCTGGTGTGACCCTTTTCAAGGGGAAGTTAAAGAATCCTGTTTTATGTTGAATACCTGTTTCCCAGCTGCCTTGCTGAAAGCCACATTCTGATACCTTCATACTTTTACACTTTATTTTATATGCCTAAATGTTAAGATGGATAATAAATAATTCAAAACTAAGTCTTTAGTATATGTCTAATTATAATTATTCAAAATTATTTTTGTCTTGCATAAACCAGATTTTTTTTTCCTTCTGGGGGAAGAGACAGAGGGCAGCGTTAGAGTATTGAAACATAAATATCAAAGAAAGCACAGTGTAATGCCGGGCTGTACTCTGGTGTCTAGGATTGCTCATGCCATGGGATCATCTCAAAAGTTTGTAGCTGTGATTTGCATCCCCAGAGAAGCACTTTCCCTATATTATCAAGCATAGGTCATAGGCTACAGCCAAGAAGATCTTCTGCTCTTTTTGTTATAGCACAAGTGGTTATATAATCTTCCTTGGAAATAGTCTGTGTTGGATTACTTTTTTGCACAAATGCAAGGAGTGCAGGTCTTCCTGGTACTAAACAGCAGCTTTGTTTTACTTCTTGTTTTACAGCTGACTAGAATTAAAAAAAACAAATTTTTTTGTTCCCTTCTTACTCTTTGCTGCTTTTACTACTCCAGAAATGATTCCTTGCATAAGAACAACGGTAAAACTATTCTTTTTCTTCCAAGTAGGTAAGAAACCTTACTTAGGTTTGATATTCTGCTTACCCTGTGCAACAGCAGGTGTTTTTTTGTAAGAGGAGTCGATGGAAATATCTTCCTAAAACACAAGGCTTAAGCATTGAATTTGACACAGAACTGAAGGCATTGAATCAAAAAGTTCTTTTGCACAGGAAAATAAAACACCATGGAAAAAACATCTATTTGTTTTTTATGCTAGATTACAGAACACTTAAGTCACTGTGTATTTTTTTTTTTTAAAGAGGAAAAATATTTAAATGGGAAACAAAACCTAGACTTTTTCCATGGGGTAAACTTTTCTGATGATTCCAAGCCTGTCTGAAAATGCAGTTTTTTTATATCTCTAAGACAAAAGTGCAAAAGCATTTGTTATGTTTTTGATTGAACATAAACATGTTTATAAAAATATTTCGTGGAAAATTAACCTATTGCTTAAACTGATGGAAATATTTTTTGAATTATATTTAACATGTCTTTAAGAAAGTCTTGCAGATAAATATCATTCCTGGACAAGAGGTTAGTTGTGTGTTAAGTTTCCCATGTTATAAAATTGTTTCTGGGACATTAGTCTTGTTTTGTTTTATTAAACTACGTAATGCAAATATCTTGTCAGATTTGTACAATAAAGTTTAATGATACTCATCTCATGTAGTACAAGTTTTAACGTTTACCTGTGCCAAATGAGTCATTCTAAGAAGCAGTCAGCTGTTTCAAGTAGAGATCAAAAGACAGTCACTGTTTTCAGGCAGCAAGTGTCCAAGAACTTGGTGACATAGATTCTTCCTTCTAAGAACAGAGATGGATAAAAAGTTAAAAGTTCCTCTAGTGATAGTAATTTATAAATTTACCCACAAGAACAGTGATTGTCTGAATGTTGTTACATAGTGAAATCAAACCAAGAGAGAGATCTGCAAATAAAACTGGTGTGTGTTTCTCCCATCAATTTATTGCTACTAATACCTATCAGAATACTCAAAGATCATGTTCTCATCCTGTAGAATCTCTAGTACCAAAATTGTTAATTCACTTGCCAGTACCATCTCATGCATAATTAAATTCTCTAGAAAGCTGGAGTTGATCATTATTAAATATACCTTACTAGCCTCCATGATAATTTCTGTACTGAACTACTTAAAAGTACCATGCTGATAGCCAGCATTATTGGTATCAAACCACCACCATTATCTAACATTTCTCATTTATATTCTAATTCTTTAAGTTATGCCTGCAGTTTGATTTGTAATATTTTTCTGATGAAGCTCATAAATGCAATTCCAATCAGAAAAGTTACTAAAAATGGCACCCATTTTACCCAATGTAGCAGCTCTCTGTGGGTCTTCCAACTCAGATCTCTCTTGTCAAAAACATGTTTGCTCCCCATTAGCCATGATGAACTCTTAACAGCTTTAGGAGTAGAAGCTGGAAACTCATGTGCATTATATTAGCAATAAAAGGGCTGATGGCAGAATCTTCATTCCTGGTAATGTTAAAAGAGGTAGAATATAGTTTAAGTCTTTTCTGTCTCTCTGAAGGTGAGTTTGTAGCATTGGCAATTAAAAGAGTAATATTTTGACCTAGAAATTGCAAATCTTGCTTGAAATTACTGGAAGAGAATAATCAAAATAACTTGATGTTATTTCTGTGTCACTTTTTATGATGGTGACCTTGTTCTATTGAATAAACACACAGAGTTGATAAGATTGCAAAGTAGTAACAGGTGAGCAAAAAATCCTACTTCTAACTTATAAATACAAGTAATTTAATATTGTAATAGTGATTTAAAATCTGGGTTTTATTTAGCCCTGTCAATGCTGAATGACAGAACCAGGTACAGACAAGAGGAACGTCGTATGCTGGCTGATCTGTCTGGTAGCTTGATATTTGTTCAGGTTATAAAGTTTCCCACTGAAAAAGTCAGTCACACTAATGTGAATATGTTCAACTGGGACTGAAGTAGTCAACATAGCGCAAAGCCTTCAAGACAACTGATATTTTTTTTTAAGATTCAGTACTGCATGTCTGCACCCAACAGTTGTATAAGATTGACTTCAGATTCATATGTAAGGAATAAGCATTATAGATTTTTTTCCCCTTTTATTAAGAATAAATTATTCTAAAATATGGCCTTCATTTTACATAGGAAAAAAAGCTTTGTAAAGAATATAGTTTGGTGCAGTTGTTGGGTACTAATCTCTTATAGGGATGCACAAGACAGAAAGAAAAAGAACTTGTTTTCACTTTAAACAGAAATTGTTTTTTATTACGGGATAACACTTTACAAGATAAATAAGCAAGTTAGATAAGTTGCATTGGAGATCTCAACTAATCTTGGCTATCTTTGTGGATCAGCCTTTATTTATTTATTTACAGTGCATATTTTACATGATTTCACACATCCCAAATTGGCTGTGGAGAATTAAATGAAACTTTGGAAATCTAACTATATGGCTTAATTTAGAGACATGGTCAGTTGCTCAGGGTCTGAAGCATTGATAGTGATTGGAACCAATAATAGGAAAAGTAATCAACCCTGTAATCAGTTACCCAGCTTGATAAACATCCCTTTCTCTGTCCTTGTCATTAAATAATATGTTCTTGTCCTTGCTACAGCTAAGTTACATTTAGATCAAAAGAAAAAAAAACAACTTCCTTTGTATGGGAAACCATGTGGAAGAATTTGTTATTTAGCTATTACATTTCCTATTGCACTGGATTTTTCCCCCTGTTTTGTCCTTCGCTGTTTCATTAAAAACCCTAATCATTTGGAACAAAAAGCAGGATGAGTTTTCTTCTCCCACTAAAGAATGGAGCATCAGGCAGGTCAAAAGCCCTCCTCTTGAAATTAGGGTCTTAGTAGTCATACCAGTCAAGTGAATTTTTGTAGTCTACGTGGAGAGAAATCGAGTACCACATCGTTTCTGTTGCAAAACATTGACCTGAAATCAATGGATAAACTCCTGCTGACTTCAGCAGGGCTAGGATTTCATCCACAGAGTTTAGTACATATCATAAACACACAGACTAGCGGAATGGACGTGCTCATTTATAATATATAAAACATTACTGTACTAACTGCTGCAATTAAATATGTAATTAAATATGAAGAAAAATGTCCTTGCTAATGTGTCACAATTGCTTTCTAGGAAACAGGCAGGAGTAAATTTTGACACAGAGAGAAATAAACCCCTGAAATTCATGGCAAAACTTATATGAGCAAGGATGGTAGAAACTTGTATTTTCTCCGGTGATGAAGCAATGAGAGGGATCCTGGGCTAATCAGTGTATGGTCATATAATCTAATAAGCCTAAATAGTTTTCAGCACTGAAAATGTTAACTTTTCATTATATAATGCTGTCTTTATTTCTCAATCAGTAGAGAGAATCCTTCAGCATATGTTCTTTCAATATTTTGAAGATCCAAGTAATGGCTTTATCTAAAGGATGAATCAGTGTTTTGATCAACAAGTCGATACATTGTAAAGCAATCTATTGTACAATAATGGGCTTTGGCAGACATGTGGCATTGTGTATGCCCAGGGATGTGAACACAGCATAGCACCATAGATTTTTTTCTCTTAATGAATACATACTTTTATTCTGCATTTCCTTTCTAGTTATTATACTAACATCCCATGGGGGGCTGTACCACCACAAAAAGCATCTCCATCCAAATACTTCAGTGCTAATAGTGCATACATAAATGTTATCCCCTCTCATACTGGACCTTTTAATTAGAAAAAAGTAGTGAACTGACTTCTGAACATGCATGCATACAACAATATTGTCTCCAAACTGCACTTACATGTAGAAAGCATCAACAGAGAATCATACAGAATTAATTAATACCTTTCCCAGTTCAGAGGCCAGCAAAACGAATTTATTTCAGAACTGTTATCCACCATGCACATTTCTATCCCACAGGAATACAGAGCTGTTTGTAATTTCTTCCAGACTCCTGCTGTTTTGCTCTTGAATGTATTTCATACTTATTTTTACCAGGAAAACTATGAGCAGGCAATTAGAACTTTTTCTTCCTTCTCTTTATTTTCTCATTCAGTGAGACTTGCTCTTATTTAACCTGTAAAGGAGTATATATGTATCTTTGGGAAACTATATATATTATATAGAATAATATATAAGAAACTGAATTTCAAGGGGATAAATACATCAAAAGGGTCTAGTGTAATGTTTCACTCATGTGATTTAATACCACTGGAATCCTGGGCTGTACTGATTTCCTTTCAGTTTCTCTTATTTTTGTATTTTGTATAGTACATGGATCCACCTGCTAACTGTAAAGAGCAAATGTTTTCAGCTTATTTCCAGTTCCCTCTTGTCCTGATTCCTTCTATCCAATAATCCACAGAATTAAACCATTGTGAATATTGTTTTCAAGAATTATACTGGGAGCCATTTCACTTACACCCATTGTTTTCTCACGAAATAAAACGACTCTGGCAAAAATCACCTTTATGATATATTTAATCGGAAAGAGAAAAGATGACAGTTGAAAGCAGATGTGAGCCTAAGCCAAGAAATCTGGACTCCTATCCCTACTTCTCCAAAGACCAAGTGGGGGGGAGGAGGGGCTAGTTCCAGGGGTATTATTTAACTTAGTTAAATAGGGGCCACCTGCAAAAGTTTGCTCAAGACTGAAACTGCCCAAAAGCTGGGGTTAAAACCCATCAGTATTAATTTTGGTCCATCCCTAAGAGAAGCACTGAGAATGGGTTTGGTAGAAACAGATTTGTGGTATTAGACCCATGACTGGGAATATTTCAGAACTGCCAATTATTTGCTGTGTAAGAAATCCATGTATTATATAAAGTATAATATAGAAATATAAATGTAATGCTTGTTATTAAAAGTGCAATTTAATGTACATGGTCACAAGAAATGTTTACTTTTTTAAATGTTACAAACTTGTTTGGATCAGTATCTTGTTATCATTGTGTGAATGATGCCTTGTAAAATAAACGGAAATGCAAACAAAATGGGAATGAGGTGCTTGCTTTCATAAGCCACTTGTGTAACTGATACCTTCATGTGGTCTGCTTAAGTGGTTTGACTCCACATAAAATAATAAATGTTACTACGAACAGATACACCTGCTTTGCTGATGTGCTTACAGTAACTCACTTTGGTTATTTCCAGGTGCATAGTATTAGTCTACTAAATTCCATCAATAAATTCAGCGTTTCATACTAACTGACTTGTTGCAAGGCCCTTTGATAATGCAAGGCTCCATTGATAATGTTCTGGCATGCAGATATAAAGATCTGGTAGGTCATGTGGTTTTTCCTCTCTGAAAGCTTCTAGAGGTGGATATCATCTTCATTACTGAGAAGATGCTGTACTTAAAAAGCTGCTAGAAACAATGAGAAGGTTCTAGTCAATACTACACATAATACTTGAGGATGTTGCTATCCAGGTAGACCAAAACGGCCAATGAAAGTATATGCAAAGTGAGTAGGCAATGAGGAAGCTGAGTAGTATACCTAGGAGAAAAGAAGGGCCAGGGAAGCAGAGCAGAAAATAAAGTGAAACACATGCATAGGAAGAGGATATGAAGGCACCAGCCAGAAAAGCTGTGTAAGCACAACGAAGAGGATGAGGCAACTCAAAGTCCTAGATGAGAGAGAAAGAAAGCAACAGTTAAAAAAAAAGATGATGAATATTAAAAACATAAATGGACATTACATTGGTTAAAAGTACACTAATACTTTCTTAAGGCTATTTTTTTCATGTAAAAAATAGTCATAGGTCCCATAAGTAGGAGAAGACAATTCTTCTGTGCAGATTAAGAACTGGGGCAAGGGGAAGTGTAGTCATTGCCACGGAGGCAGTGGGTGGCACTTGGGAAGCAGACATAATGACATTAGGGTAGGCAGTTGGTCAAGTAATTTTAACCAGCCAATTACTCACAACACGTTTCTCATTGATTCTCTTTTCTAACAAGGTCCATGGACACTTGCCCTTCAGCCTTTACCAATCTCAAGTGTGCAGAATAGGGCTTGCCTGCCATTGGCAGGACAGAGGAGCCAGGCCCTTCAAGGAGCCTGACACTTGCTGTTTTGCTTCACCAGTTGAGGTAGGGGTTGCACAGCTCTCTGTTGTGTAGCATTTAATCAATCAAATAATGAAAAAAGTATAGTGGTCATTCAGTTCAGACTTTATGCTCCCAGCCATTCTAATTAGACTCTGGTTTATTTTTCCTGAGTATTTTGGTGCTTTGTTTCTGGCTCAGGGCCTGTTGCTTGGCTCTTTCTGATGGAGTTCCACAGAAGATGCCTAAACCCAGTAAGAGTTATTTTTCCTCCCTAGCAAAGTGCACATAATATCCAACCCCTGAAGCAGCTCCTTGATTTCTTTCCCTAGGTATGAGAACAGGTAGACAAACCTTCCTAAAGGAGCCATCCAGACATCAGAAGGAGGATCATTCTCTTAACTGTCTAATTGAAAGGATTCCTCATTTAAACGTGAGACATTCTCAGCACTTTAGGTCTGTGGTCCTTGTTTCTAAAGAATGTCTCTAGTGAAAAGAGCAAGCTTACAGCACCATACATGTGGATTACTGGAATGAATGATGTTTTCATTTGTGTCTAAAACTCAAATTCTAAAATTATATAGCTTCCTAATACATGAATACTGGAGAAGAGAGGGGCAGTTACAAATGGGCACTCACAGGAATCAGGCTGGGGACACACAATGGGAAAGATCCCCTTTTTCCTTTAACTATAAATTAAATAATAAGGCTACTGGTGACTCATTGCTCTAAGCATCCAAGATCTGAAGATCAATTATGGTCAGTGGCAGCAGCAACTCCTTGATTTGAGTATGATCTATGATCTCTATCATGGCTGACTGATCTTGAGGTGATTTGAGAGTCTAATCCTTGAGTCAGATCCACCCTCAGAAGCAGACTGCTGCTTGGTTGAGGTTATGGCTTCATTGGAGTCAGTTAGCAGCTAGCTCCTCCCAAACTCTTGAGCTAAGGACAGATATATTACACACAAACCGATTTAAGTGATCAGAAACGAATTTAAACCTGTAACAGAACAGACATTCAGTGCACATAAACAAGTTGCAAAATAGCCAAAACCAGTTTGAGATAAACCTGGTTGAATGTAGTATCAGACTTAACTGATTTGGCTCAAACCGGTGTATGCAACATCTGTCCCAGCCCCCTTGCTGGTTTAAGATAAACCAGGTACCCCCAGCATCCCAGCATGCTCTCTGAGCTGGGTGCGACTCTGCTCCACAGCACAGCTGGCCCCGCTCCTCTGTTCTGTAGCCAGAGCAGGGACAGCCCTAGTGGAGGCACTGGCAGGTGTGACCCCGCTAATGCAAAGTGGGCAGGGAGGGAGTTAATCCTGCCCCCCTTTTCCTTTCCCCTCACGCAGCTGGGCTCAGCTGTCTGCTGGGGCGGGGGCTGCAGCGGCGGCCCCTGGAGCTGGCGGGGGAGGGAATGTCCCGTGCTGGGGGTCACTCTTCCCCCTCTTCTGCCTCCACAGGGGCAGCGGGAGCGCGGAGCTCAGCTGGGCAGGGGGTGGGGTGCAGAGTGTAGGGACCCGCACACACTCCCCCCCCATAGCGTGCAGCCCCCGCTGCCTGGCAGGCGCGTGCCTGATGCAGGCGCAGAGCGGGGAGTGGAGCCTACCTTATCCCCGAGGCTGTGCTCCCTGCGCCTCTAACTCCAGCCCTGGCAGCGGGGGAAGCCTCACACTGGAGCCTGCTGTCCAGCGCGGGGCTTCCCCGCTGCACCTGTGGCGCTTGCTGTAGGTGCGCAGCGGAGCCCGGGCCAGGGCATGGAAGCAGCCGGGCGGGCTGCGGGGCTGTGCTCCTTGCCCCAGTGCGGCGCTGCCTGCCTCTGTCCCCCGGGCTCCGCGTTGGGCCCCTGCAGCGCCACGATCACAGCAAGGAAGCCCCGCACTGGACTCTGTGGGGAAGCGGGAGCAGGGCTCCCTCCACTCCTTGCAGTGCAGGGCTCCTTCCACTCCTCGCAGTGCAGGGCTCCTTCCACTCCTTGCAGTGCGGGGACTGCGCAGCCGGGAGCAGGGAGATGGCAGGCTCCAGTGCGGGGCTTCCTTCCCTCACTGCCAGGGCTGGAGCTACAGGCTCTGGCCAGCTACACACCCTGCCCAGTTGAGCTCCGGGCTCCTGCTGCCCCTCTGCCAGGAGGAGGGGGAAGAGTCCCCCAACATGGAACAGAGCCTCCCCTGCCCTGGAGGGGGAAGGAGTGACAGGAAGAGTCCCCCTCTGGGGTTGGGCAGCCTCCCATTTAGCCCCCCCAGCAATGGGGGAGAAGCAGGGGGAAGAGTCCCCACTGGGGTCAGGCAGTCTCACAGAGCACCCCTCCCCACCCCACCATAGGGGGGGGAGAGGAGAAGGGAGAAGAGCCCCCCCAGCACCGAACAGGGTCCCCCTCCTGGCCCTCAGTGGGCAGCGGGGAGAGGGAGAAGGGGGACGAGTTCCTCTCTGGGACTGGGCAGTGCTGTGCGCCCAGATTGCTCCTGGCTGTCAGGGGGCCACTGCAGCCGGCCTGCCAGGGCCTGGCCATGCCCCCTCCTCCGCTCACCCTCCCTGTGGAATTCAACTGCTCTAGCACCCCGGGCTTCTGGCTTGACTCACTGCAGGCATGTGCTGGATGTCTATCCGTTTACAAACCAGTTCACTCTCTGCAGGTTAGACTAACTTGCAAACACTGAATCAATTCAGGTTCAGGTTTTTTGAATGTCTGTCCCTAGTTCAGATGTAGGTGTCTGTTTTCTTGAGGGATGCCTTCTATGTCCTTATAGCATTTTCTCTGGCAACTGTGAGATTTCAGGCTGCAACTAAGCTAGGAATAGGGCACTTGTTTTGGAAGCTGAGAGTTGGGCATCTGCATACAATGTCCCCTCCAGAGAAGTCAGTGCTTGTGGCTCACAGAGACTATGCTGGTAACATTAGCTTCAGTGATGCTGGCGTTTGTGCAACGAACATTTGATGCAAAGGATTTTTTGGAAGCATTGTTGGTGATAGTGGTAAGATTAATCACAAAGTTAACGGTATTGTTTTTTTTTATGACAATTCAACTGAAGACTTCAAAAAAGAATATGGATTGATGGGTCTGGTGTGATCGAGAATCTATTTAAACTGCTCTATGGAACACTGCCATCCTTACAAGTCAATCCCAGAATTTGGACATTAGGATTTAGTTATTTCAATTTGATCTGGTATTCCCCCAAGAAACTTAGCTTTCTAATGACTTAGTGTTTTATTTGTCAGGCTTTCAGTCCCTTTTCAATGTAGCATTCAGAGTAAAACCAGTCAGACTGTCAAGTGTTCTGGCCATTCTTGAATCTACTAAATTAAAGCAAATTAATACCTGGCAAACCTCTCCTTACAACAGTACAGTATTAGTTTTCTGCATGCAGCCTTTGTACTAGCCCTGTTTATTTCTCCCTTGGAACTCCACTATCTATAATGATTTTTGTGGACAGAGCTTCCTCATTTATCTATGTATAGAAAATTTCCATCTGAAGTGGTTTAATTCTTCCTTCAACTTGGTTAGTGGGATGATACCTCCACTCTTTCCCATATATTCTAAGTACAAACATGAGAAATGCATCAGGTGTAGTTTTATAAGGATTCTTGTTGGAGGTCTTGAAGTACAGAGGTTGCAATGATTGTGAGGGTCATTTTACAATCTCTTTTTGTAGTGGGAGAAATGTGCTTGATTATATGGCCATTGCAATATTGTTTCTCTAATTTCTTACTGGTGGTCTTTACTCAGACAGCAATCACCAATCCCTGCAAGTACATTTCTACTCTCCAGAAGCTTTATTCTGGAGGGATTTGGGGAGATTGTGTCTTATTCAGGATTTTTGAAAACTCAAAGTGAATTAAGTGGAATCCTTTAGCTAAGTCTAAAAAATAACAGAGCATCCAGCAATCTGTTGGTTTTTAAGAACCAATTTTGTACCTTGATGATCCAGAGTAAATCTACATGCTGTTTATTAAGATAATTTAAAAAATCCAGACTAAAAAGGGGTATTTATGATCTTTTAAAGAATAAAAAAATATATACAATTTTAGTTCCTTCAGTTGTAAGAAATGGCTTTGTATTATGCCAAGAACTCTTTGATATAATGGCTCCCCTGATTCAATTAAGACAGTAGATATTCTAAAAAGGAATATTTAAAAACAGTGAATAAGAAATGCTATACTGTGATAAGACCTTTTGGAAGGCATTTTAACTTTTGGAACCAGAGAAAAAATAGTCTCTTACTTGGAAGCTGGTAGCAATACACTATGGTGAGATTAAGGTAAATACCAAAGTCCTTATCTCTAGGCATGCTGGGGAAAGAGAACTTTTCCTGACATTTATAATGTTATTTCATCTTTCAGGAAGTAAGGATAAAATTAATTGTGTTAGCAAAATGATTTACTAATAAAAAGTCCAGAGAAATGATAATGTGATCCTGGGATTTATTGCCCAATTAGCATCTTAGATGTGGCTTTTAAAATCTATCCTAAATATTTCTGAGGGAGATAACAGGAATTGTTAACTATACTCGCAAACAAAAAAGCCAGTTTCAGGAATGGCTGTACTGCTACTACTGTTTTGTCCTCTCATTTGATTTGTAGGCAATAGCTGCTCAAGAGGGGAAAATATTATATGGTCTTTGATCTGCAATGCTTTTTTTACTCTATCAGATAGTCTCCAGGACTAACTAGCAAGAACTACTATAGATTTTGGACAACTTTTTTTTTTAACCCTCTATAGTCAAACAGTGGCCAAGATCAGGAAAGGGTAGAAAGAAATAAGGATGTTCAGTTCACCTGTCACAAACAATGTCTATCCAGGCCCCACTCCTTTTTAACTTCTATATGGAGAAAGTGCTTAGTTTAGATGGGCGGCAGTTTTTCTTTTCACAGCTGAAACAGTTTCACTGTCCAAGCTCCTCTAGCCCTGGAGTCGATTAAAATATTTTTCCTACGAGGTGTGCTTAAGGGTTAGTTGTCAGACAATTTAAATAATTTCCCTTGGCCATGGGCTAAGGCAGTATAAACTGAAGACTGATAGTTATATGGAACAGGTCAGGTCCCTCCCACGGGATAAACATGTTGTGACAGAGAGAAGTGCCTTCCTTCCTATATGGACAGTGCTTTGTTTCCTTTCTATCCTCAGGCACAATTTAATCCCATTGGCTTCTGAGAGTTTTCAGGGCTAACAGAAGCGTCCCCTTGCGGTACAGTGCAGACATTTGAAAGAGTTTATGCTTATGCTCCCATTGTACCCCAACAGCTCCTGCCGGGGTACAGATTGGGAATGCATTGACCGGCTAAAGCTCAATACCCAAACACTTACTGTATTTAAACAAATATAAGATGAGGTCTGCCCCCATCAGCATGGGGGAAAAAAAGCCTTGAACCTTATATTCACATACAAAGCAGAGGGGGAGCTGTGGGTCTAACTCTGGCCTTGAGCCCGGATCAGGGCCAGAGTCAGACTCACAATCAGGCCCTCTCAGAGGTCAAGAGAGGCCCGGGCCACATTTTTTGAGGCTCAAAATACAATGCAGTAATTTGTAATAAATGTTCCTTTTTTATTTAACAACTGCTTTTCTAGCTTTTTTCTTCTTCTTTCAATCCTGTCAGTGTATTTCTGTGTCTGTATGTATAACCTCATTTGGAGATAACGTCCAAAGTCTAAATTTGAGGCCTTCCGTGAATGAGAGGCCCGGGCCAAATGGCCCTCCTGGCCCCCCTGTGACAGGCCCTGCTCACAACCACTTCCTGATGCCCCCAGCCACTGCTTCAGGCTGATGTAGCAGTGGGGAGGAGGGGATTCAGGAAACCCTCCAGTACTTAGATTCTTTACCTAGAAAACTATACAACTCTGTACGCTTTTCATATACAGCATTTAAGTATTGCAGGGCCATCTTGTAGTCAAGTAAATATAGTCTAAAGGCCGCGGCACCAAAATCCCCTGGACCCTGGGCAGGTCTGGACCGGACCGGGCTGGGCAGCGCCAGCACAGCCCTCGCTGGCACGCTGAGGCCGAGGGCCACGCCGAGGCCGAGGGCCACGCCCAGCAGGCCCTGGACCCCAGGTCAGCAGCAGGTCACGCTCCAGCAGTCCCGTGGGGCCCGTCTGAGCCCACGACCAGGTGAAGTAACTTGCCTGAGCACCCCAGTGTTGCCAGGTCTTAAATATGAAGTTATCCTATTCGAACCTCAAAATTATCATATTTGCTGAAAAACTACTGTACACTGAAAAATATGCAAACAAGTCTTATTTACTTTCTATTGTTCAGTGTTGATGCCAGTGAGTGAGAACCGGGTCATTGAAGCAGCAGCCTTTATTTGGAGGCATGCAGTCATAAGGTCGTGTTGACAGCAAGCCCAAATGTCAGCAAAGACTCCCTGAGAGTTTTGCCCGCGCTGCATCCAGGAGCTGCCTCAAGCTTCAGTGTACATTTGGGACACGTTCACTTTTATGGATCGCATATCGTGCAAGGGTTAACATGATCACACAAATACGGTAATTACCGCGCCCGACACCACCGCTGCCCCCCCGCGCGCCGCGCCCAAGGGCTCCCAGCCTGCCCGCCCCTCCGTTTCCACGGAAACACGGTTGCCCCGCCCACTCCTACGGGACCCCACCTAGAGTGAGAGGGGCTGGTGGCCCCCTGCGCCAGGACCTTCTAGCTCGGCTACTACCTCTATGGTTCTTCCGGTAGAGCGCCGCGGGCGGAGGGGCGGGGCGGGGCTTATGTAGATCTCGTCGCTAGGGGGCATGTCCGCGCCGGGTTCTCGAGGGGCGTGTAACTAAGGGGCGGGGCTATCGGGAAAGTTCCAGAGCGGGGGGAGGGGAGGAGCGAGGGCGGAGCAGCCGTGCGGCTGAGTCAGTGCGGCGAGCGCGCCCCCTCCCTCGCTCCCGTACCCCGGCGGAGCCAGCGCGTGCTGCGCCGAGCCGGGCCGCGCCACTCCGAGACATGGCGTCGGCGCGGGAGGAGGTGAGTGGCGAGCCGGGCACGGGGAGCCGGTGGCAGCAGCGCCTGGGGGTCTGGCCGGCGGGGCGGGGCGGGGCGGGGCGGGGCGGAGAGGCAGCGGGGGACACGGCGTCCCATGGCCCTCGGGGAGCCAGCGGGCGCCGCCCCGTGAACCGGTGCCGGGTGGCGCTGTTTGCCCCTTGGGACTTCGTGGGCGAAAGGTCTCCGCCACCGCCGGAAGCTATAAGCCGCGCCCAGAAAGGGCGGCCGCAGGGGAAGCGGCAGCTGGCCCCTCGGGCCAGTCATAACAGCGCGGGGCGGGCGCGGGGCCGAGGTCAGTCCGTCACGGGGGCGGGGCGGGGCGGGGAGCGGAGCGCGCCCGGACAGCCCTGGGCACCGCCAGGGCTACTGGCCGTCTGTCACCTGGGCCTGAGCCCCGACTAACCTATTGGCCTCCCCCACCCCGGGAGGCTGCAAAACAGGTGACAGTTGATTACTGGGGACAAATAACAAAAATAGGGATGGGGGTGCTGGTCAGACTAGTGCGCTGAGGGGAGGGACGAGTCTGAGGAGTTGGTGGGCGCTGCCCAGTGAAATGCTGTCTGTGTGTGACGCAGGAAACTGGGCAGGATGAACTCATGGGCTGACCCAGTACGCGGCAGTTCTTGCACGTTCCTGTGTTCGCTGCTGGGGCCGTGTAGGTCACGCCTGTGGGAAACGGCTGGCTGAGGCAACTGCTCACTGAATTTCATGTTGGGGGCTACTTTGCTGGTTTCAAAAAGACTGCAGAGCTGTGGTGCTGAGCATGGTGCTGATGGCGCTCTCGGTGATCCCACTACTGAGAGCTCTGGGCAGCTACTTCTGCTAGCAAGATCAGGGCCGGCATCCTTGGAACGAATAGCCCAGAGATAAAAACCAAAGTCAGAGGGTGTTCAGAGCGGCTTGACTATGAAACTGGCACGTGTAGGAAATTAAAAAAAAAAAAACCCAACAAGTTACCTGCCTCTATCTGTCAGGTTCTAGAAAAAAATGTGAAACTGAGTTATATACTTCATGGTCATTTTAATGTGTAAGGTTAAGTTTGAATGTGTAGCTGTGGAGTGCATCACCAATCTTAATGTAATGTACTATGTTACTTAGCTTTATTAACTCTTGTGATCTGGTGCTAGCATACGCCTTAACTTTTACACTTAGAAAACATTCACACCCTGTCTTAGAGCATGTTTACCAGCATAATTATACTAACATAGATCCATCCCTGTGTAAGTTCTCCTGTGTAGAACACCCCCCCCCCCAATAATCACAAAGTCATCAACAAAGTTGCTTTCTCAGGAGGAAAATAATAAAGATGGATACTGTCACAAGGCAGATTTCTCTTCCAATTGGTGGGAAAAGGAAAATTCTGCAATATTTTTTTTTCATAGAAGTGGAATTCAAAGGTGAGCAATACCCACTAGCATAATAAAGTTACAATATACCTCAGGAACTGGCCTGGGACCAATATGGTGAACAAGAAGGGGGAGAAAACTTTCCAGAGCATCTGGCTTAACAATTGTTTATGTATCCGTCTTTCTTGTGCAACGTGTTTGGGGGAAAAAACACAAAATTCTAGAAGGCAGGAGAGCTTGGGCTCCCTGACTTCAGAAATTGGATTTCCAGACCTAGGAGATCAATGTTTGTCAAGGCCTGAGAGAGAGAGAGTTATTATTAACTTATTAACAAGATTGCTAATTTAGAATTACATAGGTAAATAAACTAGAACAGTATGAAGTTTGATTATCAGATGTTTTAGGCGTCTACCACCATGCAAACAATTAACATAAAGCAATACTAGGACCAAGCAATAGAAGCTGGACAACACTGCTGTAAAGGGTGGAAACAGATGTCACCTGATGTCTCATTTGCACTGCCATAAAATTTTTTATGGCAGCACAAATGCTGAGCAATCAAGTGTTGATCACATTGCCTCTTGTGTCCGCCACCAAGGGCAGGAAAAGGGGCAACATTTGTTTCATCCAGTGAAACGGATCAGCTGTGCCATGACAAGTTTCTTGAAGTTATTACATATGATTCTCTTAGGCCAGAGTAATTGGACTTGCAAAGGCAAAACATACATAAAGCATTGCTCAGCTAAAAACTAAAATATGGCCTTATGAGGTCTTGCTAGACAAAAATGCTAACTCAACAAGATACTTTTCATTTTTTTTTGTTAAAGGACACAGAAAAATATCACCCCTAAAATGAGTCCACCTCTCAGTTCTGCTACCCTGGGAATAAGGGAGTGAAACTAGTCCAAGTATTAGTAGCAGGTCTGTATTCTCCAGCTGCTTTTGTGAGTTCAGCAAAACTCAGGTCCACATGGTAACCTAAATTTATATTTAGAGCTGCTTTAGAGGCTGCTGGGTATGCAGGCGCTTTATTTCTTTTGGACACTCAATGAGTGAAGGGGCTCAACAGTTTGCCTCAGGTGAAGTAGCATGTAATCCAGTGCACATATATGGTCTTTTATTCTTAAACCCAGCTGCAGAAAGACTTGGAAGAGGTTAAAGAGCTGTTGAACAAAGCCACAAGAAAAAGAATTCAGGATGTCCTGATGGCAGAAAAGCATAAGATAGAGACAGAAATCAAGAACCAGCCAGGACCCAAGCCCAAAAGTGATGCAGTAGAGGAAGAGAAACCACCAGCTGGAGGATATACTGTGAAAATCAACAATTACGGTAAGCTTGCACTTCCAACTTCCTGCTGAGAAAATACGTTTTAACAGAGCTGAGGGCACTGTTAGTGCCAACCAGTGGTTAATGAGTTATAATTGTGTAATCATGAAGGTGACAGAGGGAGGTCGTGCTCAGTTTGTGTGTGTTTGCATCTTTTAAAATATAGGGGTAATAACTGCCCAGTATGGAACATGATGTTTTAAATGTGGGATGTTTAGAAGAGGGGAGGACAGAGTTTCTGGAATTCCTCATCTCTCTTCCTAGCCCCAAGCAAAATAAGCCCACCCCTTTAGGAGGGGGCAGGATATGTTACACAGCGGTTGCTCCTGTGAAGCATTGAGATCCTCTCCTGAATTACAGTAAACGTTTTGTTAACCGGTATCTTACAAGTCGGCATGCTATACTAACCGGCATGCCGGCTTGTAAGATAAAGTGAAACTGGAAGTGCCTGCCGTGGCATTTTTGGTTTCTCCGACCTCCGTGGCTCAGGGCAAAGCAGCTTGCACTGCTGAGCCCCCACAGCCCAGGGGCATAACAGACTGCGGGGTCTGCCCCACAGGTCCTCAGGGCCTGCGGGAGTGGTGGTGATGCTGCGGGAGGGACGCCCCAGACGTGGCAGGAGAATCTGTGGCCAGGGCCGCTCAATTAACGGGCATATTTTTGTTATCCAGCATCCCCCATTCCCAGGGGATGCAGGATAACAGAGCTTTTACTGTACCTGTAGCCAAAGCATGGGGTGGGTAAAGTTAAGCACCCCCAAATTCTACTCCCTATTAATGCAGGGAATTACTGCTTTCTGACCTGCCCAACCATAAGTACCCCTTCCCCAGTACTTGACAAGAATTGAGGGAACATGTGCAGTTCAGCTGCAGTTTAGGCAAAAGGAACAGAGTACCCAAAATGCTAGTCTTGGGGAAAGGACAACTGGGGGCCACTAATACGCAATCTCAGTTTAACAGGGTACTGCAGGAGTGGGTCTTTGAAGCAGCCAGGTAGACTAGTCAAACCAGCCACCCAGCTCTGATCCTCTCCATCCTTTCCTGCTCAGTCAGGCAGAGCTGCCCTGGTTCTCTGAGAAGAACCAGAGAAACCAAAGAACTTAGCTGATAATTGCATTCCTAACCTTGTTGCTTCTGTTCCATTTATGCTCCGCATGGTGTCTTTCCCCAGCTATCTGAAGATAGTTGCAGCAGAGCATTATCTATGGTGGAATACTGTACTTGCTTCAGGGAAAGCGGGTCATGAGCTGGTGGAAGAAGGCTGAAAGAAACCTACCTGTCCTTTTCTCTTGCAGGTTGGGACCAGTCAGATAGATTTGTGAAGATTTACATCACTTTAAATGATGTTCACAAGCTCCCAGCTGAGAATGTGCAAGTGCATTTCTCAGAGAGGTGAGTCCAGACTTTTGCTGTGCCAGCCAGAAAGCACATTTGGAAAAGCTGCATCTCAGATGAAGGGGCCTGTTTTGTTGAACACTCCTCTGGGTCAAAATCTAAAATGGTCTATTGTCTTTAGTACATACTGGTATGTATGTGTATATTTCTTCTCAGAGAATCTCAAAACATTTTACAAATTCTAATTAAGACTCATGACACTTGGTTGGGGTTCTGAAACAGAGCTGTTATTTGTCCAGGTTCTGCAAGAAGTTGGTGCGACACAGCTGTAAGAAAGAACCCTGAACGGGACTATTATTTTCTTATACCTTCTAGATGATTATTTTTCCAAGGATTTGTACAATCTTGTAGCAAGCTGGAGATGAGGAAATCCCAGGAAAAACAAATATTCTCCTCTCTCTATTGTTTAAATGTCATTTTACATATTGCGTATGATGATGGGGGCATACAGATGTACTCTTTCTCCATTCTAGGTCATTTGATTTGTTGGTGAAACATCTGAATGGGCGGAATTACTCCATGACATTCAACAACCTGCTGAAACCCATTTCTGTGGATGGCAGTTCTAGAAAGGTATTTGTTTAGATCAGGGTGATCTACCTCCAGCCCATGGAACCACGACATCCAGCATGTAGGGCTCGCCCATGGATTTAGGGAAGTTTGGCAGCAGGGAGCGGTGGAAGCTTCATAGTTAGCTACAGTTTCACCTGGGCCATTGCAGCGAAGGGGGATCAGGATCATCCCCCACATTGCATGTCCAGATTGGGCCAGGCTGCTGTCCTTCCTCTCACTTGTTTGGATTGGGGCTGCTCCACTGTCCCTCCCATGCATCTGGATCAGGGCTGGACTGCTACCCTCCCCTCCCCCAGGCACACATCTGGATCAGAGCCATTCTTCCCTCCTTTCCCCTGCACAGATTGGAATTGGGACCGCCCCCCCCCCCCCCATGCATCTGGATCAGAGATGTTCTGTCTCTCCCTCCCCCATGCACATATGGATTGGGGTCACTTTGTCCGTCTGTTCCTTCCCTTGCATCCAAATTGGAGCCACCCTGCCATCATCACTGCCCCCAGGCAGATGGATCAATGTTGGGTTGCGCAACCCCCCGCAGCCAGATCTGGCCCATCGACGATATCCAGTCCACAGAGGGACCTGGCACTGCCCATCCAGCCCACAGGGTGAAAAGTCTGGGCATTACTGAATTAGACCCCTTCCTCATCTGAGACTTTGTTTCGTGGCTCAGCAGAATTCTTGTTCAGCCTTACAGAATCACTTTAACCATAAACCATCTTGCTTGTTCTCATCATGACTTCACATGTTCTGTGGCTGCAGAATACAGAACATTAAGGATGTTGTCTAGTGTAATTTTCAAGGAAAATCAGTGGGAATTAAGTGCCTAACCTGCATTAGTGCTTTTGAAAATTCCATTAGAAACCTGCTTTCATCTTTAGGCTTCTGAATCCCTTTAAAAATTTTCGCCCCAAGTATCTAGTCCTCACATTTCGAAAAATAAATCTTGGCTTGCTTGGGAAGATTACATAGAAACATTCAGTTTTAGCAAAAGAAAAGTTATAGAAAAAAGAGAGCAGTACAAATGTTCAGTCTTCATCTGCCCCTTCTTCCCTGTTCCTTGTGACCAAGGTGATCCCAGTCTGGGGAAAGCATGGGCTGCTCCAGTTGTTCTGTTCCCAAAGGATTATAGAATTAGAGCAAAACCTCCTGCCTACTTCTCACACCAGGAACTCTGGTGTGGCAAATAGGCTAGGGGTTGCGTTGCTCCAGTGCCTGGCAGCCAAGCAGAGGGAGCTGTGCAGCAAAGTCCCTGCAAACTTCTTATTTGGGGAAACAGCTGGCTCCCCTCCTGGTTTATGGGAGAGGTGGTAGCAGCTGTACCCTGCGTGTTCTCCAGGCTGGGGTGACTGGTCTCTGGAAGGCACAGGAGCCTTTATCCTGCCTCTGCTCTTCCTGATCTCCAAGAAGAGTTAACTGGGGGAAAGTATGCAGGCATTCTTTCTCCCAGGAGAAACTAGCCTTGGGGGTGATTTCTATCTATTGTAGTTGGGTTATTTTTCCCCAAGTGGCCTATTTATGCTCTGAAATAAAAAGTTTAAACATCTGCATACTTCTGGTTTCTGCCAGGAATGGTGATTTTCTTAATAGAAACTGAATGCCTGTACATGGCTTAAGTTTGTATACAGCCTGAAAAAATAGCTGGAGCCATACCTGCCCAATTCATCTGAATGGTCTGCTTCATTTGAAACTTAAGGATGACAACTTCATTACCTATTTCAGTACTGATTATTTTAATGTATAGCTAATGTGTCTATCTACAAACTCAGACCAATACCATGGTAAGTGCCAAATGCCTTTCATGCCCCCTACACACCTGCCAATATGACATATATAACATATGGTACTGATTCATTATTAATGTGTTAAAAGTATAGGCAATGTAAATTAAATTGAATTTAACATTAAGTATATATCAAAGTGATAATGCAGTGATTGCTCCTTTTAATATTACATTTTTTAAATGGTGAGGTTTTAATTGAATTAATTTGGAGCTACAGCAGAATGTTCTGTTTGCTGCAGAATGCTGGGGTCTGGCTGCAGAATGTAGATCAAGGTTGCAGCTGAATTTGGGGGTCTTGCTTGTAGTGCCACAGAAAGAAGGCAGAAACTAACTTGTCATCCCTGGAAAAAATCAGTTCAAATAAGGTCCCTCCTGAATTCTCTAGTAGCTGTATTGAACTCTTAGGTCACTCATGCTCATCACAAAACAATGAAATAGCAAATTAGATACAGATTGGATTAAAAATGAGTTGGGGGCATGAACTAGAAGTACAGAGGTCTAGACAGGTGCATTGATAGCATTGGGTAACTTCATTTTTCTGTAATTTAAAACCAGAATTCACATATTCTTGAAAATGGCATTTTTTGTCTTTTTGCACTGAGAAAAAAAGTGCAGTGATGGGCTGGCAGAATCCACAGGCTGGGTTGCAACATATGATGTTGTGAGCATAAGCTGTGCAGGTGGATACCCACAAGTAACTGGTGCTGATGGTTTTGAAAGAAAGGGTTAGAGGGTTGTTTCTCTTGCATTGCTGATTTGTCTGAGATGGCACTTAGAAAAGTTCATGCTAACCCAGGGGTTCTCAAATATTTTTTTAGATTTGAGACTCCCCTCCTGGTTTCTGTAACTTTTCTGAATTTAACAGCACCCTAATCTAGTGGGGAGGAGCAAGCTCTTACCTCCTCACGCAGATCCGTAAAAGGATCTTGCAGCACCCAATCACTGGGAATCACTGGTCTCGATCTAATGTCCAGAACTGAAAATAGCTGGGGAAAAAGACCTTAGAATTCATGAGTTCTCAAATTCCTTTGAGCTGGATGAGTGTGATGTAATGGTATTATGTGCCGATTTCCCTGCTTTCTCCCTTTCCCCAAAGCGATTCAGAATTGTTTCTCCTCTGTATTTGTCACAAATATACATAAACTATGCAAAAGTAACCCACCTATATTGCTTCACCATAGTTGGGTTATGGCTTAGACTTGGTCAGTCTCCTTTTGGTGAGCCTGCTGCCTGCTGAGTTTGGATTCAAGTTTTGGATCTCATAGGCTCGTAAACCCACTGAATCTGAATAGTTTCCAGGTAGTGTCCTTGCCTTTAGGGCTAAGGATAGACGGTCAAAAAGCCCAAGGCTGAATTAGTTCAGTCTTTGCAGGTTAGTGTAAGCTGAATAGATTGAACCGATAAGCAAGTGAACAGACACTTGCTTTTGATTCCGGAAACGTAGCCACTTGCCTGCAGTGGCCCAGGTCAGAAGCCAGGGGGCACTAGAGAATGCCTCCCTGCTCAGCTGGAGGATACAGCTTGGGCCAAGGCTAGTCCATCCACCCTACAAGGGGAGGGGGAGTGAGGTAGGGGTTGCAGGGAGGTGCAAAGCATTATGCGATGCTGGAGGACTGTGGGTTAATTTGAATCTGGAGAGGGTCTGGAACAGAAGTTCAATAAACTGATTTAACCTAAATCAGTTAAGTCTGATACGGCATCCATCCAGGTTTATCTTAAACTGGTTTCAACAGTTTTGAAAGTGGCTTACGTGCACTGAACTTCTGTTGTGTTACAGATTTGAACTGGTTTCCAATCACTTATACCAGTTTGTGTGTAATTTTTGTCCCTAGCCCCAGAGCCCCAATGGAGTGTATGTGCTGACTTGTTCCCCTTTGTAGAAGTGGGACTCTGCAGTGTAGCTGCCATATGCCTTGAACAGTTCAAACTCTGACTCATCCTCTAAATCTCCCCAGGACTTTCAGCACGTTGTTTCGTAGAGCTCTAATCACACTCAGGTTTTGAGTTTAACCCATCAGAGATAAATAACCAATACATTAAAGAACCCAGAAGCTTTGCATATTAACTTTAACACACATAACACACTTTACTTATTGGGAAAGAAGAGACTTACACCTCCATACAAAACCCTTCCTGGCTGTGTCCTCAGGACTCCAAAACTCCACAGACCAGGGAGGAGCTAGGGAATGAACCAAGCTAAAAAGCACAGCCTCCCCATCCATCAGCAGCCTGGAGTGCAGGGGCAACTGTTAAGTGGGCTTCCAGAGAGGCAGCAGTGGGAGTGCCCAGATGAGCAGTTGTGGGTGCTGGGTTGGGGAAGAAGTGAGCACTTATCCTCTTGCATGGGAGCCAGGTGCAACAGCACCCTTTAAAAGATCTCGTGCCACCCCATGTAAGGATCACTAACTGCTTTTTCCAGATTTCGATTGGTGTATGTTGTTTGCAAACCACCAGGGAGAAAAAGTTAGAATTGATTGGTCTGGCTCCTTTGAAAAGGTAAAAATAGAGGTCATTTATTAGACAGGACTGGATGCTTTCAGCATGCCAAATACCTTGGACCAGTGTGTTCCTACAATGATGAGTGTTCTAGAATTTGTAAAGAGTATTTTTGTTTCCATTTTTTTAATTGAGTGCTGTTCCACCTAATTGTGCCTCTCTTTAAATGATGCAAAACAAATTATCCTTTGTACCCCCAAGGTCAGTGCTTAATACAAATTTAAAAATATGTACTAGCTAGAAAAAGTTAGCTTAAACATAAAACATTTCAGGAAGTTAGGAGCATCCAGAACCAGGAGCTTATAACAAACTGTTCTGTTACCCAAATTGTTGTGGATGCAACCTGCATCTGCTATAAATACCTTTAATTCATTTCTTGCCCTTTAACTTAAATCTACTTTCTTTTTGCAGATCAAGACAGACATGATCCTTGTGTTATGTAAGAAGAAACAGGAAGACAAATGGGAATGCCTTACTCGAGTGGAAAAAGAAAGCAAAGATAAAGAGTGAGTGTATCTATTCCACTACCTTCTATGGAAATTGCTTTTATATCACCCAAACAAGCTGGTTATGTACTATGTCATCTCCAAAATACAAAATGAGAAGTGTTGATCTAGGGAACTAGAGTTGCTAGAGTTGAGATGGAGATTTCTTACCTACTCAGGACTAGTACCATTTGAATGAATTTGCTTTACATTGCTAAAGTTCTGTCACCCTTTATTGCTTTACTGTTGTTTAAGAATTTAGGTTGGAATCTGCATCAGCATCATGGATTTCACCAGGATATTCATATATGTTTACATACATACATATATGTATATAGCTCTTCCTATATGTCCTTCCCTTCTGGCTCTACCTTGAAGCCTTATGGCAAAGAACTAAAAAAAATTACCTGACGGCAGTCCCTCAGAACCTATCAACACCAATAAGATCATCTGAGGCTTCCTGTAGGGATTGGTCTTAACTACAAGACTTGAATTCAGAACAAAACTACCTTCCCCTCTGGAACCATCTGTAGAGGGAAATGACTTAATATACTGCTTAAGGGGTTGGGTTCATAGAATCATAAAAACTGAGGGTTGGAAGGGACCTCAGGAGGTCATCTAGTCCAGTGTTTCTCAACCTTCTAAGTAGCAAGTACCCCCTAACTTCTGAAAATTTTAATAAATACCCCAACACTCAATTTTCCAGGGGATTTTATACTTAAAGACAAATGTGTGCCATATGTTGGAAGAAGGGCTGTGTATGTAAGATCGTGATAGGACAGATGTCTCATCTGGTGTGAGTAGGGTTGCCACCTTTTACACCAGGGGTGCACAGCTCAAGTATGTACCTGGGCTAGAGGTGATGTTGGCCAAAGCTAGGAGGACTGAACCTAGTGCCGTGCAACACACCAAATTGTTACTGGAGAATTTAGCACCAATTTTTTTGCCATTGTTTTGAGAGGAAAAGAGAGGGTGAGAGAGAGAGGGAGGAAAAGAGGGCGAGAGAGAGTGTTGAGGTACCAGTGTACCCCCTGCCTGTCTCGTGTACCCCCAGGGGTACACGTACCACAGGTTGAGAAACTATGAAACTATGATCTAGTCTAACCCCCTGCTCAAAGCAGGACCATTCCCCACCCAGATGGATCCTTCCACCCAAGGCTTTGTTTAGCCAGGTCTTAGAAACCTCCAAGGATGGAGATTTCACTACCGCTTTGGATAACCTGTTCCAGTGCTTTACTACCCTCCTAGTGAGAACATATTTCCTAATATCCAACCTAAACTTCCCTTGCTGCAACTTGAGCCCATTGTTTTTTGTTCTGTCATCTGCCACCACTGAGAACAGTCTAGCTTCATTCTCTTTGGAACCACCCTTCAGGTAGTTGAAGGCTGTTATTAAATCCCTTCTCAAGTCTTTTCTTCTCTAGACTAAATAAGCCCAGTTCCCTCAGCTTCTCCTTCCCTCCTTAGAAGTCATGTGGCCCAGCCCCCTCACCATTTTTGTTGCCCTCTCCAATTTGTCCACATCGTTTCTGTAGTGGGCGGCTCAAAACTGGACACTACTCCAGGTGTGGCCTCACCAGTGTTTAGAGGGGAAGAATCATTTACCTTGATCTGTTGGCAATGCTTATATTAATGCAGCCTACGAAGAAACAGGTACTAGCATAAAAGCCTGTCAGAAATAGGCTACTTGTTACATGGTACCACATTTCTGTTACTGTGTCATTACCAACTTGAGCGGTTCTGCCTGTTTTTTCTATACAACGTGTAGCCATCAACATTTCCAAGTGTCTTCTCTCTAAACTCCTTTGGTATGTCTTCAGACACTGATGATTTTCTATGCACAGTGCATTTGGATTCAGTCTTCCACACGGTCCATGAATCATACATCTCGTCACAATGATCTTTGCTCAATAGACAATGCACTGTTGTATGACTGAATATTTGTTTTAAAGTTCTGGTAATGCTCATTGTTCTGATTCGTCATCAAATCCTGCAAATACTCTGAAAACGGTCTCCTTGGAGGCAGAATCACTTTACGCTTATGGCAATAACTCCGGAACTGGCCATCTGACCGTCTTTCAGCTTGGAAGTTTAAAGAGTTACAAAAGTGGCACACCACGTTCATCAATCCACAGCTATGTTCCTCAATCTCGTCTTCAGTGAATCTGTTGTTGTCTACTCTTTCAGCCTGTCTTCTATTGTCTCTGCGAACCCTTTGCCTTTCTATTGCATCTCTTCTACGACACCCTCTTTGCTCATTTGTTTCATTTTGTCCTACTCTTGCCATTCTTTCTGCATTCAATTGCTGTCTTTTCTTGACTTCACCTTGGTAAGGGTGTTATGGGTTAAAGTAAGGGTGTTAAAGGACAATTTTTGCTTGGATACTGAGAGTACACCATGACTAATTGAAATCAATCATTAAAAGTCCAGAAAAGTGAGCGCAAATATGGTTTTTTTTGAGCGTGAGAGATAGAATGACAAAGACACAAACAAAGCAAACTATTACAGAGGATTAGAAATAGCTACTGAAACTGTGTCTGCAGTGCAGTACTGCACCATTTAGGCAATCCTGCAAAGATTTGCACTGGCTCCCATGCAGTGTCAATCTATAAATCCCTAATATGTGCAGGACCAAGTCACTTTAGAAATCACCTAGTATGATTTTGCTGTCAGACTAGTGCTCAGCTTTCAGAGATGGGCTCCCCATGTGGAGAACTTAACTCCTTCCTGTCTTAGAGCATGGTTCAACCCATTACTTTAAACTAGCTGGCCAAAGAGTTTTGAAGGCAGGTTAAGGGGAGTAGCTCTTGGGTGGGTTTTCTCCATCCTATGTATTTCGGACATGTATGACTTTAGTGACAACTGTGGCACCAGAAAAAATTAATTTAGGTTCTTGTCACTTGACTACTTCAGCTGTGAAAAGTACTCAGTGAAACTTATCTTAAAAGAGCCAATCCAGTGGTGTCACAGACCTCTGTCTCTGTTTTAGGAAGGGGGACACCATGCAATTTTCACTTAAGAGGCTGGAAACAATCACTTGCACAGCTTTTGTAGCAAAAGTAAACATGGGTTGTGGCACTCCCTAGGTCTGGTAATAAATTGTTACATCTCCATGAAGTTTAAATGCTTATAACCCTAACTCTTACTACAAAGCTGTTCTCTTTAATGAGGGACAGCTCCAAGATTTTAGTTTATTCCACTAAACCTACTAGAGCTTTCACCTTGCTATTGTTTTTACGGGTTCTGAGTTTGTGTGATAGTGTGGGACTATATCCTGTCATTTCCTAAAACCAGAGGCAAAATCCTATATATCGCTGATCCTTTTGCAAAAGAATTGTTAAAGCATTTAAAATTTAGCAGAGAAATGACAAGTCTATTTCATACCCATCCCTTTTGTCTTACAGGAAGGCTGCATATGACACGTCAGACCCTGGTGAAGGGCTGATGAACCTTCTGAAAAAGATGTATTCAGAGGGGGATGATGACATGAAAAGAACCATTAATAAGGCCTGGGTTGAGAGTAGAGAAAAACAATCTAAAGGAGATATACCAATGGATATTTGATACTACTCCGAAGGGGGCCTTAATATGGATCTTCGTATGGGACTTTTGCTGTGCTGCAGAGGGCAGGTCTTATAAGTGCATTGTTTACACAACCTACTTCCAAGCAAAGACACTTAGCTGTTTTTGATTTCAGGTTGGAGAAATTATTTAAATAAAGTATGCTTAAAACCCATTTCCCTCAATCAAGTGGGACCCTCTTTCCTGAAGAGTACAGGGTATTTGTCTTTCCATGGCCTCCAAGAGCATTTCATTATTTTTTGTTCATCTGAGAAACTGACAACATGCAAACAATACAAAGGAAAATAAATGCAAGTTGTTGGTTAAAGTCAAAGTGTTTGCTGTTCTCTACTCTAGTTCCTAGCCCTCTTGTAACAGCTGCAGCCTACGTCATTTTTCTACATGCAGGAAGCAGGAGAAAATGTTTTCACATGCTCCAAAAGGACAGGTATGTCTACATTTATGATGAAAATTTAATGGTAGAAGAGGAACTGCTATCTTGCAACAAAACATCTGCTAGGTGAACTGAAAAACCGTTCTGATCTGTTGGTATTGACACTGTTTCAGGCTGAAGTGCAAGGGTAAGAGCTCTGAAGAAAGCCTGATTAGCACACGCTTCTTTATGGGCATAGACAGAAGTTACATTTGTCATGCGATCAGCCCTCTGAAAGTGCTCTACAGCCATGCTCTTCCAGAAGTGCACAGCTGCAGAGCGCTTTAAAAGTTCCTGATCACAGGACAAATGAACCCTCATGTAAGTGTTCAGATGTAGAAAGTCTAAAGTGGAGCACCTTCATTAACTTCTGTCTGATTGGGTGGCTGGGCTGCTAGCCAGTTCTGCCTCCTATGCTGTTTGCACAATGGGAGGGGAGGGAGCTCGAGATGGGGTTTACCTAGCCTGCACTGTAGTGGGGGCAGATGGATTGGAGCTCCCCTCCCCACCTCCGATGCAGCAAATGACAAATGTCTGTTGGGTCAAGAGGGTTGGTCTAACTCATGGCACTTTCTGTAAAGTGCCATGAATTAGACCAGGGAGCTGCATGTCTGTCAACACCATATGGTAGTACCTGTTGCTAGTCCAGAGACTGATTGTGTGTGCTTGGGAGAATTTGTGTACAAGAGACTTAACTAGTGGCTGCCTCTGGCTAGCAGTCTTTGATCTTATCAGTTACCCAGCAATGTAACTGTTGTTCCCTTCTCTCGCCTCCCAAATCCAGGAGGCTGAGCCACCACATGAAGAGCAAGATGCCAAACCAATTCCAGGCCTAGCAAAATAAAATGTAACTACCCTCTACCTTTTAGGTCTTGTAGAGAATGTACAGTACCAAACAATAAATGTTTAGATTGCTGTGACCATGACCCTAAAGGTGAGGCTATAGTAGCCTAATACATTGCTGACTTCTCCATTCAGGCCACAGAGCCCTATGTTGATTGACCTCAGGCTGGCGTCAATAAGGGGCTGCTCAGCTGCTTCTGGTATAAGGGATGGGGTGTTGTAGCCATGATGGTCTAGGAAATATATGAGAAGCAAGGTTGGGGGGGGGGGTGTTTGTGGTAACTGCATTGCTAGGAGTCCTAGAGAAAATCTTAAATTTGTACATGGGGGGAAAAGGACATAATGGGCCATCATTTAGTCAAGTGACAGTAGGCATATCAAAGGAGAAAGAGATAATTACAAACCCCTCCACCCTTTGTTCCCCACCTCAAATAATCTGCCTGAATGGCAGAGGTGACTGCCAAATTAATTGCCTATGTTGCTTTCCCAGTGTTGTAAGGAAAATTAGGCTCTGACTCACTTCACTAATGTAGCTCCCTTCAAAATGGTGTATTCTTTTATACCAGGACACTGAAAGAGGGGAACTGTGTATGCTTCTCCATTACACTGTTGATTACAGGAAGGAATGGGAAAGATTAGAAGATAGGCAGCACACTTGACTCTATTCTATGTCTATACAAAAACAACATTGCACTTGAGGAGACACATGTAATGTTCCCTGACTGAAGCCTTTGTCTAATGTTGAAGAGAACTAAGCCACAGAAAAATTAAATGGCTTGATTAGTGAGTGAGGCGTAGGACCAATTGTTTGTTACCATGTTGAGCCACCATACCCAGCTCTATAACTATGCAAGCATGCTGTGAGAAGTCTCAACTTCACTCTAGCTTGATGGGCTCTTAGGTCAGAAGCTGTGCAAGTGTTCCCTACATATTAACTAGTGGACAATCTACATCAGGAGGCACACACAAACCGTACACCAACTTGGGCTCAGCAGTTGGCTTATGACTTTGCATTTAGCAAGAGTACTTCCATGCTACATTGTATGATTGTTTGTGTTGCTTTTGATCAAACTATTATGGAGAAGAATGCACAGCAACCAGAATGCAAGGAGTAAACCATTCTTGTGCTATATCTGTTTTTAATGTTTCTCATTACAAATTTCAGCTTGGTCTTTAATAAGAAGGTAGCAATTCTGTGTCAAAGTAAAACTGTCTCATACAGACTGGCTCAATGCATTCATGCTTTCTCCCGTCCCTTTCTCTGGCAACTGTCAGGGCCCTTAAGACTGAACTATAGTGGGACCACTGCTTCTGTTCCTTGCTATAACACCTATGCTGGACATAGAAGCAAAAACAATTTTGCTGTAATTCCTGGAAAGCATGAACTGGGCCCAGTCTGTCTCTTTTTAACAAAGAAGTCCTGGCGGTGATTTACCACATAGCTCTCTGTATCCCAGACATATGACCGTGGTCAGCCAGGTGGCGGAAGACAATTCGACTAACCCGCCAGCGCCATTTCACACCTCGAGGACGAGATGTCAGGACACACCTATTCCGGATTCTCACAGGGCAGCTGTCCCGGGGCAGGGCGGTAATCTCTTTGTCAGCTATTTCCTGGAATAAAAGAACACAGCAAGGAGTTAAACCATATTTTGCCAAGGTTATTTTTAAGGGACATTAGGTGGTACTGAAAAAGGACACAATTGTCAGGTCTGAGGACTCTTAGTCACATAAGCGATGTTTCTTTTTGGCTTCAACCACACCAATACACTTCAATCATCAGCTACAGCCATCACTCCTCCATTTATGGGAGTTAACACTCCATAAGCCACTTGATCCTCTCAGACTTCCCCCCAATTGTCATTAATGGTTCTTATTAGAAGTGAATCCTGTTCCTCTGACAGCTTAAGTTACTGAAGCGCCCAGCTGGAGAATAGCTAAAATTGATCAAATAACTAATGAGACTGGCTTTGAAAAAGATACCTGGAAGTTAAAACCTGTCTGCCACAGAGCAGACTAATTTTTAAAGAGAATTGAGCTTAGCCCCACCTATTCCTCCTTAGCTACCTCCGCAGGTGATAGACTTTGACACAGATAAAAGGGAATCTCTGCAGCTTCACTGGGATAAAAGAGCTGGAGGAAGTGAGAAAGTTCTGTAGAGGATCCAAGGTCAGGGAGGACTGTGGAAACAGCTCTCCAACCATCCAGAGAGAGATAGATCTTGCTGGAGCTACTTATAAAAAGGAGAAGAAATCTGAAGAAGCAGAAAACAGACAGCAGAATCCAGGTTCTTTTGGGGGGAAAAAAGATGAGGTAAGTCCAACAAAGGTAATTAAAGAAACTGTAGTTTGGGAAACTTATACAATTAGACTACAGTACTTGGTATTTATGATATAATGTTCTATTAAGACTCATTTTAAAATATGGGGTATGGTTTCACTGCACAAGTCTAGGTACAATAAACTAAAGTTCAGGACCAGTAAGGATAGTGACATGACAACAGGATTGTATTACCCGAGGTTGCCATTCACTATGAAGCAACTCCTATGATTTCAGAAGATCAGTACAGAACCTGGGGAAAGCCACGAATAGACAAACCAATAGCAACCCCTGTCTTCATGCAAATTATCCACTTGAGGCTGGTGCTATCTCAAAATATATTGGGGAAATTAAGGCTAACTCACAGTAGTAAATAAGATCTTCCTGCATGGTGTCTAAGCTGTGTTGGAATGCTACAGAAATATTCCTTCTTAAGTGAGAGAGAAAACAGGATAGCGAGCCTGTCCTATTTCTCAAAAGAATGTTTTCAATGAGGCATTAGCTGCTCTTTGAATTTTAACAATAAAGCCAGTGGGAAACAAGTTTAATACGGTGGTGATGTGTGCAACTGCACAGAAAACACACTAGCATTCACTATCCAGAGATTTTAGAAAAAAATGCTACATGCCAGACTTTTCTGTACCCCTTTAGCAAGGCTGCCAGAGCAGAAGTCTTAATGTATTTCCCTGTTCACCTATCACAGCTGTATTTATTGTACTGTGCTCCCCCAGTCAGAAAATAACGAGCCTCACAAGCCTGCTAAGCTTTTAAGTTTTGTTTTAAAATATAAATAAAACATCAGGCTAATCTAAATGTAGACAGCTGCCAAAAACAAGGTATTGAAAGCTGGGCTTCCTAGCTGTTCTGCCAGTTCCTGGTTAGTTTGAGCCAGCATCTCCTGCCATAAATGCTGGCTCTGAGAAACCAAGGAACTGATAGCTCAAGCAGGAAGTTTTCACCAAAGATTCAAGTAAGTGCTTTTTTTCTCTTCTCTCCTGGCTCTTTCACCCTGTAGCAATTTCTGCAACAATGGTGACACCTGCTGGCTGTGATAGTTTTCAGATGAGCTGCACAAAGCAGTGCTAAATAGCCCCAAACTGTGAAATTCCCCTGAAGGACCAAGTCCAGCAAAAACTCCTTTATATGAACTGAATCATGCAGACAGGTCCGTTGAAGATAATGGTGTTTCATATATTTAAAATTAAGCAAGTAAGTGTTTGTAAGCTCATACTCCTAATATGTAAGAAAAGGTCGGTACCAGGTTTATTTAGGAAATTATAACTTGGGGGAAGGGGAGAAGACTGAACTAACCACTTCTCATGGGGAGGTGGCCATTAAACACATCTGTTGGTGGTGGTAGTTATGGGAAGAAAAACTAGTGACTTCCAAAACAACCTAGTATCTTAGTTCAATGTAACTCAGCAGAAAGCAGCCATTTTCTGATCAGCAGGGATCCAGGTTTCCCACAGAAAAATGGGGAAAATCACGGATTTCCTGGTTTTATCAAAGAAAACGCGGATTTTTTTCTTGGCAGAGAAACCCATGGATTTCCCCCTTTTGCAAAGAGGGCTGCAGGCTGCGAGAGTTCCAGCCTGCAAGAGCTGTTTGCAAAAAGGGCGGGAAAGCCCCAACCCTGCCCAGAGGGGAATAGGCAGGGGGGAGGGCAGAGCCTGCAGTTTTTAGTCAGTGGCAAAGCTTAGGTTGGGCTCACTTTCCTTCTGGAGCCTGTGAACTGGTAAGTGGGGCTTGCAGGGGACTGGGAGGTTGTGGGGCAGCACTGGGGTGGAAGCTGGCTAGAGGCTGAGGGACTGGGGAGGTGTTAGGGAAATGCATGGAGTACCTAGCCAGCACCTCCATGTGCAGTTTCCCTTAAGGACTGCTAGAACCACTTATTGGTTTCATGTGCCTCCGGCACTCCAGCCACAAGCGGGGAGATGTGGCTGGAGTGCCTGGACAGCTCCACAAGCAGGGAGGTGTTGGGGAAATGCACAGAGTGCCTAGCTGGCGCTGCATCTCCCTGCTCATAGCCAGAGTGCCTGACTGGGGGCACACAAAACCTAAGCGGCTCTAGCAGCCCGTAAGGGAAGCCAAACATAGGTGCTGGTCAGGAGCAGGGAGCTGGCTAGGCACTTTGTGTTGTTCACTCTCAGGGAGAAAGAAGAAGCCATGCCCCCAGATCGGTGTGGGGGGCAGGCTATGGGTTTGAGCTCCCACCCTGCTTCCCTCCCATGGGGCTGCTGTAGTCCTGCAGGCATGACCAGGCACAGCTGGGAACAGTGGGACCGCACCATGATCTCCTTGCTCCCCCACACTGCCCCAGCAACACGCCTCCTGCACCTGCCACTGCTTTGAGTGGCAGAGCCCCGCACTGCTTCCCTCAGTGCAGCCCCAGGTGCAGGAGGCATGTTGCTGTGGCAGCGCAGAATGAACAACCATGAGGTCCCTCTGTGGCTCCTATCCCCAGCCACGCCGGGTCACAGGAAGGGGAGCAGGGTGGCAGGTCTCTGCAAGCAGATATCTGCTCTCCTCCTCGTGACCTGGTGTGGCTGGGGACAGAGGAGCTGCACAGGGATCTCATAGTGGCTGCTTGCTCCGCGCTGCCCCAGTGATGTGCCTTCTGCATGCGGGGCTGCACTGAGGGAAGCGGCGTGGGGCTCTGCCATTCAAAGCAGCAGCAGGCGTGGCGGGGGAGCAAGGAGATCCTAGAGCAGCTCTGCTGTTCCCAATTGTGCCAGGTCTTGCCTGTGTGGCTAAAGTGGTCCTGTGAGAGGGAAGCAGAGCGGGAGAGCTCGAGCCCGTAGCCTGCCCCCGGCACAGATCTGTGGGGCGTAGGCCCCCCTCGCCCCCAGGAGTGCGCAGCCGCTGGGAGCCAGCCCCACCCAGAGTCAGTAGCAGGCAAGCAGCAGTGGGGGAGCTGGCTCAGTGCTCCTGCTGTAGCTGCCTTCTATTAGGGGACAGGGAACTGTGGACCGGGGTCCCTGGTCCCATAGCCCTGGCAGCTGGGGCAGGGCAAGGGGCATGAGCAGGGCTGGGGAGGCTGTGGTGGGAAGTGAGGGGCACCAGCAGGGCTGGTGGAGTGGAGAGGTACTTTAATTTTAATCATGGATTTTGGAGTTTGGTCAGAGAATTTGCCATTTTCTATCATGAAAAACCAGGGTTCCTGCTGATCAGTCTTTCAAGGGCACAGCAGTGGCAAAGAAGTTTCAGCTGAGAGGGGTTCTTTGTTTTTTCTTCCCTCCTCTGGTTGAAAATGACTCTGAAAGGACAAGGCTCTGAAAGTAAGTTTCAATAGTAGCTACAAGATGTGACGTGATCTTAAACTTGTGAATGACAAACGTGGTACTGGGCGCATGGTCAGATCTCTACTTGAGTGGCTAAGGAGGTTCAGGTGCTGTATTCATGCAGGTATCCTGCCCCCTACCTCCTAGGCTGTAGCTCAGCAGACCGGGCAGGTGGGGTCACTCTTACCTTAAGTTCTTTGGGCAAGATGGTGTTCTTCCGCAGGGCGTTGATCCGCAGCCTCTCTTCTGCGTACTCGTAAGTCAGCTTCCTTCTTTTTGCGTCACGTAGCATCCTCCAGTTCACATAGTAACCACGCACCTGCCCTGTGCATGGCAAAGGGAATATCTAACAGAGAAGAAATACAAAGATTAAAACACTTACAGCATGTTTGTGTTCTTCCTCCTCCTTTCAAGTATTTATTCCAAGGGACTGTTCTTTCTACCTCTCAATCACGTCTTTCCCCGATTCCTCCAGGCCTCGATACTAGTAACAAACCCACTCGCCTCCCCAGGGCCCACTCTGAGCTCCAGGATTAGTCTGACTCCCCCACGCCTTCCCTCCCTTACACATTTTACCACTTCTGAGCCCTTGTGTCAAAAGTCTTCATATCTGTTGCGATTTCAGATGAGGCTCGACTGTCACCGCTACTACTCAAGTGCTACACCCGCTCACCCACGCAGAGAAAACCAGGCGCCTGCCCGCACCTCCTCAGGCCCTAAGTGCAGGCGGGGCTCTCCCGGCTCCCACGGTGGTTTAATCCCCGGCAGGAGGGGGTGCAGCCCCGCTAAATAACCCTGTCGGCCTCGCTCCTAAGTGCCCTTCTCCTCGTCCCCGCTGGGGCCTTCCTGCGCCTGAGCCGCTCCCTGGTGCTGCCGGGAAGCCGAGCCCGCCCGCCCGAGCAGGGGCTGCTCTCCCGGCCTCAAACCGTCTCCAATTTTTTTCTCTCCATGGCTCGTGAGAGCAGGGACCAGCCCGGGCCCCCCCCCGCAGCGGGGCCGCGCTCTGACCTGCCGCGCCACCCGCACCGCCCAGCACAACGCAGCCGCCGCCATCTCGCAGTCGAGCAAAGCGCATGCGCCAGCGCGCCGCCGCCAGAAGGGGCGGGGCCGGGAGGGCACGAGATGGGGGTGGGGCCTGGCCGGGTTGGGGCCTGGAGTCAGGGATTACCCTCCTCCCCCTCCGCCCGGGGCACGTGGTGGTGGTCCAAGCCCAAGCGGGAGTGCTTGCCCCTTTCCGCCGTTCGCCACATGGCTGTCCATGTCCAGGTGCTGCCCACCACAGAGACTGTGGTGGGCAGCAGCCGAGATCCGGTGTCGCCTCCGTGAGGAGGCCCGCGCGCTAACCATGACTGTCGGGACCCGCCTGCGGGGCTGGAGCCCCCTGGCCCGTGCATGGAGCTGTGCCGCGTGCCTGGCTCCCCAGCCCTGCTCTGCAGCCCTCGCGCTGGGCGCTGGTGGCAGTGCTGCCGCCCTACCGTCTCCTGGCCCGTCGTGTGTCCTCAGCCTCGAGTCGGGGCAGCGCTGCCACCGCGTCTGCTGCTTGCAAGGCTAGGCGCAAATGACCTGAGCTCGTGTCTGCCTTGGTTCTCTGCGGAGAACACGACCGTGCCAGAGCTGAGCTCGCTGATCCCGTGTGACCTGCGAGAGCTTGGAGGGTTGCACCACGATGTCGGCCTGGATTGCTCTCTTTCACAGCTTCCAAACTTGCCTGTCGCTCTCTCGCAGGCCTCCTCATGCACCCAGGCAGCAGATGTAACCTCTGCTGAAACCAGTTTGACTTTGAATTACATTTGTAACATGCAAACCACTTTGTAGGAAGAGGCTGGAATGGTTTAAATCGGGTGTCCAACCTTTTTGAATGTGGGGCTGGATCACAAACTTTTTATCACCCAGTGGGCTGGCGAGCCATATTTGAACACCCTCTGTCCTGGGCCAGGGAGACCCTGCCTGTGCAGCCCTACTGCACCTGTCTGTTACTTCAAGGCTCATGGTAGCTGCTGGCGGGCAGGGGCAGGAGGGACCCATTCTGCATCCAGCCAGCTACTGCCCCAGAGACTGAAGGGGAGAAATAAATAGCTCTACATCTCCATCCCCCGAGCAGCGCAGCCCCGGCACTGCCTGAGGGGGGCTGGAGTGAGGCAGCCACTGCACCGCAGCCCCTCACCTGCCTGCCTGCGTGGCCCCACTCACCGTGGTGTCCGGCTGCCCGCACACGCAGCCCTGGTGGCCTCAGTGCTGCGAGCCTGGAACGTGGGGACCGGCAGACACCGGCTCCTACTGCCTTGCCCCGCAGAGGTCATGCCAGGACCCCACCTGCTGAGGCCCCCCCCTTGTTGGCTTCCCACATGCTGCTGGGGACGGGAGGAGGCTGGCCAGGTCGGCACCAGCCAGCTGAAGTGGCCGGCCTCCTCCTGTCCCTAGTAGCTTGTGGGAAGCCGACTTCAGCTGTATGCCGCTTTTCCTGGCCGGTGCTGACTTGGTTGGGTCCGTCCCAGACAGAGCAGCGTGCAGCTGAAGCCCGCTTCCCACAAGCTGCTGGGGACAGGAGGAGGTCAGCTGGGTCTGCACCGGCCAGCAGAAGCGGTGGTGGAGCTGTGTGCTGGATGGTGGATGAGTCCAGCTGGAGCAGCAGGGGCTCAGCTGCATTTTCCCCCTGCCTGCGCTGGTCAGTCCCGAGCAGCACACGGCTCCGCTGCTGCTTCTGCTGGCTGGTGCCGACCTGGCCGGCCTCCTCCTGCCCCCAGCAGCACGTGGGAAGCCGGCTTCAGCTGCATGCTGCTCTGGATGGGACAGACCTACCCGGCTCGGCACCAGCCAGCAGAGGCGGTGGCGGAGCCGTGTGCCGCTCGGGACTGACCGGCGCAGGTAGGGGAAAGTGCGGCTGAGCCCCTGCCGCTCTGGCCGGGCTCTTCCTGTCCCGAGAGGCACATGGCTACTCCTCCTCCCACACGCACTGCGTCAGCAACGTTAAGCTGACACGGTGCGTGTGGGAACCTCGTCCCTTCCCCAGCCCTTCAACAGCCATTAGGAAGCTGCTGAGGGGCTGGGGGAGGGACAAGGGGTGGGAACGAAAGTAAACAGTGTTTACTTTCGTTTCCTATTGCAGCACCACGGGTCGCAGAAAATGCCTTGGCGGGCCACATGGCGGCCCGCGGGCCATATGTTGGACAAGCCTGGTTTAAATGTTATTCCCTCTCTTACTCTTTCTGTCACTGCACGAGAGAAGCTTTAACCGTGCTCAAGAGATACAAACTGTCCCTGACACTCAGTCAGATAAAAACCACACCAAAGCAGAAGCTACAGAGGAAAATGTTTATGGGTAACATATGTTGTACGCAGGGAGATGGATAATTCCCTCAGGCTGTAACATTTCTCAGCTTAGTGCATTGAAGGGTATTATGCCTTCCACTGAAGAATGCTGCACTGGTTGCTGTTGAAGCCAGACTACCAGCCTGGATGGACCTTGAGGACCTTCTGCCACTCTTTTGCTTCGGTTTAAGTCAGTTAAAAACATGGGGATTCAAGCAGCAGCAGCAGAGGTGTAGCAGGGCAGCAAGCCATGGCACATGGGACAGTAAAGGGTGCTGCCATATAATAACAGGTATTTTTCCATCTCCCCCACCCACAAAGGCAGTGCCTAAGCCTGCAGGGACCAACAGCGTAACGGTGTAACAAGCATTGTTATCTTTAGGGTCAAAGTTCTCAAAGACTGCAGGGACTTTACCTTAGAAGCATAGAAAATTAGGGCTGGAAATAACCTAATTTAGTTTATTGCCCTGCACAAGGCAGGAGATCCCAGTGTCAAAAAAACCCCACACCTGAAAAAAGTGGAGCAGTGCACGTGGCAGCAACATGCACAGCCTGAAACTGGAACCTGGAGCCATACTCCAGCTGCCAGCCAGGCTCTGCATGTCACACTGCTGCTGCTGGAGCCCTGGAAAGCCCCCAGGACCCCTGGTAAGGCTGCTGGGGCCAGCCCAGGTGTGAGCCCCACCCTTCCCTACCCCAACTTGCTACATGCCAGAACATGCGTGCATAAGCATTCCCCAGGAACAAGTAGCAATGACACAGCTATGTGCCACTGTTTTTTGTTCCTGGGGAAATGCATGTGCACATTCATCTGGACGGGTCCAGAGAGGGTTAGATTGTGGAGGAAGACTTGAGTAAAGGCTGGCTCGGTCTGCAGAGTGCTGGGCTTCTACGGAGTTGTCTTCCCTCAGAGGAATTTACCAGACAGGGGATGGGAAGAAGGTAGGACTGACTGCCTTCTGTCCTTGGCAGGGCTGCAAAACACTCTTTCCCCCAAGCTAACTTATGACCTTCCAGGGCTTTCCCTGTGGCAGTGCCAATTCTGGGTAAGTTTCACCACTACTACTCATGGCGTCATTTGGCTATACCTAGACTTTCTACCAAAGAAAGTACATTTGTGGTTGACCATCAATTGTTGGAACTGGAACAGATTGCTAGTGCAGACAAGGACAAAGAGGCTGGTAGTTGTTACTCTGCAGGGAGAGGGAGAGAAATCTGTGGTTCCTTATATTCTTGTAGCTGCTTCCACAAGCAGGGAGAAAAGAGTTATGGGCTAGGCTTGATCCATTGTGAATGAAGAGACTGTTCTCGGAGCCTATCACTACCAGAGCAACTGATGTCCTATGCCACAGCTGAATGGAGATGGCTCCTGCTATCACTAGGAATAAAGCTGGTGGATCTTTTGCCCTCATGTCTTTCCTTTTACAATGAAACTCCATTTAAAGTGCTTTCCTGGAAGAATTAAACATAAACCATTCTAGGGGGTTAGTTACATTGTATAAGAACTTTATCCCAGTGCTGATGTCAGTCTAAGTAAGTACATCCCTCGTTAGATTAAACTGGCAGCCTCTGCAAAACCTCAGGATAAATCTTTGTGCAGACCACAAGGAATTGATGTTGGGAGGGAAGAACTTGTACAAATGACAGGGGTAAAGTTCCAGCAGGAAAATCTGATGTAACCCAAGTGAAGTATACACCACAAAACGTGGACACTTTCCATTTGAGTCTGTCCTTACTGCATGTCCATAATTACTATGCAACAGGCTTATCTATCCATCTCTTCCTCAGCTTTCTTTTTCCTTCTCTTGAACTACTTTTCCATCTGCCTTACCTATTCCTAGATCTTACTCTCTTTTTTTCAGTAGCTAACTTATAGTGGCAACACTTTGCAGCTGTTCAGCGCAACAATTTTGATTAACTGCATGAATTTTACATATATGAGTGACCCTCACTGGTAAAAAAAAATGATTGAGAAGTTCTTGTGCAATGTGTTTTCTTTCTGTGTTATTAGTGCCCCATAAAAGTAACTGCTCTGTTGTACTAAGTGGGGTCTCAACTGAGCAGAGTTAAAATAACTGTTTCAGAAGTAAACTGAGTTGTGAGTTCCTGAAGTAAAATGAGTTTCAGGTGGAATATCCATCACACTTTTAAGGTTAAACAAATCACCTGGATGAAACTAGAACTTCATATGGATCAGGTGGAGCATCTAAAAAGTCTCACTTGTGAATTCAACTCCTTTAATAGGTCTGTCACACTGCCTTTTGTCTGAGTGAAAGGTTTTTTTATTGAGATGTCTGGTATAATGCCTGAACAACGGGAAAAGGGTTCCTGCATATTACATGAGATTTGCAGTTTTTTTCAGCACACAATTTAATCCTGGAGAAAAGTGCTAGATAACAGCTACAGAGACTGAATTCTTGTTTATCTGCAGCACAATAAGTGGCACAAAATTTTAAGAATGACTCAAGGCCATGAGCACCAACTCTGTCCATGTCTTGGAACAACTGTTCATTAAATTTAAGACACCAGTTCATTTTCCACAGACAATTCAGTCCTTGGTTTCCCTACTGACCAGGGTACTAACCGTGGTCATGGTTTCTGCCATATGGACATATGTCACTATAAACTGAATTGAGATCACTAATTTACACCTTACAGACAACCAGGCTGCTATGATAAGGTACCAATTTTCAGTTGGGACTCACCGGAGATGGTTCTGACCATAGAGGTAAAAGGTTCAGGGCTCAGTCCTAGCGCAAAGACTTTGCAATGTAAAGAAGTCAGGAGACTGTCATCATAAAGCAGCTGAGGCTAGGAGCCCATACAACTGCTCTTGCACCAGCAGAAGATTTCCTATGTGGAAGGAATCTTCCAGTACATAAGTAGTGCAGAAGCAGTTTTGAATCTGCTAGTGAATGAAACCCTAGGTCTGGAATCCTTTTAGGGAGCATTATCAACTGCATAATAACCAAGTTATTTGATATGCTCATGATTACCTTGCAGTCATATCCAGTACTTGGAAGACTTGCTGTGTGCAGGGCGGATCTGAGTTAACTATCGGAACCTTACATGTGACTGAATGGCTGGCTGACAGATCTGTAACACTTAGCACGCACATAATAATGTCTGACCTCCCAGAGCACAGGACTGTTCAACACCCCATAGTTAAGGTAATAATGATTAATTCAAGTCTGGAGCCCACTCTGAGCTAAGCTGGTCCTGCAGTGTAAGTTAGGGATGGCTTGTACTGTACGTTGTTCCAGCTTCCTGGGATTTCAAGAGGCTTTTATGGAAGAAGGAAATCACAAGAGCATGGAGACATTCTGCATGCTGTTCTCCGGACTCCATCTTTTCAAACCAGCAAAGGACAAAGGTGGTGGCAAACTGTATTATGGCGAATCTGCTTTAGCCTGCTATGCTGCTGTTAGGGCCACACTGATGAAGTGTGGAAGCATAAAGTGGTGCATAGCACCAGAGGGTCTGGGCCATTGTCACCATATCGTGTACTGGGTGGGACACTGATATGCAGAGAGATTAACTGACTCACCCGAGGCAATGCTGGTTCAGCGTCAAAAGTTGGGCAAGAAAATAGATGCTTCTGGCGCTCTCAGTTCTCTGCTTAGAATGCTGGATCATATTGCTTCCTACTAAGCAGTTCCTGATAGGAATGCAAAACAGGCAATGAATAAAGGGCAAGAAAATGAAACCTCAAAAATAACTATCCAAGGCAGCCTCTGGTTACAATCAGGGCTACATTCTGCATGGGAGGAAAGTGGTGTAATTCATTCCCTCAGAGGGTGCCTTTATATGTTGCATAAGCTCTTTGCCTCTTTTGCCCTCCTTTCTGTGCCCCCACTCCTTCTGTGGTGTGCATCCAAAAGGCCTTTGGCCAGTATCAAGCTTGTCATTAGTTTGTGGGTTTGCCTTTTGTGAATAATAGTTGCCACACTCCACCCAAGAAAAGGGCAAAGTCCTGAAGGGTGGCTAATAAAGCTGGCAAGGGCTGTGTGGGATGCAGGCTTCATTTCAGAACCGTTTTAGGAAATCTTCTACTAATGATGATGATTAAAAAATGGATTTTAAAAATAAATTATATTTCTTATTTTGCAAAGGATTCTCAATGTTTTTTACTTTGTGTGTGAAAAATGTGCTATTTTTCAGTGCATTAAAGTGATGGAAAATATTATTGAAAATGTTATCTATGTTATCAGAATTGTTACAGAAATGTGCAGTTTAGCAAAATCAGGTTGTAAACAAAATATTTTAATACAATTTTCAATATAAATATGTATATATTTGAAAATATAAAATAATTAAAAAGGGGCCATTCCAAATCCTTTGACATTAAAATAACTTCAAAGCAGTTTATAATATGAATAAAAAACAAGCAGCGAATAAAAAAGGTAAGGAATAAATTTGAACCTCTCAATCTTAAACCTCAAAGTTTTGAAAATGTTCATGTAACTTCTTTTTATTTTATTTTTCAACAAGTTCTAGCACTTCATGAGCAGAATAGGGCAGATTCTATGGAACTCTAGCAGTTAATACATGGTTCTATGCATGTGTTTAAGATTAATGGTTCCTTTACTTATATTTTGCTTTTCTTCAAGTGCCTGAGATTTGTTAATGATGTGATGGGTTAGTACAGTATTGTGATTTAACGTTAACTGGGGTTTTTTATGTGTACCATAATCTTGTTTTGTATGTTGAAAAACTCATGCCTCCAGAAAATAAGTTTAAAAAATGCTTATTTGTCTCTTCATAATATATTCTGTGATCTCTGCTTTTGCATTTGCAAAATTCTAGATGTCTGTCAGGTTTTAGTCACAAATTTTGCTGCTGGACCTTCCTTCCTTCGCTGGTAGGCAGCAAAGAATTTTTCACTCTCTCTCTCTACCCTTGTTCATCCCTTAGGAAAATATTAGAAGGGAAACACCCAAGTGTCTCTATTGGTTCCTTTCATTTGGTCCAAAAGAGATTTAAACCCAGTGGGGACTGGTGGCATCAGCAGCTGAGCTGGAAAGAGAAGAGCAGTGGCAGCTTTCAGCTTGCTCTTGCAAGTGACATCTGAATAAGAAGGGCCCCAAAGCAGAACACTAAAGACTATCCCAGAGGTAAGGGTGGCATTTTTTTTCCCAGAGTTTCATTTAGGACAAGCAACATAGATGGCTTGAATGAAACATGAATCTTATTCTTTGTTTTTTTTCTATAGTGTCTTTCACTTAAGAACGTTAGAACCCTTCCTATGCCCTTTTGAAATAAGCCTTTCAGCATACGTGTTGGTAAGTATTAGTATTATAATACATAGTTATTAGTATTATAATTCATAGTTATAGATGGTGGTTGGTAAGTATTAGTATTATAATACATAGCTGATAGAAGATTGGTGTTCTAAATGAGAAAGTTTAAACTGTACAGAATGTATCCCTTCAAATCCTAACTTTAGTCTGACAACTTGTCTCCATTGATGTCCATGGGATTTTTGGCACTGAAGTCAATGAAACCACGACTTTGTTACTAAGCCAGTCTGTTTCACAATGAGTTCTGCTATTTACAGATTTTATTTCAGATACTAATTTCTATGTCATTTTTATTGTTGTAAAGGCTTTTCCAATTGTCATGTACTCATGTTAGGGTTATTTATTCATATTTACACATTAGAATTGTAGTGCAAGCTAAATACAAGGATGATCATTAAAATTACCTTTCATTTACAGCATGTGCATCACACCCCATGGCCATCAGTTCACACATTCCATAACACAAAATTTTTTTAGCTCTGGATCTTTAGGTAAAATGAAACACATTTTTGTATGATAAGTACCATATTTATTTTAATAGCTATCTCAGAAAGATAAAATTCAGGAGGTAAAATGAAAGAAAACAATTGAATGAGTACAAGATTTACACAAATTATGAATTAAAAACGTGACCTGTCTTAAAAAGAGGCTTAATTCTATTATAAGCCAGTTTTCCACAAGTTAAAATACAAACCACATGCTGAGCAAATAATATAAGTATCGGGTTTGTTACTATCGGTATAAGAGAGAGAATCTGACGTTATACACTTTCTACAGAATGCTTAATATGTTAATTAACTCAGTCAAGAAATAAAGAAGAGAAAGCAAAGATGCTGACTGAGATTTTCAGAGAAAGAAAGGAGATCTAGACACAGTCAAGTCAGCACACAATAATGTAGTCTTTGTAGGAGACAGAACACGTGAAGAAATAATACATGAAAGATAAATAGAAAGGAAAGGCCAAAAGCACAAATACTTACCTGGTTAGTTTTCATTTCATATTCTAATAACTATTTGGAATCATTTTAATGTCTATAGATTTAAGCAGAGTGTGAGGAAGCCTGTGAGTGATATTCTTGAGAAAAGGCAATGGCACTTCTGCATAAGAAGAAATCTTGCTGGTTTGTACTAACAGCCAAAGTAGAACATGGTTGGCTTATGCTGTAGCCACAATGACCCATTTCTTTGGGGCCCAATATATGATCTGTTTCACTAACGTCAGAGTTATTCACACACATGTATGCATGTAGCTCACAGAGGAAAATATAATTGTTAGGAGCAGCTTTCTAAAGGAAACGGCTTGGAAATAGTTGCAGAGCCCCAGTACAAAAAGTAAAGACAGGAATTCAACCATTTGAATTAAATTACATTTACGGAACTTTTGTAAAATTAGTCATTTGTCTCTGATGTCAACCTGGCTGAGCGCCCTGCTAGACTGGGCAAGACGCAAGTAACTATAGTAGGAAGCAACTGGCAGGAGGATGGACTAGGATGCTGAAAAAGTGACTAGGTATTTTCCATATCCAGATTCTGTGAAATGTTCTCACCTTTTGTGCACCCAGGGTAACTTGTGAGCTGTTAGTGAATGTAGAAAGCCTTCAGAAGTGAGTCTGTTAAAAAACTTTTTAATTGGTAAAGTTTGTTAGAGTATAGAAAGACATAACAGACTAGATTCTGCTCTTATTTACACTGGGATAAGTCAGGAGTAACTTAATTGATCTCCATGCAGATACTTCAAATCTACTCTTACATAACTGAGAGCAGGATTTGCCATGTAGTTCTGAAGACGCATTTATTTCCTCCCTGAAAGTTGCTATTATTGCACACCACCCTGCTTCAGAGTTATTAATCTCTCTGGTCTTAATACTGCAAATGTTTCTATAGCCGATATCTATGTTATGGACACTAGGGGAAGCTAATAGAACATTTTGTGTTTTTTAACACTTGAGCCTCCAGCACACTATGCCAACCTTCCTGGGGGCCTTGGCAGCTACGGTGTTAATTTATTTTCATAATGTTGCTTGCACATAGCGATAACTTTTCAGACACTACAGCCAAACTAGCCCAGAAAAGAGACCTTTTAGATTCTCTTTCTCATATCTGCCATTCCCTTCGTTGTCAAGCAACCTCCCAGACCTGTCTACAACCTCCCTTGAGACTGCTTGAGAAGCAGCCTCAATATCCCAGGCCAGTTTCATTCTGGACTTAGCATGGGAACTGTTCTCCTTGGCATTAGCACAATACCCTGGTTTTTATGGAGTCACATTCTTAGCCATCAGCTCTTTTCTATCTGCCTCATGGCCATTTTCCCTCAGCCATTTATTAGAGCCAGCTCTTTGGCTCTAGTATGATACTGTATATACACATTCACCCCCTGTAAGAACATCATCCTTTTTACAGCTTGTCTTAATCACTTTGTCTCAGCTTCCTTTAGCTAAATGTTTCAAGGTGCAGACAGAAGTAGAGCTCTCTGTTGTAACTCGCAGTGCTTTGTAGGAAGCGCCAGGAGTTACAACAATCCCCTGGACTGGAAGAAGTTTGCTGTTGGGTCCCAGGGGTTGGGGAATCCCAGCTGCTGTTTAGAGCAGCTGTGAGCCCAGAGCTGCTTTACCCTAGCAACACCCCTCCCCCCTCCCAGCTCTGGTAGTGTTTTCAGAATGGGAGGGGGGAAATAGAGTGGAGGGAGCTCATTTTGGGGGTTCCCCAGCTGGCACCTAAGGGCGGGATGGATGGTTTGGAGCCCCCCCCACCTTGGGAAGGGGGGCTTCAATAAATCCTCCCCACCTTCCAGTGCAGGCTGAAAAAGCCTGGGGCTAAACTCCCTCTGCTCCCTCCCTAGCTCCCCCCCCCCCATTTTGAAAACACTGCTGGGGCTGGGAGGTGGTGCAAACAGAAGTTACTGAAGATGCTCTATTTTGAAGCATCTTCATCTAACCCTCTTGCAATGAAGATTCAGAAAAGCACTCTGCAGCCATGCACTTCTGTTTGGTCATTACTCTAGAGCACTTTCAGGGGCCAGATCAAGTGAAAATTGTCACTTCTCTCTGTGCCTTCAAAGACAGAGATGTGCTCCCTGGGTAGAGGAGAACCAACCACAAACATTAATCTAGGTCCTCCATTTCTCTCCTGGGCTCGGAGCTTCTATTTATTTCCATTCTCTGCAATTTTGGAGAAGTCTCTGACTCTGGACTTTCCTTCTCCTCCCTTACCTCTTATTGAGAGTTTTTTTGTGTTAGAGTAGATAACATGTCTTAGGGCATGAACTGACATAATATTTAATGTGCCTTTGAAGAACTCCAAACAGAAAGTGTGCAGGCATTCACAGCTAAAGAAATTCCTAAAAATGGCCAAAGTGCTTAAAAAATTATCCTTAAAAATGAGGAATATTTTTAAGCACTTCCTTTTGATATGCTTTCTGAAACATCTGTACACTCTACAGAGCATTACTAGGGAGTTGCCTGGTCTTCCAGCGTCCCACAATGCTTGACAGAGGAGGGATGGGAAAGCAGAACAGTCAACCAGAGTGTGCTCTCCTTTGTGCTTGGCCATTGTCACCTATCTCCAGAGGCTGCAAGGCAGGCAGAGAATCCTGATTTTTATACATAGAGCTGGAATAAAGGATTCCTTGCATGTCTCCTGGCCTCTGGAACCAAACCAAGAGACCGTAGGCTGAATGCATGGGAGATCATTCATTGTCTATCCTGCCATTTTCCCCTCCATCCCCCCACCCCACAACTCTCCCCAACAAGTATAGAGGAGATGAAAGTGGAGCTGCAGGGCTGAGTAAACCCCTGACCCATTGTACCCCTTGCAGTGGTGATGTTTTCCAGGTATGCCTTCATGGCCATTTTGAAGGGCTCCAGCGGGGTGTTGCAATTGGGGGCCGAACATGTGGGTGGCACTGAAGTTCACTGAAATTGAACTGCCTTATTATGGCCTCAATATGCCTCTAGAGATGTATTTGAGCCTTGCTTTTGGACTTCTGTCAAAGACTGCCCCTAGCTGCCCCAGCTCTAAATGGGTTGATCATTCAAGCAGGGAAGTCAAAGGTGGCTGGATGTGGTGCTAACAGTTCATTTCTTTGTGTGCTGTTGATAACAGAAACTGGTGTGCCTTAACAAAACTGGCTTGCTGAGCCTCTGTCAGTTGAACATTTGACCATAGCTCTTCATCTGCAAATCTCCATTATTTCAACCTTGGCAGCATTGCCTGTGTCAGTCCCACCGCAGCTGAATTCCATATCCATGTTGTTGTCATCTCTTACCTTGACTATAGCAATTTCCATCCCTGAAGCCTCTCCATGTTTTATCTAGATCTAGCATGTAATAAAAGACGCTTGCTGCTTTTGCACATGTAAGAAGATATGTGACCACATCACCTGCCTCCTCAAACAGCTTTTCTGTTTCTGTTCTATTTTAAGACTTAGCTGAAAATGAGCCTCTTTCAAAATCTCTTTTTAAAGCCCTTTGTTGCCTCCTTCAGCTTATTTAATAGATCTTTAGGCCATATTTTCAGCTGGTACATACTGCTACCATTCCAAGGAACTCAATACAACTACGATGATTTAAACCAGTCAAAGAGTCTGGACCTTTGTCTCTCAAATTCCTTGTTCCCCATTTATGTCATATTAGCCTCCCTGCATTTTGCCCGAGGAAAAAGAGCACGTTGTGCAATTTAATACACCAAAATACTCAGGCATCAATGTTAGGAAGGGAAAAGACTTATGGACTTAGATTATGTTATCCTCCTCAGAATACTATTTTTTGCTTTACTGGACCAGTTATCTTGTGCTTTCTTCACTCTAGGTTTAAATGTTGCAAGCAATGTATCTTCCACTACATTTCTTTGGACATTATTCCATATTATAATAGCTCTTATTGGTAGGAAATTTTTCCTGGTTTTCAGTCTAAACTTTTCCTTTGCCCAATTTCATCCTGTTGTTTCCATTTATGTTTTCTTACACATATGATATCATATGCTCAATGTAGGTTCAATTAAACCGCCTTTTTTCTTCTTAAACAGCAGGGGAAATCTCTTTATTACATGATGTAGAAGCCAGAAGAACTGCTCTCCTCTCTCATTAGATTTGACAGAAGTGCTTATGTTCAGAGGTTTTTCTTTTGAATGATCTGCCTGGCCAGGAAAATCTGAGATCAATTTGTGGCACTCAAAAGGCCTTAATTAGTAGGGACATCATGTTACAATTCAGAATGGCATGTAATTCCTAGAGCTGAGAGAATGGATATGTGCATTTGTTTTGGGGAAGGGAGGAAATGTAAATCCTTAGGAATATGAAATTAAACCTTGTTAAAAGAGGCTTTCAATATTTCTAAAGTGGTTTATGATGAGACGTTGTACTTGAAATATAGTACTCATAGATTCTCAAAACAAATACTCGTTACTTGATTTGTCTCAGAATGCAACAGAGAGAAAGACAACTGAAGGGGGTCAATTTCTATGACTGTCCTAGAGAAAGATGGTTTGGAAAATGGAATAGCATGTTGAGGATGGCTGAGCAGGGATTGACAGGTTGGGTGCAAAACCTCAGAATAAGGATGAAGAGGAAGAAGATCTGCTTCAGCAGAATAATATGCTGAGAGATGAGAAATACATTACAGATGCCATTTGAGAAAAATGCTGCAGATTGGGAGGGGACAGCTGAGATTGCTTTTCTTTTCTATTTTGTTTCTATATAGTAATGGCTGAAGCCTGAAGGCCTCCCCCTGTTTCATTCATTCTTCCCTGGCAAAATGCCCACTGACTTCCATAACAGTTTTAGTAAACAAAGGAGAGTAGGGTGTTCGGAACTGGACTCCGCACATGTTCTGCTGTGCTATGTGACACCAAATTTGGAATGTATACAGAATTATTTTTATCTAGGGGCAAGAGCATCATGCTTCTGAACATGTAGGGAACTTTCTTATAGTCTGCTTAGGTAAAGCCAAGGAAACTTTACACGATAATGCCATGTGCCATGATGTCAGATTTTGGGTAATTAATGTGATTATCTGTAATGTCATGCAGAAAGCCCATCCATTTTCCTGGGCATGGTTAGGGAAGAGAAAAGCAGAGATGTTCCCAGGTTGTGTGTATGTGGTTGGGAGGTGGTGCAGGGGTGGTCGTGTCTCTAAAAATCAGCTTTACTTTTACCTACAAGTACCATGCCAGGAACTATCTTTGCCTTTAGCATCAGCCAGAAATTGTTTGTTTGCCAGTTCTGTTCTCACTTGAACAACTAACACTGAGGTTACATGTAGTAATTTATGGTCTGACTTTTCAAGTGACTACATAGTAAATCAGATATCCGCTTCAGAGCAACCACTCAAATTCTTTAACTGCTACTCTGGTAGTGTAGATCTCAGTAAAACAGAGCTAAACTACCACAGTTTAGCTTTGATCTACCACAGAGGGTGTATGCATTTACCATACATCAGCTAACATATGGTAAATCCCTGCCTGATCTTGTCAGTGTACATTACTGGTAGGGGTACTCAGAGAAGGCATACCGGATTGAGACCCTTGAGGAAACTAAGTGGAGCCTAATTTTTGGAACCCGTTTGAACTTCCTTGTAGGAATGAGGCACTGAGCTGCTCAGACTGAGGCAATTTTGAGACTGTGCAGAAGCAGGATTCTCAGGGTCCAGAAAACTTGAAAGGTGCATGCTGCATTTAAATTCCTTCAGGGTTAGGTGACAGTCAGACAGGAGGCTTTTAATCATGATTTTAGACTCAGGCAGAACTGAGACACCTAAAGTCATGCTTTAAGCCTGGAAGTCCCTTACTTGACCTAGCCATAGAGCTGTGAATCAGATATTTTACATCAGCCCTTCACTTACTTTAAAACCAAAACAGATATTTTACATTTATGCAGGGAGGTTCATTCTACAGATTCTGAATTGTTTTCCATTTAACAAGCTGATATATAAACTTCATAGAGTGACACCTGTACAAGATCCCATTTATATTAACCAACCTCTTTTCTTAAGAGACTGTCTCAAAATATCCTACATTAAGGAGCTGATTTTTATTAGACACTTGAAAGATTACCTTAAAACAGGCTTCTTTGTACCTCCACCTGTGAAATGAAACCCTTTATGAAGTGATGCGTTTAACAGCACACCACAACATTGTGCATCGACTTAATGTAATAAGTGAGAGAATGATATGTCCACATAAATTGCAGATGTATGTAGTTGGGTCTAATAAGTAAGGTCAACACCACAAGCTTCATGAAAGTGATGTGTGGTATTTAATAGCCATTATGGGTAGGATCAGTTTTAAATCTTCAGCACAGTGACTACTAAAACAGGCTGGGACACTAATTCAGAGCTGATTCATGGAGCCAACTATTGATCAAGAGAGCCACCTACTGATGAATATTATTATTATCTCTTCCTGCACCCTACGCCAGCAGTCTGTGCTGGCTTGGGCAGCAATACTTAGTAAGTAATGTGTTTGAGTCAACATCATAGTTTGCTTTTTCAGTCAATCTCAATTTTTAATCTTTTAATTTCTGGTAGGCACAGGCAATAGTGGAGAATCTTGTGGGCTACCTGCAAGCCTTGGGTTAGGAACCACTGCCCTAGACACTGTTTATATATCTGTCATCCAAATATTGTTCCACAGACACTGAACTTTGAAGATTTCACCACAAGAGGTCATGGTAGCCATTTTTAGCCTTTGAAAGTGCTTTTAAAATGGTTTTATGGTAGAATTTCTCTTTTCTTTTTTTTTTTTTTTTCCTCCTCTGAAACCAGCCTTGCTATTTTTATGAGACCAACCATCTCTCTGAAGAACTACAAGATGGGTTACTGGCATAATATTTCCTTCATTCTGGGGGTGTTACTGTATAGTGCTCTCCAAACAGCAGCTCTTCAACTGCCTGCATCTCAGAATTGCACCAGCAAAGGTCAGAAAATCTCCCTCAGCCACTCATACAAGATTGACCTTCCCAAGTCATCCCAGATCCAGGTAGAAGAAGATCCATTGCCCCTCAAAGATGAAAGTCATACTCTGCCTGATATGGGAGAAGCAGAGGAGGGCGAGGAGCAGAATATCATATTCAGGCATAACATCCGAGTCCTCACACCGAAAGGTGACTGCGAAGCCTTGGACCACCTCAGAGCCCTTCTGGAAAGGATGGAGAAGCTGGAGAAAGAAGTGATGGAGCTGAGGGAGGCCTGCAATCCACAGAAGTGTTGTGGGGGAGGCCAAGGTGTGCATTATTTTGGGGTATATTTTTTCTAGCTCCTACATAACTTTTATAGCACATCCGTTGTGCTGTGCTGTGCTGTACTGCTCTGCACTGGGAAAGGCTTGGGCAAACTGGATCCTGGGTTTCTGACATGAGTTTGAAAGTCTGAGGCCCCTGGGTGGAGGGATCAACAGAAACAAGTAGTTTCTGGGGTGGACATGGGGAAACTTGAAGTTCCTGACATGGGGCTTGATCCAAGTCTGATTGAAGCCAATGGAAAGGCCACCATTTACCTCAATGCACTTTGGCTCAAGATCGTATGAAAGAAGCTCAGGTTCAGGGCCTGTGATAGAAGTCTGGTGTATCTGAGGTGGTGGTGAGCTTGGTTTCCTGTACACGCAGGTGATGATAGGTGAGGGAAATAATTTCAAGATTCTTGATATTGTCAAGGAGCAACTCATACTCTTCACTGGGATGTGAAGTTCTGGAGTTTCTGGTAAAGGCTGAAACTTGGGATAGAATATTGCAGAATGTCGGGTGATTTAGTTTCTTAATCTGAGAAGCTCTGGTTGTGGGGAGATTCTTCAATTTAGAGTTCTGGAATTCCCTATAGCAGGAGGCTAGCTTGTGGAATTCCCAGTCAATTTTCTTTTGTTTTGCATTGTTTTCAATGCTGGAATTTTACTTTTAAAAGGAAATTGTTGAGAATTCACATTTTTTTTTTTCTTTGATAGACAAGTGCATTGTTTAGAAGAAAGGAAGGCTGTAATGACCACCTTTGTGGTAGAAGGAATGGGCAGCTAATATCAGTCCATTTAGTTGCTCTTCTTCCTCCAGTAGTCTAGAATGGACGTTCTCCATATCTGTCTATGGCTTTGTTCCTAATTCTGTTTGTCTGCTTGTTTCTTTTCTGCCTGCTACCTGCTGATGGGGGGGGTCCTGGGTCCCCCTCTTAGCAGGCATTTCAGATTGCAGTAGCCATGGAACTTTCATCCAAGAGATCTGCAGCTGCAACTGTGACGAAGGCTGGGAAGGAAGCAACTGCTCTCGTCCCAGCTGCCCCAACAGCTGTAGTGGCAATGGACGCTGTGTTGATGGCAAATGCATCTGCCATGAGCCCTATGTTGGTGAGGACTGCAGTCAGCGGCTGTGCCCTGAGAACTGCAGTGGCAATGGCATCTGCAACAATGGTGTTTGCCAGTGCTATGAGGAGTTCATTGGAGATGACTGCAGTGAGAAGAGATGTCCCAATGACTGTAATGGCAATGGGTTCTGTGACACAGGCGAGTGCTACTGCCACGATGGCTTTGTTGGCCTTGATTGCTCCCAAGGTGAGAAGTACCCTCATTTTATTTATTTCCTCTTCCTTTCTTGCAGAAGTTTCCCCTGTATCTCCCTCCTCTCCTCCCAGTGAAGCACTTGCTTGGCTCCTTCAGCAGCTAACTCAGAACCATAGACAGTGGCAGAATAGAGATAGGGAGCTAATTCTACTCCGTATCCAAAATATGGGTATGGAGAACTATGAACAAAGAGGGAGGCTAACCATCTATAACCAACTTATCACAATAGAGCTAGGGAGGGTTTCATTCCTTCTTGCCTGCTGCAGTCTGCACTAGTTATCAATAAGCCAATAGATTCAGTACACGTCATAATAAATTGAAGCATACAACCTACATTGGGACTGAAACATTTGAGAAGCTCTTTCTTGTGCTGTTTCTTTATAAAGCAGCTGTGGTTGTATGAGTTAAGCCTAACCCTTGTCAGAGGCTCCACGTAAACTAGACAGAGAGAAGAACTTTCTCAGATTAGAGGTGCCATACTTGGAACCCCTTTTTAAAATGTCTCTGTTGCTGTCTTCATATCCTTATTCTTTGAGTTGTTATTCTTAAACTACATTTTCTGGTTTTACAGCAAATAACAAAGCTTGAAAACATTTAACCTTATCACCTATTATGTGCAGGCCAGTGAGGGTGTCCATAAGGAGAATGCTTTACAGTGCAGGTTATATACAAATGTGACTATAAAACCACATATATAGCATGGGGTTTTCCAAGAGCTGAAGAGTGCAAGGTGCCCAAATCCAATTGACTTTGAATGGGAGTTGGGCACCTCATTCCTTTAGGCTTCTTTGAAATTCCTGGCTTTAGTCTAATTCAGAGGCTTTCAGCCAAGTATAAAAAAAATCCTAGGTCTTCTTATTGAGCACAGCATGAATCCTACCCTGGCCACTCAGCTCAACCCAGCTGCAACAGAAGCAGGACTATCAAAATTACTGAACATGTTATAACCATCCAGCTAGAGGTCCTGAATCTGTCCATGTAAATCTCTCATTCCCACACATGCTTATCCCATCATACTTGTTTTTACACATTCACATGCATTCTCACATGCTATCCCTTTCCTCTTCCCTTATATCTGAACACTTCTCTCTACATCCTTGAAGTTACTTCCCAAGTCTGAAGTTTGTTCAATGGCAGTACAATGTTACTGACAGCTCTAACTAGTCCCAGTGTTTGGCCTCCTTCTAGTAGTAATAGCGGCAGGCAGTGCATCAGAAAGAACTTGGTTTACATTCAGAACTGCATTTCAGCTGCTTGTAAGTGACTGAGCAATTATTGTGTGAGAAGAGTATCAGTTTTCATCTGTCAAGGTACCTAGGAATTCTTTCTGAGCTTCTGTATTGAATGTGATGAGAAGCATTAAGGTCTGCATTTCCTGCAAATTCATCTATCAAATTCAGCGATGGCGTCTTTCCTCAGCTGCAGCTGGATGGAGAGGACATTTGCTTTACTGTTGCTATGGATGCCAGTTAAACTATATACACTGGGCTGCAATGCCAGAACAATGGCTTTAAATGGCCTGCTTAAAGTATAAAAAGGGTTGTGAAGCTGGCATTGCTTCACAGTGTCTAAGTCCTGTTCATACTCTTGCCTCCAGATTTGCAAAACAGCCTTGATCTTTTTGTGTCAGTACAAGGTTTTTCAAACCTTCTTGAACAGATAATTAAAAAGTCCTGCATCTACCTGTATTCTGGGCATTGTAGCATCAGTACTAAATTATTTTGTATTCCAGAACTAGAATAATAAAATAGCAACTGTAGTCAGCCAGGCAGGCAAGGAGGTACATACATTGCCTACACAAACTTGCACAGTACTTTGAGGGATATTGACAATGTTAAGGAGGTTTTTCTGGCATTTTTTTGATATAATCAATTTCTCAGGTGCAGCAGTGTAGCTCTGAGTGTGCCCAGTTCTGTACAGTGCTGAGTATACCCATTTGTCATTTGGCTGTTGATAGTAACTTGTTAGAGAGTAAACAGAGGACTTCAGTCTCCAAGGCTGCCAGTCAAGTCCTGTTCAGAAGTTCATTTGCTTAACAAATAAAAAGTACAGTTCTTTTCTAAATGCCATTGACAACAATGGAAAGGCTCTTATTGACTTGAGCCAGGCTCCAAGAGGAGATATCAGTTCTAATATTGTTTACCTTTTTTTTCCACAGTGCTTACCCCTCAGAATCTGCAGCTGCTAAAGACCACAGAGGGTTCCCTGACCCTTAGCTGGGATGAGGTGATTGATGTGGATTATTATCTCATCAGCTATTATCCAATGGGATACCAGACCTCTGTAAAACAAGTCAGGGTGCCCAAAGGGCAACTCAGCTATGAGATTGTGGGACTTCATCCCAGCACAACATATAACATCACGCTTCGCCATGTGAAGAAGGGGATTTCCAGTGACCCAGAAAATCTACAAGCGAGCACAGGTGAGACCACTAGCAAATTACAGGCTAAGGATTTGCTGCTCTGCAAAGTTGGATTTAAACTATATCAGTGGAGCAAACCATTAGGTTTTAGAGGTGTGTGCGCTTTATATCAGTCTCTGTTTGAATACTGGAAGAATCTGTTCCATTTCCTATCCAAGTTCAGAGTATTTGCCTTTCTTCTCCCATTTAAGGATTTTATTTTCCAAATAGATTTTTGGGGGGGGGGGGCAGGAGGGGAGTGAGGGGAGAGGGGCAAATTTCTTTTTCTCCCAAAGTGCCAGCCATTGGCTTATGGTTCTGAATTCCAAGGAGAGCACAGAACACTGTCCATTGTCTTACTGCATGATGCAGAAATGTATGACCTCCTTTTCCCTCTTTTATCATGTTCATTGGCCTCCTGTCATTCTCAATTGCTCTGCTCCTTTTCAGCATTCTCCATGGACTCTCTCCACCTGATGCCTCTGAAGTGTCACTGCCTTACTGTCCCTGCTTGCTCATTCCTCCTCATCAAACCCTAGCCGAGGTCTCTTGCCTCAGTGTCCACCTCTTCATTCCACTCTTCTGATCCTGGCCTTCTCCATACTCTTTTTGCCTTTGGGAGTAGAGAAGTTTGATCTTGCCTTTTGGGCCTTCCTCTCTTCAAGACAATGTAGTTACCTCCACAACATAACCCTTTGTCAACTACAACATAACCCTTTGGAGACTTTGGGCATGAAGGCTCAGACTTGAAAAAGGGTAAGATTTTGCTCGTAATTTGAAAAATTTTTTGGGGTGAGATGTGTGCTGTAAATGCAGAATATTACTGAGAACAGTGCAACTATTTCAATTTAAGTGGAAGGGCTTTTACAACAGGCAAAACCCAGGTGGGATTTGTCCAGACGAGAGCTAATACTGAAGCTATTTATTGTAAGTTATGCCATAATGACCTTCAAAGACCACAAGTGGTAAGGACTTCAGTTGCACGCATGGCACAGTACAGCACTTTGTCACATCATGCTGGAGCACTGTAAGTATTCAGAGGGCAGAAGATTAGCAGTGAGTTGCCAGCACTGCTCTATATAGTAGCTAAAATTTCCTCCAACATCTCTCAGCTGGAACTGAGCAAGCCTGACTACTTCTTTGATAAGTTCTGATGATTTCCCTACCTGAGTTGAAAGGCTGATGATTTGAAGCAACCACCTAAAACTAAAAGGTCAGTTTATTACCAGGTGTCACTGTATCATCTCCATGTCCTTGGTAAACCCAGTGAAAGATTTGGTTATTGTGAGGTATTCATTCATTTTTAACAGATTACATGGAGCTGGTGGCCTGAGTCCTGTGTGTCCAGAGTGGGGTGTTACAATGAGTCAAAGACAGGCTTGTTGATGAAATAATTGTGCTCTTTCTAGTTAAGTCCTCAATTCATCCAGAAAACCATCTTAGAGCTTACAAGCAGGTGTACTGGTGGGAAGCAGTTTGGCCACTTCTTGTCTTGTGCTTAGAAGACAAAGGAAACATTTTAATATTTCTGAAGTGCTAATGTGCTGTGTCCTCTTGGCCCTTCCTGTTCTGTTATCCCTAGCTCTGTCTGTGGTTGGTGCCATCTGGGTGACAGACGAGACAGAGGACTCACTGGAAGTGGAGTGGGAGAATCCTCCAGCAGAGGTGGATTATTACAAGCTAAGGTTCCGCTCACTGCCTGGGCAAGGTGAAGAGGAGGTGATGGTGCCTAAAAGCAGTGAACCAAAGAGCAGATACATCATCACTGGTAAGTGGTTGTGTGCAGCTCAGCTTGCACAGGGGCAAGGGCAGCTGATTCATGAGCCATAATTTGGGAAGAATTTCCCATTGTACGTGTGTGTGACTGATCTTTAGAGCTGAGACAACTGGTTAGTACAGTGGCTCTCAACCTTTTCAGCCAGGCACCCCCCGCCCAAAAACTGTTTTGAATTTGGCAGCACCTCTGGTTGAGAACCGCTGTTATGTTGCCTCTGCTTACTTCAGTGGTTCTCACCCAGAGTACTGCCGCATGCTTCTGCCTGTATTAGGGTTATCTAATAAACCTAAAACAGGCAGAAGCAGAGGTGTAACTAATGAGTTTTGTGCCCTGGGCAAAACTCCCCTGTGCTCTTGGAGGGCAGAGAGGAAGGAGGGTGGTTTTGCCTTCCATGCTTGTCCCTGTACTTGACTCTCAACCAAGCAGTATCAAGGACTGCTTCAGCCCAGTCTAACCCCTCTGGCTGAGCAGTGCAAAGGGCTGAAGATGGAGCACATGCTTTTGCCACAGCCCTTCCAGGTCTGATCCTGTATGCTCCTCCCACAAACAGAGGGGCAACAAGACAGTCCCACCTGCTTGACATGCCTCTGTTTGTGGGAGGAGCATGTGGGGTCTGACTGGAAAAAGTTGCAGGAAGAGAATGGGCTCCAGCCACAGCTGCTTCCTCATTTACCTCTGTACCTGTAACATGGCATCCCTGGAAGGGACCTCCAGCACCCCTGTTGAGAACCACTAGGCTAGTAGAACTCCTTAACTTTGTGTCCAATCTGGTGCTCTGTGAGACTTGCAGCAAACTCCAAACATGCACATATAATATAAGCCATAGACCTTGTGCAACCTGGATGAAGTCTGGCAGGTGAGCCACCCTTTAGCACCTGATTACCAAGCTAGGAGAGAGAGGAGGGCCAAGAGTGTCCTTTATAATATATCTCACTCTCACTTCAGCTGGAAACTAATTTGGGTTTCCTTCAAAACATCCCTTCACTGATAAGGGTTTGGATTGGAATCCAACTGGCAGAACCACAGAGTTGGATGTACTTCCCTCTACTGTGGCCAGCACAACCTCTTCTTAAGTTTGAATACACAAAGCATGAGCCATGAGTTTGTTACTGTAACAGTTTCTAATCAGAGCCAGACAGTTAATCAGACTGCTGTCAAGGCAAGCATTTTATACATTTTACTTTTCTTGCCCTTTAGAATACAATCTAATACATAAATCTGCACATTGGTAAAGATGCAGGGCTTGTTGTGGCATGCCGAAACCCCAGTCAAATACTGATTATGCCTAATTATGAATAAGCACATTCCAGAGTTATCTTGTTCTGTACCATTCTGTACAAAACCTTTGGTTCTCTTCTCTTAGTTTCGCTGGGTAACTCCTGATCCTCTCTTATCTTGTTTATTGCATTCTTCAAGGAAGACTTGTTGTTCACTGCCTTTTCTAGGCACTGTACCATGGCCTTTGATTTCATCAAGTGAAACATCCTGGATTTTTTGTAAGAGTATTGGGCACTGCCAGGTTGAGCAACTTCAGCTGCTTCTGAGTTTTTTCAGAGACTTTTAGCAGTTAACTCTTTCCAGCCTTTCTAATTAAGTCCTTCAGTCTGGCTGATAATCATGAGAAATGGTAAGACTTGTTTAAATGACCAGGCCACTTAAATTTGGTTTGTTCTTCTAGCAAAAGTGTACACCTGGAGTATCTTTTATTTATGAGGCAGATCCACATGGTGGAAACTGGAGTAGTGGTGAAATCTGGTGATTTCAATGGGTCTCAGCTGTGGATCTGGTACTACATGTTTAGACTAAGTGTAGCACTCTTAAAATCTTCAGGAATTTGCCAACTTAAGGGTATCGTGTAGATGTCTGGATAGTCAATTTCAGTGCACACTCATGCAACTCAAGCTCAACCCATGTCAAGAATAGTTTATTTTTCATATCAGAGCTACGAATACTACTAATAATAGGTAAAATATAAATTCTCACAAATTATGACACACATAGGAGACAAAGATGGACCTGAACCAAAAACTCAGATTTCCCAGACAAAGGGAAGTTTTGATCCAAATACTACAATTCAGACTCATTTCTCAAACATATCCAGGAAGGGTATACCAAAAATGCAATTTCCTTAAGAAAAGCTTAATTTCATTTTTTTTCTCTAATTGCTCGCATTGCTCCTTTTGTTCTCTCTAGGCTTGAAACCTGGCACAGTGTATAATATTACTGTCATATACATGAAGGACAATATAGAGGGGAAACCATCATCAGTGACTGGCAGGACTGGTACGTGCAAAGGTTTCTATTACTATATTACTACTATGTCCAGAGGACCTTCCACTGAGATCAAAGCTCTATTGCTCAATGTGTCACACAGACATCAAAACAAACTTCTCTGTCTCGTGCTTGTTTTGAATTTTTCTTATTAAGAGGAAGGAAGGTTGACCCTTTGAGGGGTGGTTACTAGCCAGCGTAAGCTATAATGGCTCTAACCTTCTCTGAAGCGTGCTGGGCAGAACCAGTTGCCAGGATTGGGAAATGACTATAAGTTCCTTTTGACCTTCACTCATATCCTATACTGAACACTGATCAGTCAGCCATAAGGATTAGGGTCATTATTTGATAATTTTTTTTTCCAGTGCAGTTAAGCTATTCCTGGGTATCTCAGATATGAATGTGGAAACTGACATGAAAAGCTGTTTCTCTGGAATTCAGTGATGCAGAAAGTTCCTTGAATGGTGACAGAATATATTGGATCTACTGTACAGTAGTAGGGAGGCTTGAAGAAACTGAATTATTTTTCTATACAAGATTTAGGGGTCTATGAATCTGATCTGTATTACAATAGGAGTAGGGTTAGAAAAAAAGTATAGAAAAAAAGATAACTCTGCCTCACAAATTGGCTAAAAACAGGAAATTTAAAAATACCCCCAATTTTGGGTGGTTATTATTTCCTTACAGGATTATGAGCATTTAGAATACATTTGATGCATTTCTTCAAGCTTTTGTCCACCACCACAGACATAGGCTTATATGTAAGACAAAAAAATATCCCTTGCGTACTTATGTAATACTAGAGATCTGGAGCTTTGAATCAGATGGCAAATGCCAGTAGCACGAGACTCCTGATGCAATTGTGCAAGTTTACCATACTCTATGGGGGCTCACCATATGCAACATCACTAGCCCAGAAGAGTGTGGGAGGTAGGAGTGGGGAGCAGCAGCAAAAAGTACTGTATGTATTTGAATATAAGATAGCCCTGAATATAAGTTGACCCCACAATAATTAGATTCCACGTATGGAAAATTTTATAAATTTGTTATAATTTTTTCAGGTATACAATCTAATTATTGGAAGTTGGCCTTGAATTTGTTCCCTTCCCACTGCTACAGAAGAGAAAATAAATCTGGGAGGTCAGGTAGCCCCTTTGTCATCCCCTCCAACTTTTTCCCCCTTCAGCCCCTTCCCCACCCCCTCCTTACTGTCAGACCCTGCTCTCCACAAACACATGGAAGTAAGGGGCAAATTTGGAAACACTGACCTTAAGAAAAACATACCTGTAGTAATTTGCATATAATTCCTATAGACTTAGTTCATTCAGAATTTATGCATATTGCATTTTTTAAACTGCTGCAAGTTTTAGTACAGGCACTCCATAAACACACTTTTAAGCAGCACGTTGGCACCTACTTATATATAATATAAACTATGCATGAAAGTAGTTCAAAACCAAAAGATTCGTGAGTATCATATAGGTCACTGGGTTTGGCCTCAACAGTTAACAGCATTTTAAGCCATGGTGATCCCACAGCTCAGCGCTGCTCAGTATGTGTGTACTCTGTTGGCTACAAATGTCCAACTTGGGATCCTTAACATTCTGGTTTATTAGGCGGATTGAAACACTGTAATGAATTAAATCATAAACCTTGGGGCTGGTCCTTCCACACACACACACACACACACACACACGCACACACAGTAGCAAGCTACAAGAGTCAGGTATACCTATCCCACAGGTGCTGGAGTCTGCCATTGAGGCTTCTTTCAGCGTGGTGTTATCTTCCAGAAGGGGGTCGCCGGCTGGTCCTTCTGGCTGGACAGGTCGGGTGCTGGTCAAGTTGGAGTTCAAGAGGGCGCCACCGAGGGTCACTTTTCACTGCTTTTTATCTGTCCTTGGCAGACTTTGGTGACTTCCCAGTTTTCAGGGTTGCCCAATCCAGGGGTCATTGACCCTCGTGGGATTTCCCCCCTCGGTGGCTACTGGATGGCATCTGTCAGCCCCAGGGGTTGTCCGCATGTACGTGCAGGTTTGGGAGTCCGTTGATGAATTTTGAATAGGGCTCTGGGAGATCTGGAGATATTCAGCCCAAAAGTTGGTCCCTGGCATTGATTAACTCAGGCCAGGGCTTCTAGCCCTTGAACAGTGACGTTTAGAGACTTCCCAGTTGTTACATTGTCTTCTATTGAGTTCTTCCCTGGGTTGATCTGCAGTTTCCTTAGGTGTTAATTGTTGCCTGCTACCATGTTACACATTCAATCACTGATTCACTCACTCTTTCAGGGGCCAGCCTGATACAGGGAAGGGCAGTTTGATTCCTGCCCTTGTTAACATTATTACAATGTATAACTTACTTATGAAACTAAACACATTTAGTTGAATGTTGAAAAGTGAGGAGTATAAAATATAAGCTACAAAAGTAATGCCATAGCACACAAATAGATAAAAATACCAAAATACAAGGGGAGATACAAAATGCACACATACAAATTTCAAAACACAATTCCTTATCTTAAAGTGAAAGAAAGAGGAAGGAAGAAAAGGTAGAAGAGGAAAAACATATCCAAGGAGGAGAGAGCAGCTGCAGGCAAGAGGAAAAGGGGCTTTCTGCTACAACTCCAGATACCCCCAACAAGGATCCATGTACTAATTAGCACCCTAATCATGACTAGAACTGGGTGTTCTTGTCACGAGTCCTGGCATCTTTCAAAAACTTATGTACAGATAAGGCACAAGGCAACCTGGTCTGGCTTTACCTCATGGAGGGCACAGGGTCCCACTAATCATATGCAACAGGGTGAGAGAAGTGGTGACAGAAGGATTCTGGGTGAACTGTTTGGGGCCACATTTGGTGATGTTTCCCAGACGTTTAAGACTGGTGAAGAAATAGGAATCTTTGGAAATGGGAAAGAAGGTGCAGATCAATGGTGGAGTTGAAGAGGAACTTGAAATATATGCAATATAGTGGCTCACCATGATCTGAAGAAGAGTTGGCGCTGAGGCCTATGCTCAATGGGCACTATTATATGTTTTATTCAGTTGGGCTGCATGCTGTTCTTGGGGTGAGGAGAAACCTCATGCTGTTCAGGGGGGAAAGTCTTATTTTGTATTCAAGTAAATGTGGTAACTGGGCTGCATGGATGGTCCTTCCACTTTTAGGACTTTGAGGAAGGGAGTTAATGGGGCTGTTGCTTTATGTCATTCTACTGTAGAGAGGGGCAGACAGCTGGAAGAGTTTTCTAATTCTAGAAGTAAAAATACTACATCTAAATGGCAAGGCAATTTCACTTCGTACATGCTCAGATTACATCTGTTTTCCATCCTTGAGCTGGCCAGGAGTCCATTGCTAGTGGAACCACAGAGATCCCCACATGGAATCATCATCCAGTCCCTCTCATAGTTTCTTTGTTATTGGTATAATGGGAGTTTGGCCTATGCTACTGCCAAACAAAGCTTTGCCGGTGAACCCACAGGATTACTTGCCTTTTGATCCAAGCCTTTCGTTGATATTTGATTCTTGGAAGAATGTGGAGAAACCTCTGCTTTCAGTGGACCATTACATCTGGGATCAGTGCTGTGAATATCCTCAACACATAGAACGCTTGTTCCTTTTTGCACTTGTTACTTGAACACACTTCACTTCGTGTTTGGCCACTATGGCACTGAACAGCTCTGAGATGTTAGGGCGGGAATATATTAATTCCTCTATAACATTTTTTGCTTCATTTCCCTGACATTTACCTGAATTGGGCATGAAAGTATGAGAATTTGTAGAATACAAGTACAATACAGCAGGGCAAACTGTGCTACCTGAAGTGTCAGCTGTTTGTAGTGGTTTTGTAGAAAAAGATTTCTTTAGGAAAAATCCACCAAGATTGGTTGGCTACACGGACCATGCACAGTACCTTGTTTGTGTCCCCTCTTACATTTTCCAGGTTTAGGAACATAGAAATCAGGGAGGAAAAAGACCAACCAATGCATCCTTCACTACCTGTGCTGTGTACAGATCTCCAGTGAAGGCAGACACCAAACTGATTCCAGATAGGGTCTGAGAGCAAAATGAGATGGATGGTGAAGTTCAACAATAAGCAACAGCTTTCACTTGCAGTAAAGGAGATTTAGATATTAAGGAAGAAACATTATGTAGGGAGGTAGTGGAATTTTCATCATGGGAAGTTAAAAAACTTGAAAGTTTAAAAGCGTAATTTTGAAAAATTCTCACAAACATCCATCAGGAATGTTTTAGGCACAACTGGTCTTACCCTCAGGCAGAGAAATTTACTAAATGACCTCTCAAAGATCACTTTTGGCTCTATTTTATATGGTTGAATCAAAACTAGAAATAAAGTGCAGATATTTAATGAAGGTGATTAACAAGTGGACCCATTTACCTAGGATATTGTGGATTCGCTGTCATTTGACAGTTTTAAATTAAAAAGGATAGTTTACTAAAAGAGACCTTCATATTGAACCAGAAAATACTTGGCGAGGTTATATGGCTTGTTTATGCAGCAGGCCAGACAGATCATCCAAATCATCTGTTCTGGCCCTAACACACAAATGTGAATTATTAAGTATTTGAGGCTACTATTTTTTTCTGCATAGCAGTCCTTTTTGTTTTACTGAGGCTAACACTGCAAGTCATTATCTCTTCTTCCTTCTTGGAAAAGTCAGGGGGTCAGTAGGGCTAAGTACAGATAGTCAAAAAGCCCGAAGCTGAATCAATTCAATCTTTGCAGGTTAGTTTAAACTGCATAGATTGAACTAACAAGCAAGTGAACAGATATTCACTTTTGATTCCAGAAATGCAGACACATGCCTGCAGTGGCCCAGGTCCATAGGTTGAGGGAGAAAATTTTCCCGGGGGCAGGGGGGAGGGGGGCCAAGAAGGCACATGCACACATGTGTGCCCCTACCCCACTTCCTCCACAGCGGAAAAGTCTGCGGGGGAAGGGGTAGCGGAGGGGAAAGGGCCATAGGAGGGGAGGGAGGGAGGGAGTAGGGCTGGAGCTGGGACTGAGCAGAGATTGGGAGGAGTGGAGCAGAGCCAGGGCCATGATCAGGATTGGGGCTGGGGCCTGCTGTGTCCATGCAGCTGCCCCTTCCTCCATGCCTGGGGCTGTTGCCCAGTGCCAGTGCCCCCTGTGCCAATGAATCCACAGCCCCACAGCCCTGCAGTGGCCCTGGCTGCATCCTCACACTGGCGGGGGGAGGCGGGGCAGAGTGGGGCCATCCTTGGCTGCACTACCAGGCTGGAGGGGACAGAGCCCCTGGGACTCCTGTGCCCACCCTGCCCTGCTCTGAGTCATCCCCAGGAAGAGCCCAGCATAACCCTGTCTCCAGCCCGCAGCAGCAGCCTGCCCTACCCCGCAAAGATCTGGGGGCACATGCCCCGCCATGCCTCCCGGGGTGTGCATATCAACAGGAGGCATGCCTCCTGGATAAGCTGCTTGTGGCTCAGTCCCATGCCCCACCAGCCCCAGCCCCAGCCCCTCCTCACCCCTGCTGCAGCTGCCAGAAGCCCTTGGCCAGGCTGCTTTGCGGCCTTACCACTGCCCTGCGTTTGGGGGGGCGCTAAGCTCCATTAGCCCCCGCTTCTGCTGCCTATGCCCAGGTCAGAAGCTGGGGGTGCTAGAACCCACATTCTAGCTCTGTTGGAGCAGACAGCTTGAATCTGGAGGGAATCTAGGACAGAAGTTCAATAAATCGATTTAACTTAAATCAGTTAATTCTGATACTACATCCATCCAGGTTTATCCTAAACCAGTTTCAGCCATTTTGAAAGCGGTTTATGTGTATTGAGCTTCTGTTGTGTTACAGATTTTAACTGGTTTCCAAATACTTATAGTGGTCTATGTGTCATTTCTGTCCTTAGCCTAGAAGGCTCTACTGAAGAATATTGATTTTTTTTTTAAGGTGCCCTGTGTCAGGTAACAGTGTAAATGCAATAGTTCATTTAAGATGAGTACAAAGGTGGGCAGTGGGAACTCATGACTCTGATGCATGAACCTGGGCAAGCCAGTTAGCCATTTTGGCTCAGTGTTGTCCTTTACCAAATGAGGATGACAGTACTTGCCTCACGAGGCATGTTATCTTGAGGACAAATTACTTCTTGCTGTTAACCAGTAATTTGAAGATGAACTGAATTAAGTATCATTATTATCCTCACATTCCACCTCTCTCTAAATGGTATCAATCTAATATGGACTGGTCCCCTGGATTCTAAATAGCTATTAATGCAAAGGGTGCCATTTTTTCCACAAAAAAGTTAAAGTTTTAAAGAGCCACTATATGTGCCTGATTCATCAAAGAAGGACTCTGAGCTGTCTGGTCCAGACTCAGAAGTTAACTTACTCACTAATGGCATCCTTAAATCTTTCTGCATTCTGAATGGTCTCAATGGTGGCTTGGGTGCACAGACCAGGATGTAGCCAAATGAAACTTGTGTTGCTTCAAAACAGATAAGTATGAGCTAATGTTTGTCAGATAGAAAACAGTGGAAAGTATTTTGACCTGCTGCAAGTGCCATATGGATAATTTGAAGGAAAAGAAATAAATAAACAAATTGTCTAACTGGTTAGTCTGGGATGTCACTCTTGAGACTTTTAACTCTGTACTTTCAAATTTCTTTTTACAGGAATAGATGGCCCAACTAACCTAGTGACTGACCGAGTGACAGAGGACACAGCCACCATTTCCTGGAAGGGGGTCCAGGCTCCCATAGACAGGTACATGGTGACCTACACCACAGCTGATGGGGATAGCAAGGAGGTGGCAGTCAGGAAAGACAAGAGCATGACCACTCTGACTGGACTGAGGCCTGGCATGGAGTACATCATCTATATCTGGGCTGAGAAGGGAGCCCATCAAAGCAAGCGGACAAGCACTAAAGCTGTGACAGGTAACTGTTAGCAAGGGAGAAGATATGTGGGGTTTGATTCTGAATGTCAGAGCCACTATCAGAGTTCTCCTTTAGGGCATCTTTTAGCTTATCACTTTTAAACCTTCTCTTAACAGAAATGGACGGCCCAACTAACTTGGTGACTGACCAAGTAACAGAGGACACAGCCACCATCTCCTGGAAGGGAGTCTGGGCTCCCATAGACAGGTACATGGTGAGCTACACCTCTCCTGATGGTGATGCCAGGGAGCTGCCAGTGGGGCAGGACAGAAGTGTCCACACCCTGACAGGACTGAGGCCAGGTGTGGAGTACACCATCTACATCTGGGCTGAGAAAGGAACCCAGCAGAGCAAGAGCACGAACACTACAGCTGTGACAGGTAATGGGGTAAAAGAATGAAGTGGCAAGTTCAGGTTTGTAACAGGGAGCCAGGGGCTCCTGTTACTTTAAGGAAAATTTGCAGCAGACAGCTGAGCAGGAGCTAGCTGCACCACAACAAGCAGGCATCCCATTAAGCCCAAAGGGCATCCTCTATGCTTAGTTAGGGTCACCTGACCAGAACAGGCAGTGCTCCAGAGTATGTAAACCCAGCACTAGGAGCAAGGAGGGTCAGTCTGGCCCTACAGACAGCAGGAGAGAGGAGGTCCTGAGCTGGCTGGCTTTAGGAGAGGAACTTACCAGTCCTCTTGAGCTTCAAGTGAAAGGGGGACTTATGACCTGCAGGATAGTTAAGCCCCAGTGTGAGGAGATTTTTGTTAGATATCCAGTTTCTTGTGTTTATATTCTTATTAATACTGCAGGACCGGATGTGGCTATCAGGGGAGGGCTGGAGGCCATGGAGGGGTGCCTCACAAGCACTCAGTAGCAGGCAGTCTAGCCTGCAGTCAGGGACTCGGGGTGCCGAGACGCGTGTGCTGCATTAGGCCAAGTCTAGGAGAGCTAAGGCCAGGGTCAGGCAGCTAAGCCTGGGGTTGGAGGCCCAGAGGGCTGTGGTCTGGCACAAGCTGAGGCTAGCAGGGTCAAGGCTAGTGGAAGCAGCCCAGCCTGGAGTCAGAAACCCTGAGAGCAGAAGTCTGGGGTAGTGGAAGAAACTCAGCTTGGGTCAGGGACCTAGAAGGGCAGAAGCAGTTTAACAAGGAGAAATGCAAAGTGCTGCACCTAGGGAGGAAAAATGTCCAGCACACCTACAGCCTAGGGAATGACCTGCTGGGTGGCATGAAAGTGGAAAGGGATCTTGGAGTCCTAGTGGACTCCAAGATGAACATGAGCTGGCAGTGTGACGAAGCCATCAGAAAAGCCAATGGCACTTTATCGTGCATCAGCAGATGCATGACGAATAGATCCAAGGAGGTGATACTTTCCCTCTATCGGGCGCTGGTCAGACCGCAGTTGGAATACTATGTGCAATTCTGGGCGCCGCACTTCAAGAGGGATGTGGATAACCTGGAGAGGGTCCAGAGAAGGGCCACTCGTATGGTTAAGGGCCTGCAGACCAAGCCCTACGAGGAGAGACTAGAGAAACTGGACCTTTTCAGCCTCCGCAAAAGAAGGTTGAGAGGTGACCTTGTGGCTTGACCTTGTGGCTGACTATAAGTTCATCATGGGGGCACAGAAGGGAATCGGTGAGTTTTTATTCACCAAGGCGCCCCCGGGGGGTTACAAGAAACAATGGCCACAAGCTAGCAGAGAGCAGATTTAGACTGGACATTAGGAAGAACTTCTTCACAGTTAGAGTAGCCAAGGTCTGGAACGGGCTCCCAAGGGAGGTGGTGCTCTCCCCTACCCTGGGGGTCTTCAAGAGGAGGTTAGATAAGCATCTAGCTGGGGTCATCTAGACCCAGCACTCTTTCCTGCCTATGCAGGGGGTCGGACTCGATGATCTGCTGAGGTCCCTTCCGACCCTAACATCTATGAATCTATGAATAAGCCTGGGGTGGTGGAAATAGTCCAGCCTAGGGTCAGGGGCTGAGAGAGGACTCCAGCCACTGTGCAAGGGCCAGGGGCCCAGGGAATACAGGGCTAAGTTCAGAGCAGGCTTGAACCAGGAGGGTCAAACCTAGAAAGGGATTAGTGCCCGGTACCCAGAGAAGAGAGAGAGCCTTGCCAGAGACAGGGGCCCAGTGGGCTGACTGGAATGTGAGCAGAAGCAGCCCAGGCTGGAGTTGGGGACCCAGAAGGCTGAGGGCTTGGATAAGACTACAGCAGCATGGCAAGGGCCAGGGGCCCAGTGAGCAGAAGGCTAAGTCCATGGCATGCTAAAAGGACTAGGGGGCTGAACTCTAGGAGAGATGGAAACCAGACTCAGATGTGGGGAGAAGAGTCTTGTCAGGGCCAGGGATATGACAGGCTAGAACAGGGGTAGGCAATGTTTTTTGGCTGCCGTGCCAAAAAACCCACAATGTCTACCTTGGAAGGTGCCGAAGTGCTGACATGCCAGAGCCCGGAGCAGCTGTTTACAGCCTCCTGGCTGCAGCCAGCCCATGGAGCCCAGTCTGCTTGCAGCAGGGCTTGCAGCCTCCCAGCTTCCTGCTGGGAGCAGCCTGGGCTCCGTGGCTGGCAACAGCTGCTTAGAGACTGGGCTGGTGGTGGTGTACCGAGCAAAATGGCCTTGTGTGCCATGCTCGGCACGCGTGCCAGGGGTTGCTGACCCCTGGGCTAGAAGGGCTAGATGGTTAACAGGCGGGGCTACCACAGGCCCAGTGGACAATCTAAAGTAACATCTATGAGGCATGGCTATGGCTGTAAGGGTTGAAGGAGGACATGAATAGGCCTTAAGGCAACTGGTTCCCTGGGAACATGGATAGGGCCAGGAGGGCCTCACTTAATATTGAGGGTAAAACTGAGATCAGCTGGGTCTGGGAGGTATTTACTGGACCAGGAATAGAAGAGGGCTCATTCGGGGATCCTGGGGCAACCTCCCTTCTTGTAACCTAATTAATTTATCAGTCATGGCAGGAAAGAGGAAAAGGAAGGGAACTGAAGGAGCCCAAGCAGCACAGGAGCTGAGTTGCCACCGGAGTGGGGGAGGTCATGGCTGCCCCTGGGCCCCAATCCAGTTACAAGATTACAATGAGGTTTGGTTTTTTTGGGGGTTTTTTTGAGTGAAGTGTCTCTTGTCAAAGCACAGGTTCACTTTGAGGAGAGGCTCAGTATAACAAATTGTTTGCTGCCTAACGCCTCTTGCAGTGAAGTCTGTTCAGTATCATCATAAAAAAAATTACTGTGTTCTAATTCACTGTTGACAGGATCTACTGTAATTACTGGTTGAATGAGCAGTCTCCATTTGTGAAAACAATGCCTTTCCAACTGTCTGTCTTAAGTACTTTTAGGACACCCATTATTTTATAGCAATTGGGCACCTCCAGAATCTTTTAAAGTATTTTTTCTGATAACACTCCTGTGAGGTAGGGCAGATATCCCCATTCTTAAATGGGAGACTGAGACAGATACACAGTTCCTAGTCCACTAATTAGATGCCAAAGTGTGAGTCCCTGTACTGCTCAGGTCCCTGAAAATCCATTAATACTTTTGTAACACGTTGTTATCTTAGCTTTAAAATTAAGTCACAAAAGAACAGTGAGGAAGAGGAGGAAGATCTACCTACCTTTTGTATTAAGTTTTTCAGACCCTCAGAAAGGGTGGAATAAGATTGCACTTAGGTAAGTACATCTGCTAATAAAAAAGTGGGTGGGTCCACCTCCTTCTCACCACATTTTTATGACTTGGTCTACATAGGCATCAGATAGGTAGAAAAGGATCTGGCTCTAAGTGATCTGTTAAAGGTCACACGGGAAGTCTTTGCTGGAGTAGGATATTGAAACCTGGTTTCCTAGGTGCCCGGTTGGTGCTCTAACCTTTTGACTTCCTTTTCTTTCCTTGGGAAGCCTTAGTTATGGATAGGCATTTGTCTCACCAGCAGATGCATAGCTGGGCAGCTCTCTGCCCTGTGCAGTGGCAGCAGATGGGGCAGTGTTGGCTACTGTGTTGCCAGTGGCAGCAACGTGGCCAGCCACTAGCTGTGCCCCGTCCCACCATTTTCAAAGGAAGCATCTAGGGCTTATGCCCGGGTTACCACCCATCCCTTGCCAGTTACACTACTGCTCACCACAGTTACGGTTGCCATCATAATCTTATGATGCTGATTCTTTAACCTGTTGCAAGCAATCTTGAACCTTTAAACTTCAGGTCATCCCTGTGATAATACCAGTAATACTAACTATTCCATTACTTTTGCTGAAGGAGGAAAGGACATAATGAGATAACAGCATAGGGTATCCATGCAGTCTCGCAGTGGCAGGACCCCAGCCAGTCTCTGAAACCTTGGTTCTCTCACTTCTGCTTCCAAATTAGAAGGTGCTTAGGTATGCCACAGAGGATGTGATCTGAAGGGGACCAAAAGGCAATAGTACCTTGCTTCATGTGGCTTTTCCTGTATATTGGTTCAGAGAGTGGCTGTACTGTTAGCTTTAAAAAGCAAAGCCTAGTAGCCTACCACCAGGACTGTCAAGAATGAAGGTGTACCTAAGTTAAAACTTCAGATTCAGGAATTGTCAAACTTTGTGGTACGGACCCACCTTTGTTCAGAAATCAGAGTAAAAAAATATAAAAGAAACTGATGGATTCCCTGAGGCAAAGGAACCTTGTTCCAACACATTTTGATTTTTCATGTTTAAACTTTCTCTTAAAGAAATTGACAGTCCAACTAACCTGGTGACTGATCAAGTGACAGAGGACACAGCCACCATCTCCTGGAGGGCAGTTCAGGCTCCCATAGACAGATACATGGTGAGCTACACTTCTCCTGATGGGGACAGCAGGGAGATGGCTGTGGAGAATGACAGGAGCATTACCACCTTGATGGGACTGAGGCCAGGCATGGAGTACATCATCTACATCTGGGCTGAGAAAGGAACCCAGCAGAGCAAAAGGGCAGACACTAAGGCACTGACAGGTAACCTGGGGGAGGATCTTTGTGATGTAATACTAACAGAAGACATATCATAAACCTTTTCTGAACACTTGCTTTGTTTTTGTTCCATCATCTACCACCATAGATGACATGGACATATTACATGCTTCAATAAACTTCAGGTTTGATATTTAGAGCCTAGCTCCAGTCGTATTTAGTTAATTCTGATTTTATGTAATAGGTTGTGCTGTCAGTTCCAAGATGCACCTCAGTTTTGTGCAAGTTTCCCCCACAGAGATCTGACAACCTGTCACAGATTTTGCTTATGTTAGTGGTTCCCAAATTAAGTAACATAATTCCAAATAGGGCAACAGCATTTATGAACACAGTTGTGAGCCTCATATAATTCTCTTGTAAGAGTCTTTTCTGGAAGTTGGGATTCAAGTTGACTGGAAGTTGAGTCATGTACCTAGAAAATCTGGGAACTGATGTACTAATTCCCTAGTATTCCTTGGTTGGCACAGCTCTGTAAATTCATCTTGATCCTGACCCATGATACACTTTACTACTCCAGGCCAGAACCTCTGTAAATTCTTCCAATGTGCCCAAGTCCTGAACCACTTGTAGTGAAAAGGATGCTTACTCAGCAAGGCTAGGATGATGGGACTTGCAAAGAAGTAGGCCTATTTTCGTCTCCACCTCACACTGCCTCATAAGAAAGCTTTGAACATGGAAAAAGAGTTGCTGAATGGCAATAGCTTCAGCATCAGTCAATCATATTTGTCATAATCAAAGCTTTTGCTTATAGAAATCAGCAGGAGAAGTGGTGTTTAGCCACTGAGACATGAACATAAAAGTAGATCAACCCATATATGTTGCTTCATAGCCAAGGAGCATGAAAATAAGGTGTACAGACCAAAAGCTCCAAGGAGTTACTTGGGAATCTTCATAATATTCTAATAATCTGCTTTCTGTCACAGAAATTGACAGCCCAACTAACCTGGTGACCGATCAAGTGACAGAGGACACAGCCACCATCTCTTGGAAGCAGGTCCAGGCTCCCATAGACAGATACATGGTGAGCTACGCCTCTCCTGATGGAGACAAAAGGGAGATGGCAGTGTGGAAGGACAAGAGCATCACCACTCTGACTGGACTGAGGCCAGGTGTGGAGTACATTATTTACATCTGGGCTGAGAAAGGAACCCAGCAGAGCAAGAGGGAAGACACTAGAGCTGTGACAGGTAACTTGGGGGAATCTCTGGGACGTGATACCACAGTAGCAAATGGAACATTGTTGATTCCACGTGCTGCATTAGCTATGTATTTGTCTCCCCTCCCCATGACCAAGTTGTTGCATAGTGTCATATATGACTTATTGCAATACAGTCTTGTTTTGAAGTCTTGTATGCCCCTTAGGCACCTTTAGGCTCCGAGAAACAGCTGCTATTGTGAGAGGGTGAGTGATCTGCCATGCATAAGATACAGTATGAATAAATGCTGTAAGTGCTGTTACTTACACATCTATTAACATATTTTAATTGTAGCTAGTTGCACCACCTGTTATATAAGTACTGCCACTTTCTCTGACAGATCTACTGATGGATTCCTTTCATGAACTACAGCATTTCTACTGTTCTGGCCCTTAGTTTTTACACAGCTTAGATTTTGAGTTGAAACCACTAACTCAGAAAAAAAATCCATTTCTGGCCTTACTATTTTACCAGGAGCATCCCTTGCTGTTCCACCACTGAGGCTTCTAGCCAGGGAAGTTCTGCTATGCTCATCAGCCCTGTCTTTCATCTATCCTACTATTCCTGTCCTGAAACACCAGTAGTAAGATTCATGTTTAGGCACTGAGACAGGAATGTATGAGTAGGTCAACAAATATATGGTCTTTCACCTCCTAGGAATAGGAAAAATAAAGTGTTGAGACTAGAAGCTTTAAGGAGATGCTTGGTGTCACAGAATGGGGTCCCCAGGGATGGCCATTATACTCTTAGGGCTCCTTGACTGTGCCAATCTTGCCCAACAGGCACCCTCTTTCTCACCCACCATTATCTTGCTGGTACTTTTAATATAGAGAGGCTACCCTTGATCTTATTGCCTGGACATGGTCTTGCTGGACCCCTCTGAACCCTGTGGGTTCTTAGACCCCTTGGCATCCCGCTTTAAAATGGATGATTCATGGGACGCCCTTAGCCTTATGGGCTAGATGCATGGCTCCAAACCGCCCCTTTAGCATGCCCCAAGCCTTGCAGATGGTATTGACGTTGTCTCTCCTGGGCCTTGTTATAACTCAGCCCCCCACTGGGCTCTCCGCAGCCCTGTCTCCATGCCCCACACTGGCGCTGGGGTCTTCTCACCCTCTGATTGCTGCACCCTTCTCTGGCGCTGGGGTCCCCACACTGTCATGGGCCCCCAATGAGGCCTCCTCCTTCCCCAACAGCCTCAGCCCAATCCACTGGTCAAACAGCAACTAAAATCTGAGCCCCTGGGCTATAACCAATATAAGCGGTTCCGGGTGTGCTCTGTTCCTTTAAAACCTTGTTTCTCCAAGCACTAAGTGCCTTGTAAGCCAGAGTCTTGGGTGAAGTCCTGGAGCCCCTTAATCCTACCCCGGGTAGAACAAGCAGCCAAGCCTCTCTCGTGAGCTTCTTCTCCAAGAGCTCCTTCCCCCTCGGCTGCTGACAGAGAACCCCCTTCCTACTCCCAGCCCTGGGGTTTATATTTGCCCAGGGCCTGCCTCTCCCGGTCAGCTGACTGGGTGCAGGTGCAGGCTAATTTACTTGTTGGCCTGTTGCCACAGTAACCTTCACCTGTGGGCTTCTGCCTGGCTCTTAGACCCTCTCCCCCGACAGTTTCTTCTTTTATAGGAGCAGGCACTTTAGTGCCCTGTAACACTTGGAAATCTTCATAATGTTTTAATGTTTGCATTTTTTTGTTTCACAGAAATTGACAGCCCAACTAATCTAGTAGCTGACCGAGTGACAGAGAACACAGCCACTATCTCCTGGATGGGTGTTCAGGCACCCATAGACAGATATATGGTGAGCTACACCTCTCTTGATGGGGACACCAGAGAGATGGCAGCGGGGAAGGATAGGAGTATCACCCTGACGGGACTGAGGCCAGGCATGGAGTATATCATCTATATCTGGGCTGAGAAGGGAACTCAACAGAGCAAGAGGGCAAGCACTGAAGTACTGACAGGTAACTTGGGGGGAATTTGGGGACACAGTGCTACAACTGTAGATGGAGGCCACATGGTGCTTTGGCTGAGAATGTGACCAACCTCCTTCTCCTAGCTTGTAATGTAGATCATATCACATAGGACCTGTTGCCATAGAGCTGTGTTCTGAAGAACATGTACGTGTTTGGAGGCCCTCAGAAACAGTTGCTTGTTATGAGGTAAATGAATTGCCACAAGTAAAATGGAGCATCAGTAAATTCTGTGCATGCCTTCCCTCACACATCTGTCAATGTGTTTTACCGTTGCTACTAACACCTCCTATTACTTCAATCCTGTCCCTTTCCCTCACAGATCTACTAATGGATCTCATCCCTGAACTGCAACACCTCTGCTCTTCTGCTCCATAGTCCTTACACAGCTAAGATTTGAATTGAAACCCCCACCTCCCACAGAAAAAAACCTAGTCTTGGCCTTCCAAGAAAGTAAAACTTTCCCCTTCATTTGCAGCATCTCTTTTTTCCATGGCTAATGCCTCTGCTCCAAGATCACTTTGTGAGGGCTCCTCAGATCTCTCCTTCATCCAGACCACTATTATAGCCCTTAAACAGCATTCTGGCTACTGCTGTTTCATCACTGAGACATGGATCTATAAGTAGGCTAATTGATTTGTGGTCCTTTCCCACTAAGAGTTTGGAAATAAGGCATAGAAACCAAAACCTTCAAGGGGGTTCTTGGGAATCTTCATAATCTGTACTTTCCTTCACAGAAATTGATGGCCCAACCAATCTGGTGACTGATCAAGTGACAGAGGACACAGCCACCATCTTGTGGAAGCAGGTCCAGGCTCCCATAGACAGATACATGGTGAGCTACACCTCTCCTGATGGAGACACCAGAGAGATGGCAGTGGGGAAGGACAGGAGCATCACCACCCTTACTGGCCTTAAGCCAGGTGTGGAGTACATCATCTACATCTGGGCTGAGAAGGGAACCCAGCAGAGCAAGAGGGCAGACACTAGAGCTGTGACAGGTAACCCAGGGGAATTTTTCAGACCTGATACTATAGTAGCAGATGTAATACTGCTGTTGCAATATGGTGCATTAGCTGTGAACGTGTCTTTCCCTTCACTTTGAAAGTCAGAGTATATTACGTAAGAGTTGTTGCAGCATAGTTTTGTTTGGGAGAAAGATCTATCCTCTCCCAAAGATCCATCCTCTAAGTAACTTATGTCAGTGTGGGGCGCGGAGACAAGTAACTTATGCTTTTGTGGCAGGGTAAATGAGTTGCCACGAATAAGAGCTTCCCTGAATAAATGCTGTGCTTGCTGTCTCCCCACATCTGTCAATGTATCATGTCTTAGCTTCTGCTAGTAGCACCTCCTGTTACAGCAGTCCTACCCCTTTCCCTGACAGATCTACTAATGAATCTCACTTCTGACTTGCAGCTCCTCTGCTATTGCAGTCCTTAGTCCTTACACAGCTCAGATTTGAGTTGAATCTTCCCCCAAAAAACAAAAACAGTCCTGGCCCTTCTAGAGAATTCAGCCTTTCCGTTCAACCTGCAACATTTCTTACTCTGCTATGGCCAAGTCAGTTCTGTCAGTGCTCCTCAGCCATGACCTTCATTCAGCCAGTTATTCACATCTTGAAAGCTAGATCAGTAGCTAGATGAGTATTTAGACACTGAGACATGAATACTAGAACATAAAAGTAGGTTAATCATTATATGGTTCCTCATCTCTTCAGAGTATAAAAATAAATGGTAGTAACCAAAGCTTCAACAAGATGCTTCTGAGTATGTTCATAATATTCCAGTAATCTGCACTTTTCTTCATAGAAATTGACAGCCCAATTAATCTGGTGACTGACCGAGTGACAGAGGACACAGCCACCATCTCTTGGCAGGGAGTCCAGGCTCCCATAGACAGGTACATAGTGAGGTACACCTTACCTGATGGGGATGCGAAGGAGATGGCAGTGGGGAAGGACAAGAGCGTCACCACTCTGACCGGACTGACGCCAGGCATGGAGTACATCATCTACATCTGGGCTGAGAAGGGAGCCCAGCAAAGCAAGAAGGCAAACACTAAAGCATTGACAGGTATCCTGGGGCAGGAGGGAAGCAAGATGGAAATACTTTTATTCTTTCATTATTTCATATTTCAATATTATTTATTTATTTTTGTATTCCCATGTGGCAGTAAATTTGCCAATTAATATATGGCAAATGGAAGTCTAGTGGCCATAATTACTGGGTTATTATGGACTGCTAAGTATGGAAGATGGAACAGATCTAAGTGATAATGAATTAGCTCTCTAATGGGCCTGTAGATTACTCTGTTGCTTTTCTGACCCAGTAGAATTTAACACCTTTGCAGTGGTGTAAATGAACATACAAGGTACAGCACTACCAGGAGCTTAGGCCCCTTTTATTTCATCAGAGGAAGTAATCATCCAACATAAGGGAACTTCATGCTTCTAGAGAAGTGGAAACCAAACTTCAGCTGCCTTACTCAGGCATCCAGCCTAAAGACACATTGGGATGCTGGAGAACATGCTGCACTTTAGTGATCCCATCTTGTATGACCCCTGAGTCCTAATACAAATGAGTGTAGTTGGAAAGCAAAGCAGCCCTGAGCTGAGACATATGCTTTGGAGTCAAAATGCTCTCCAGCACTCCTGGAACTATCAAAAGCAAAGTTAGATGAGCTAAGCTCTGAGACAGAGGGTCTCAGGTGACACTTAGCTATAATAAGAATACAAAATTTTTATGCAGGGAATTCCAGCATTTCAAATTTTGATTCCCCTCCCCCTCCTCAAATTATAATGAGAATCCCTGAAATATCCTTTGAAAGGAAATTCATGTCTGTTTTGGGATCTGAACATTTTGTTCCAAGTTAGATTTAAAACCACAAGCTTTCCCAAGTGCAGTCATTTCAAGGTGAAAATTGAAATATTTAATTTTTTTTTCTAGATTAAACTTTATATCAAAATTCACACTTCCTGAGAAACATTTCAATGTTAAGGAAATAGCAAGACATTTTTCAACTGACTCTATTAATACTGTGAAAATCTTATTCAAGTCAACTTATACCCTCTGATTTTCCTTATCCTTTCCTATCATTGAAAAGGAAGTGAAACATGTAGTAGAGATCCCATAATGGAAGTGTTTAGATCAGAGGCAATTCTGTTGGCATCCAAGTTGTAAGAGTCTCCTAAGATAATGGACATTTTGCTGTGCATTCCAAGGGAACAGCGCTACAGATGCTAGCTGTAGCATCATGGGAGTACAACACTGCTAATTTTACTCTCTGTCCTCTGAATCCAATATTTTGATCTCCCTCTGCTGCCCAAGATGGGGAGGTGGAATAAACTTCCACTGTTCTAATCTGGCAGGATTTCTGCTTTTATATATAATGGGATGGGCCTCTCCTTATTCACTGAATTTCCAAGGTTAGATATTTTAATTAAAATGAATATCTGGTGTCTTATAGTTAATAATGGCTTTCTAGGTATAATCTAATGTCCCTGCTCCTGTCTCTTTCTCCTTTTAAAGGTGTCTTAACCTATGTAGATTTACTTATCTATTTTATAAAAGAAAAACTTTACACACAAAGAATTCAGGTGCTACTGGCTCTTAACTCTGGGTGCAGGCTACTACTGTTGTTCTAATTTTACCTACCTCCTTACATGGCACCCTATTATAATAGTCTCTGAGGACCTCAGTCTCTATTGTGCTTGTACTCAGAACACCTGTTTGATTTTGGGGGGAACCAAGGCACAGAGGGGCTAGGTGATGTAACAAACCTCACACAGGAACTCCGACAGAGCAGGGAATTGAAACTGCTCTGGAAGAACAGGGAACTGAAATTAGGAGGTGCTGTGTCGTAAGTGCATATAGTTGCCTGTGTTGCTAGATAACACTCTTCCATAAATATCAGCCTTTCCTGTGAAATACCTCAGGTTGAAATAAGAAAGAATAGAGGAAGTGAGACAACTTGGGTGGAGATCTTTGTGGGATTAACTACATGTTTCCAAAGCACCTGCAGATAGAATCTGCAGGGACTGCTTTCACTTCTGTTCTGTTCTGGTCAGAAACTAGGAAAGCATCTTTCCAGGGAGCAAACCTCATAAATTGTTGTGCTCTAATGATACCACATCTGTATGCCCAGTAGAGAATAATGCCAGACAATACTTCTGGTGCCTAAGGGACATGACTTATGAGGAAAGACTGAGGGAACTGGTTGTATTTAGTCTAGAAAGAGGAGACTGAGAGGGGATTTAATAGCAGCCTTCAACTACCCTAAGGGGGGGGGGGGGGTTCAAAAGAGGATGGAGCTGGACTATTCTCAGTGGTGGCAGATGACAGAACAAGAAGCAAGTCTCAAGTTGCAACAAGGGAAGTTTAGGTTAGATAAGGGAAGTTTAGGTTGGATATTAGGAAGAATTTTCTCACTGCGGGGGTAATAAAACACTGGAACGGGTTACCCAGAGAGGTTGTGGAAACTCTATCCTTGGAGGTTTTCAAAACCTGGCTAGTTGGTTGGGATGATCCAGTTGGGGATGTTCCTGCTTTGACTAGATGACCTGCTAAGGTCTCTTCCAACCGTAACTTTCTATGATTCATGATTGCCCTGAAGTGCTATTGGTTAAAAATAAAGCTGCCCTGGTCTTCATGTTTAATTTCATATATCATGTTTAGAAAACAAAGCTACAGCAAATCTGTATGTGTAGCTGGGCCTGTGTTGTCCCTGCAAGAGACAATCTTCTCACTTGGTTTCAGTCACACCCACCCTACCAAAAAGACCAGAACAACAGAGATGTGGATTAGTTTGCACTTGTATGTTGCTAAGGTGAACAAGTGCATAGCAAAATGTTTATTTTAATGCCTTTGAAGGGACCCATGCTCCCAGGGGCAGATCCAGGAGGACTGGTGCACTCGCACTCCCCTTTGATTTCTGCTCCACCCAAAGTTTAAAACCAACTACCTGGCAGTGGCAGCAGGACTTCCATTCAGGCAACAGTGAGGGAGTCAGTTGACTTCATGGCTTATTAAAGTCTACCTGATTTCTTCTAAACTCTTCATCCCACAGGTGTTAATGATCCTTTCTCCTTTTTAATGGTCTTGAGGTGTTCCACTAAGATAGTTTTTATTCTGCAATTTTGCTGCTTCTGGTAATGTAGCTCCTATGTCATAGTCCAACAGACTGTTTTTAACTCTTTCCAATAAAGTTATTTTTGTTTTTGCATCAATCTTAAGATGAATAATACAGCTCTAGGCCCTAGCATATTAGTAAAGCCTCTAGTTTCTCTTTACCTGGAGAAAAATGTGTGATGATGCACCTTACCATGTGCATGCTCCTTTTCAAAATCCTAGATCTGCCCATGCATGCTCTCATACCTAGAGATTTGTTGGTAGAGAGTTCTGTGGGTAAATGTAAAACCTGCTATGTTTCATGGATGGAGAACAGAACCCCAAGTGCTTTGTAGTGTTTACTTCTGAAGAAAGAGACGAACCAGCTTAATTTGTATCCTTCCATCTAGTTCTCTTGACACCTCTATCTTTAGCAGGCAGAAGTACACGCTTGTTTTCAGTGTGGCTTGTTCTTCAAAAGGGAGGAGGGAAGGGTTTATACTGAAGAACTTCAGGTAGGGCTGCCAGTCCACACTTCCATAACCACTGAAGATCAGCTTGATGTGGGCACAGGGGGAAGGCAAACGCATTGTACACCTCTCAAACACAGTTTTGTTGTGACATCCAGATTCAGGCCACCAGGACACTAACATTCTAGTCCTGGGAGCTCCGCCAGTGCAACTTAGTGCTCTATGCTCACTCTAAGGCACTGTTTATTGCTGAGCTAATTTATTATTTCTTTGAGGGGCAATACTTTGTGCTTTTCCAGTTGCAACTCTGCTGCCAGTACATCTAAAACCTGATCTGTATCAGACTTTAATATCCCAGTTCTGAACCCCCTTCACTCTTTTACTGTACTTCACACAGTCTTCTCTGTTAACCCTGGATCTACTTTCCATAGGTTGCTTGCACCGTGTTAACAATACCCGGAGTTAAGAGTTTCCTTACCCCTAGGGTCTGTGCTGAAAGTTCACTCTATGCACTGCTTCTCCTTGAAGGTACTTGCATAATAAAGGCATGTTTTTTATTCTTTTTTTGTTTGCATATAGAAATTGACCCTCCAAAGAACCTCCGTGTGTCAGATGTTACACAGTCTACCAGCATAGTGAACTGGACACCACCAACTGCACAAATCGATGGCTACACTCTGACCTATCAGGGTGTAGACGGCACCAGCAAGGTTATGGGAACTTTTTAATCCTGCATGTTACAAACTTCCCCAATTCAAAGCACAAATTGGCAAGTGGGCTTAGTCGGTCAGTTCCCATTAGTGAAATCATGTGCACTACCTTAGAATTTAACTGGGGGAGAGGGGTCATTAGGAATTGGATATTCCATCTTAACTACTCCTTCTGGTGTCTCACTGAATGGCATATACCATTGCAATTGCCCTTGGGGGGTAAAGTGTGGGGAGACGCATCTTTTATACAGCTGGAACATTCCCATTCAAATTGGGGACAGTGGTGTGCTTTCAGGCTTTCATTTCTTATATCGTTCTATGTGGCCAAGGGCAGTTTGATCATGGGGTATCTCATTCAGGTAAGTGCATGAAGCCTATTCCCTGCTGTCCCTAGAGTAGTACTAAGGTGTATAATGGGCAAGCTCAGCATTTCTTCAAATTCTTCTTCCAGGGTGAGGGAACTGCTGGCCTGCCTGCAGATATGCAGACAGCCCTGTGATAATGTCCTACCTCTGACCAGTATTTTTTTTGCCTGTATCAGGCTTACTTCTAAAAGAGAAGTTAAAAGTGCCTAGGGAACAGGGAAGCAACATGGCCTGAGAGAGCTAAAGCAGCATGTGGAGCTGTCCTGTCTGTTCTTTGTTTGGCAGGAAGTGCAGTTGGGTCCTGACGACCAAAGGTTCATGTTGGAAGGACTGGGAAAAGGGGTGAGATACACAGTTTATGTGCTGGCTTTCAAGGGAGACCGCCGGAGCAGGAAAGCAAGCAGTTCCTTCTCAACAAGTAAGGCTTGGCACTGGTTATTTCAGTAATATTGCTGCATGGCACTTTTTTCATTTGTGACATTTTACAAGTAAGGCTAAGTGGTGCTGTTTTCATTCTATATAGGCCTAGAGCAGTGATACCCGACCTTCTGGCCCCCAAGATCCTGCACGGGGTTGGTGTGTGGGGTTGATCCATGGGTGTGATCCTGCACACCTGATCTGGCCAGTGCCAGCTGTGTACCAGCTGTGGCCATATGCCGGCTTGATCTTGCATTCCTGGAACCAGCTGTATGTCGGAGGGCTGGAAGGGACTTTGAGAGGCCATCTTGTCCAACCCCTGCATGAGGAAGGAAATCCCATGAGTTTGCCTCGTCATTAGTGTTAGGATAAAGTCAGATGCCTAATTACTTACACAGTCCAGGAGATGTACAGGTGATGACAGTGTGGTATCTGGTCAGACAAACCCACAAAAATGTTGTCCATCATAGACAGGTGGTAAAAGGTGGAGAAGGGGACTGCAAGTGCCCTCTCCACCTATGGCTATTACTCCTACCTTTACATGCATGCAAAGTTCCAGTGTCCAGAGATGTCTCCCACATAGCTCGAGAACTCCTCAAAGACAAGGTTGCCTCCTGCAGCCTTTCATGGCACCATTCATGAGTGGGTAGGCATCAGGTAAAGCTGTTATACAGCTTTATAAGGGCTGGTCCATGCTTGAAATTTTTGCTGGCTTACCTTTGTCGGCTAGAGGGTGAAAAGATTATACTTTTAACTGACATAGCTATACGAGTAATGCCCCCCTTTGTCATGAAGCTTTGCCAACAGAAGAGAGCTTCTGTTGGCTTAGCTAAGGTAATTTGGAAGGGGTGAACTTATGGTGGAAGAAAACCCTGCATTGTTGGCATACACTGTCTTCACTAGGGGGCTTTGCTGCTATGCCTACGTTGCGGTAGTTATTGTGGTAACTCTTCTGTAATGTAGACAAGCCGTCAGTGGAAGAAGACAGTCCTTGCCACAATATGGCAGCATCCATGGCATCAAGCAATAATGCAAGAGCAGACAGATGCCTGTGGTTACACATGTGACGTGGGGGTTATATATGGTCCTGTGAGCCTAATGACTGTCATTGGTCCTGTGCCTCTGTTCAGACCACATACTTTCTAGGAGGCTTGCTTGGGAATGCTTCCTTCCCATCCATATCAGATATGCTGATGTCAGTTTTCCCCTACCTTGTTTCCACAGTTGGCTTCCTCTACCCCTACCCTGCAGATTGCAGCCAGATGCAGCAAAATGGGAATGCTACCAGTGGCATGTATACCATCTACCTGAATAGTGATGCTAGCAGGCCCATGGAGGTGTACTGCGACATGACCACAGATGGAGGTGGATGGATTGTGAGTGATGCTCTGGATCTGTTTACTTATATAAGTCCAGTGCTGGTTGACACTCTTGGACTGGCATCCTGGGGGATCTGAAGTCCATCTGTTTATCTGCAGCACAAATATGGCCTGGGTAGTGGCACTGAAAATAACCCCTCTTGCCCTGCTTTTCCTTTATACCTCTATTCCTGCCTTGGAAGTACCACCTATCAGAAGCAAGGAGGAAAGCTGATTTATAAGCTGTTTCACACCATGGCCTTCCTGCTTAGATTGCCAATGTGAATATCTAGTGGGTACAGACAGAAGTGCAGGTTCCCAGTGTAACTGAGAATGCTTTGCAAGAAGTATTCTGAGTTATAACCACCCTCAAACCAAGAAGTTCACTGTTGATTCCAGGTGGGTAGGGGAATCTAGCTGCTGGCTGGGAGCATGCAGCCAGTTTCCCTTAGTAATGGCCCCTCCTTTCTCCCGGCCTGTCCTTGTTTTAGAATGGGAGGGGGGAAGGGAGGAGAGGGAGCTCCTTCTTCCTTTTCCCCAGCCAGCACTGGAGGGTGAGGTGGGTGAATTGGAGTGTGGTGGGGGGGGCTCCAATACACCTGGCCCACCCTCCAGCAGGGGCTGAAAAAACTCCAGACTAAACTCCGTCTGATCCCTTTCCCCACTTTCATTCTGAAAATAGCTCAAGGCTGGAAGGCAGTGCAGATGGAAGTTATAGAAGATGCTATGTTTTGAAACATCTGCATCTGACCCCTCATACACTGAGGGTTCAGATTTTTGCCCAATCGGCCATTTTTTAAGTAGTCTGCAGCTGTGTTTGGTTATGGCTATTAGGGGTACACCCATGAACGACTGGTGCCTCCCGAGACTGGGGGGTCATCATTGGAGGTGGCAGCAGGGACCACCCGCAGATGCTGGTGGCGGTGATGACGGGGGGGGAGGGGGATGACGAGTGGCGAATGGGTACCACCCACAAATGCTGGTGGTAGTGTTGGTGGCAGGGGGGTATGTTGGCAAGCGGTGAGCTGGGACTACCTACAGATGCCGCCAGCCGTAGTGGCAGGGAGGAATGGGTGGCAAGTGGCTACCTCCAGCAGAAGATAGCAGTGGCTTCGGCGGCAGCCAGTCTCAGGGGGGCATATGCCCCCCATGCTCCTTCTATGCATTGCCTATGGGTGCACTGATAGAGATTTTGGGCGTCGATACTGATAGCCAATTTTTAAGAAAGCATATCAGCTGATACCAATCTGATTTCTGATACAGCTGCATGCACCTTGTAAGTCTGTTGTGATGGATGGAGGGGAGGGGCAGGGCAGGGCAGGTGCTGCCCAGCTGGGGTGGAACAAGATGTGGGACGGAATTGCAGCTTGTCCAGGGGGCACGGGGTGGGGGGTGGCTCCTGCTGCTGCATGCACCCCAGGAGGGCATGGGGGGTGTGTGGCCCCAGATCTGTGCTGGGAGGGCAGGGCAGGCTGCAGGTGTGGGCTGGGGCCAGGGCCCGAGCTGCGCTGGCTCTTCCAGGTGTGTGTGTGGGGTGGTGGGGCTGGGGCTGTGCTTGGGGAAGGTGGTGGTGGTGCTGGGAAGTGGGTTATGGGGGAGGCCTGAAGCACCCCAAATTTTACTGTAGTCCCCCCATAGCCCCCTCCCAGTGCCGCCATCACCCGCCCCAAGACTTGAGCGCAGCCCCCATGTGCTGGAAGCACAGCCCTGAGCACAGCCCTGCAGCCCTGAGTGTAGCCCCTATGCTCCAGGAAGAGCCTGGCACAACTCTGGCCCCAGCCCACAGCTGCAGCCCCACCCCCAGCCCTCCCCATGCAGACCCGGGGGCGCACGCTCCCCTTCCCATGCTCTCCTGGGGTGCACAGCAGCAGGCGCCGCTCCCCCACTCCGCACCACTCCGAAAGAGCCACAGCTCCATCCCACACTCCTCCCTGCCCTGGCTGAGCAGCACCTGCCCCAGCCCCTGCCCCACTCCCTCCCTCACTGCGGGGGCCTTGATCTGCCCCCCCCACCATGCCCTTTCCCTCCCCCCTCCCCTTCCACCACAACAGACTCACAAGATGCACGCAGCTCTCCATGCTGCCAGGCTGTGCTCCTTGCTGCCTAAGTGCTGCGCTGTGGCTGCATACATACACGAGCATTTATTGGCCAAATTATCGACCATATTAAGCCAATTTCTGATACAATCAATTTTATTTTTATTGGTGCCAATCTGATATTGGACTGATGTATCGGTGCACCTCTAATGTCTGTAGACTGGTTTCTGTGGCTAGATCAGGTGAAAATTGTCACTTTTCTCTGTACCCAATATTATTCCCAATTCTGGTGGTGTCGGGGACAAGACATCTTAAAGGTATGACAGGTATAAAGTCATTCAGTGCTTGGGCTCTCATTCTATTCAGGCCTATATTGGCAACTAATTCATATAATTACCACTTGACAATGTCACAGAGGCTTGTGTGAAGTGAACAAAGACTCTTAAATCCATTTCATAATGGACTGTGCTCACACCAAAGGAGCTATGGCCTGAGGATGTTGTACACAGAGGTGGGAATTGTAACACTCCTGAAGATTTTTTTTGAGATGTCTCCCTTCTCTACCAAAGGAAGATGCCCTTTTTTGTTTTTATTTCTATCCATAGATGAAAACAGTTTTTCATGCAGATTCATTCCTATATTAAAACAAATTCTGGTCCCATTGTATATATACTCCCTATTTAATTTAGTTATTTATACCCATCTATCAAATTTGTGCTCATAATATACTCATGTTAATGTGATTCATGGTGTACCAGGAAAGGCATTTGTGGAAAGCTAATTTTAAATTTATATGCATGGGTATTCACAGTAGATATGCTTCTGTGCTTATCCAATCAGGGAACAGAAACAAACCCACATGCATCAGCAACCAAATCACAACTTACTGTGAGGTCGAATTCTGATTATTCGTTAACACCTGGGCTTTGTAGAATACATCTGAAACATGGATAATGGGAAGATAAAAACAACCTGCTGGGGGTATCCCACAGGCAGAACAAATCAAGTCTTTCTACCCCCTAGCTATCCCACATTGCTTACTCAGCAATACTTTTTTTGTAGGTATTTCAGAGGCGGAATACAGGGGAGCTGGATTTCTACAAGCGTTGGAGGAATTACGTAGAAGGCTTTGGAGATCCTATGGGGGAATTTTGGCTTGGTACAGTATCTGCGGCTGACTGTTGAAGGATAAACAGCCAGAGACTGGCATTGTAGAAGTGCTCCAGCATTTAGATGTGTCCAGACCTTAGAGGTCTGAAGAATCAGGTTGGGAATGCCACTGGAGCTGTCAGTGCCTTTGCTTTGGATGGAACTTTTCCAAATCTCCGGCAAAAACTCAGTTTAGGGTTTTCATGAGCTTGAGCCAAGAGAGGAGTTACAAGGCTGTGGCACCTTGATTTAATGGAGGAGCTGTCATTTAGACAAATGTGAAGAATAGGATATTTATGAAAAACATAATGCACTCAGCCCATCATTTTTTGTGTCTTGTTCCTGGCATACCACCTGGCTGTGCTTGGATGGGAGACTCCAGGACCTTGGTACTACAGTGGTAGGGATTCTAGATCTTTTTTTAGAGACAGAAAATGTTCCCTCAGTCTGACTTGTTTGTTTGATTCAGTATGATGCCATTTCAGGATCAAGGAGGGGGAGAAGATGGCTGTGAAGGATCAAGCCACTGATTTAACATCAAATGGGGCAAAAAGAAATACTGGAACACAAAGTGAATGTATTTTTAACCGTTGTTTACCTTCTTTGGAGTAATAACCTTGGCTGCTTCTTTTAGGTCTTGATAAGCTGCACAGTCTCACCAGTGCCACACCCATCCGATATGAGATCCGGGTGGATTTGCGGACTTCCAATGAGTCTGCCTATGCTGTCTATGATTTCTTCCAAGTTGCCTCAAGCAGGGATAGATACAAGCTGTCTGTAGGGAATTACAGAGGCACTGCTGGTAAGAAATGCTGATCCTCTCTCGCTTAGTAGAAATAAACTTTATAACTGGGGATGCTTGTGTCACCAGTGGTATGAGTGGTTGATTAGACTGGGATGCATTAAAGCCAGGTTTCTTCAGAGGTATTAGTGTATTTATTGGTATTTCTGGGACTGAGGACAGTGAGTTCAGAGGCTCTCTCTTGAAAAATAAGAGCATAAAAATTAGTTTGCTTTCCACTGGATCAGGAGGTAAAGTAGGCAGGGGTGAGAGAGAAGCCCATGAGACTGTCCTCAGACTCTCCTGGAGGGCAGGTCCAGCTGATTATCCTATGAAGACACTGTAATGGCAGCTGGGCATTCCCAACTAAAGCAAACAACATTCGAAAGTGGAGGAAGGAAGAGTCTGTGAAAAGTTGACCTAAACTGAATTGAAATTTAGATTCCTTGACAGTACACTCAGGCCTAATACCCAGCATGATAACATAAAGAACTTTGCCATCTGTACTCCAGGCAATTCACTCCTATAGTGATTTAAATACCCTTGATTCTTAAGCCATGTTGTCTGCCCCATTTTCCTTGTACCGCTCTTCTTTCCCCAAAACCTATCTTTGGATATGCAGTATCCTGGAACTGTACTCTGGGAACTGCTTGCTCTAAGCATCCCATCCCTCCAAAAGTGCAATAATACTACCCCCAAGTTGCTGTGCTTAATGTCTCCTCTTGATTTTGAGGGGATGCGCTGACTTACCACAATGGCTGGAAATTCACAACGTGGGACAGAGACAATGATGTGGCTCTGAGCAACTGTGCTCTTGCGCATCGTGGTGCCTGGTGGTACAAGAATTGCCACTTGGCTAATCTCAATGGCAAATACGGGGAAACCAAGCACAGTGAGGTGAGTGCCAAGGCTCTGATGTATGTGTGTGTCTTCCTACAGCTTTAGGGACTCCATTGGGCATGGCGAACTCTAATGTTATGCACAAGCCACAGCAACCAAGTAATTTCATAATTGTTTATTATGGCACCCACTCTGGCCAACTGGAACCTGAGAATGACTGTAGGATCCTATTTACAATCTCCTGTTCTGCACACCCAGACTCCTCTTGGTTGAAATAAAGGCGCTGTAATCAGCGTTGGGCCTGTGATGTGCAACTGAGCTGTTCTGATTTCATCCAATGGAAAACAGTTGTTTGTGCCCTGGTATTGGTCTGCTGATCAGAGAATTGAATAGTCAATTTAGTGCTGCTGGAAGGTACCAGATCGACAGCCAGAGAGGCTGGAGTTCTGTATTTATCCACAGAGGAAGGATGACATAGAAAGTAGAATCTCTCTTTCATGATCTAAATCAGGATTTGAACCCTTGTCATTAGAGATAAAGGCTAATGCACTTTGCTGGGGAAGTCTCTTAGTGTTTTATACATGTGCGGGAGTGGGGGTGGGTGGGGGTGCTTTAATTAGAACGGCCCTGAGAGCCGCTCTAATTAAAGCGCCTGGAGCGTTTCATGTATCAGTATCCCTGCACTTCAAAATGGTGGCAGGAGCACTTTATCTAAAGCTTGTTTGACTATGCTCCCACAGACTCGATTAATTGAGTCTGCCCTGATGTGCTGGAATTATAGTATGTTGGAACAACTGCCCTACTCATGTATAGGCACCCTTAATCTCTCCGTGCCTATGTTTTGCCACCTGATGCCTGCCAGCTTTTGCAAAACAATTTGAATCCACAGATGAAAAGTGGGATAGATGATCCTGTCTTGGCACAGAGGGTGCTGACAGAAGTGACATATGTTGTGTTATTGGCCTCTACACATGTGACACGTGCATGGCCGCAGAGCGCTTTAAAAGTGGCTGATCATATGACAAATTAAATATCATTTAATGAGGGATCAGTCGAAGGTGCTTCACTGTGGAGTGCCTTAGGGAACTTGTATTCCCTAGGGTCAGTTTGTCAGCACGATCAGGGCAGGGCTGATGCAGCCCAGCCCTGGCCCTAGTGCTGTCTGCAGGAAGGGAGGGGAGTGGGAAGAAGGGATTGGGAGGGAGCTTCATCCTGGGGTTTGCCTGACCTAAGCTGGAGGGGGTGGGTGAATTGGAACACCCCCTGCCTCATGGCCTCCCTCCACCCCAGCCTTTTCCCTCTCCAGCTCAGGTCTGGTAAACCCCAGCCCACAGCTCCCTCCCCCTCCCGTTTCCCCCCTCCCTTCCTACAGACAGCACCAGAGCTGGGAGTGGGGGTCAGGGCAAGGGAAGAGAGGCTGCAGGTAGGGTCCACTGCTAGATCAGCTCCAAAGTGGAGCTCATTTTCGCTCCCCACCCCCGTCCCCCGTCTCCTCCACTTGGACTCAACAGGCAACCATTTGTTGTGTGGGGATGTGGGGAGGGGGTGTTACTTTAACTCATGGCACTTTATGTGAAGTGCCAGGAATTAGAGCAGGGACATGCATGTCTATCAATACCCAGAAATATGGATTGTGTGACCTTTCAAGGCCACTTCCAGTCCTATTTTTGTTGATTACATGATGCATAGTACAAAGACTTACTTGTACAGAGGTGGCAGCACATGGCACTACTGCCCCATATTCTACACTGATTGATTCTTGGCTGCTGGGTTGAATTTTAGAAGTGGCTGTTGACTTACAAAGCTGTAAATGCTTGGGACCTTGTAATTTGCTTCTCCCCTTGTGCCACACTGTTATGATGGGCAGAGAAGCTGGAGCAGAATTCCCCACACCCTGTTTTAGAGAGACAGAGCTGCTGGTTGAACATTCTTCATGAACAGGAGCCTAAGCCTGGGAAAATGATTTCCTCACCCAATAGCAAAACAGCCCAGGTCTGCTAGTGTTCAGGTCATGCTACAAAGTACATCTTTTTTTTGTGAGCTACTGCATGGTCATTGCTCACAGGAAGATTTTTGATTTACTGCCTACCTAACTTACGTTAGAAATGTCTAGAGACTTGGTAAGATTTCCCCTTCCTTTTTATTCTGATAGAAAGCCAATAGTAATTCTTCCAGTAAATATAAGGGCTATGGGTTACTGGTAGTATCCTAGTTCTCTCCTAAGCCCCCTGATATATGCATACTTTAACAAGGGCAATTTCTTGTTCTCTTTTCAGGGGGTGAACTGGGAGCCATGGAAAGGCCACGAGTTCTCCATTCCTTTCACTGAGATGAAGATCCGTCCTCAATCATCCAGCAATGAGCCCATCCTGGGGAGGAAAAAGAGGTCTCTGGCAGGGAAGAGGAAGAAGACCAGGGTTTAAAATAGCCTCCTGTCAATTCACAGCAATGCCCGATGATGAAATTTCTTTATTTTGTAACAGCGTCAGGCCTCAGGCAGCTTGTTCCAGCTCACTTATAATCACTGACCAACCTGCTTCAGTCCCCACTCGGAGTTCTCTGGGTTTGCAACCTGGCCTGCTTTTAAGCTGCTGGGGACTCCTGACAGGTGATCAGTAAGAACGTGGTTAGGGACAGATGGGGAATGTTAAGGACTTACAACTCTCTTTATTCACTGAACTCAACAATGACCTGACTAGTCCAATGTACACAGTTGATCTCTCCTTACTGATCTTTGTGAACCTTACAAGCAAGCTTTAATGCATGATGCTGCTTCTTAAACCCCCATCTTAACAAAGGCTCTCCTCTGCTTGATACTGCCACCATCTGCTGTTCTAAAGCTTCAGGCCTCAAGAGGGTCCTGTCAGGGTAAAAATACCATATTGAAAAACAACTATTCTGGTCTTGGTTGGATTGTTAAACACAATATTATCAAGGCTGTTATGTTCTTGCATCTACTCTTCCTGCTTGTTTTTCTTTCCCTGTTTTCTGTCTTGGATGATGAAAAGAGAATAGTGAGTTTCATTTCTCTTCATAATCAGTCTTTAATCACCTTCTCTTTCATGTCCTTGTGCACTAGCAAAATGCTGCAGTGTTTGGGTTGCAGACACTGCAAAGGAAGGTTTGCTACTTCCACTGGGATTTTAAAAACCACTTGGGAACATTTCCCTTAGTTTAGGTTTTTGTATATGCTTCTTTTTTATAAAGCCTACATTTTCCTATCGGTAATCAGTGTCACTGATTAATCCTCTGTTATGGAAGGGAGGCCTAAATTTGGGCTTACTTTAGCTGGCCCTTGAACTGCTCTGTAACATAGTTTGGCTATTTTAGAGCCAACTTCTTGGCGTTGTACAAAGCCAGCTTTCCTGAGTAATGATCCATTGCTGACATGTTCTGCTTTGATGGGGGAATATCTCCAGCTCTGGTTGGCAAAAAGGAAAACAAGGAATTGATTCAGGAATATATGCAAATAGGAGATTTGTCATATTCTTCCAGCTGGAATCCACTGCTGAATGCCCCTGTAAAGGATTCACTATGTGGCTTTTAAAAATGTCATAACCCTTCTACCTTGCTTTTCCTATATTTAAAATGGGGGTAATAATTCACCAGTCTACCTCCCACATTGTGTTTTGTGTTAATTGGTCAATGTTCTTCCAAGCACTCTATGAGCATTAAATACTAAATATTATTTTAATAATAAGAACTAATTCTTAAAATAGTGCCACTGATCACAGAGAAAGGAAGAGGATGGAAAAGGCTCTTAATTCATCCCCCTCTCTGTCCTTCACCCAGGCAGGTAGAAACAGGATGTTGGAGCTGCAAAACCCAGGACAAGAGACTTCAACCTGGGTAATAAACCTTACCAGGAGCTTAACATTTCATATAGCCTAACCTCTTAACTGAAGGGACTTGGATGCCTAAGAGCTGGGCTACGTGAACTGTTACATTGCTGGTCTGGTTCATTAACTCAGGCTAAACTCCTGTATTTGGGTCCTCCAACTCCACTGTTCTGTTCCTATCTGTTTAAAATTCTTCTATGTAACTGAATTAAAACTTTTTTGGAATGCCAACATCTTTCAACCAAAATAGCTGTCTAGGGGAGTGTAGAGTACAGTAGGGTTCAAATTATTAGGCAGGGGTCAGAATAGGGAAGGGGGTGTAATGTCAGTACTCTCCTAAGCTCTGCCTGCTGTCCAAGCTCCTTTTCTGCTGTCCCAGCCATGACTACGAAGAATGGTGGCTGTCCTTCTTTCTTGTATGCTTTTCCCTAGCATTGAAATCATTAACAATGCTGAATTTAATGCATCAGGATCAATAAAAGTAGTCTTTGCTGTTCTCAAACTTTTCTCTGTAGGTACTGCTGCCCAGGTTTACAACCAGTTTCTATTACAAAACTTTTTTCTTCACAATCATAAGGGCAAAATTAAATTATTTCCTGTGAAGAAAAACTTAGATTCTGAAGCACAAGATATGGCAAACCTGGGAAAGTAAGAGTTCACCACACTGATGAAAACCAGTCAAATTTGATGATTCTGCAAGTTGGAACATAGTCCTCCTGCATCTTGTTGCTTTATTCTAATCTGAATGTTGTATGGAATTAAAAAAAATACATATAAAAATGTCTAGGGTAATCATTCACTCATAGATATATACAGGGAGCCTTAACATTATACATAGAGCCCTCTGAGAACAAAATATCGTATCAGAATGGAAGCATTTCTTACTCACTCACCACTGGTATAATTGATGACATAAGGGGGTTGATTTCATTTACTCTGGTTAAGCAGTATAAGGAATGTCAAAACATGTTAAGGTTCCTTTGCATTGGCAGAACAATATAAAGGGATCCTAGTGTAAATGAGGATCAAGCACGAAGGTCTTGGTCAATGGAAAACTGAGAATCCAGGGGAGTGGTTCCCAATCTCTTCAGACTCAAGATACCCTTCATTAGATTTAAGGGACCTTCAGAAAATGCCAGCGCTTAGTTCAGACTTTTTAGACTACAGAAAAATAAGTGAGCAATTATTTTGTTGAGCTCTTAGAAAGACCAAAATAAGTCAGAATCTTATTGACAGTGACTCCTATCTGAAATATTTCACTCATGTGTAGGTGTTTGCACACTAAACATTGCTAACATGGCACATAACCTTAAAGGATCTCACAATATCCTGGTTGAGAATCACTGATCTAGATTTAGTCTGCTTTTACAATGCGGTTGGGGACATTTGGGAGTACTTACTGTATTTCTATATGGTGCTAATTAAAGACACTGAAAACCCCCTGATCATTTACACTGAAAACCCCTCAGATTGACCTTTGGTAGGAATTTGGCCTGAGCCCAGGAACTCAGATAAGGGTCAGGACCTGAACATGAACCTCTGTCCTCAATGCATTCAAAACTCAGCTGTGTTTCTTCAGGGCACAAGCACCAGAAATACACAAATAGCAATTGCACAACACCAGCCCTCGTGCACTGTACTTTCAATCTCTACTGCTTGTATTTAGAGCCAAGAAAAGCAGGAGAGACAAGTAGTCTGTAGATTGATTCCTAGAAGGGCTGTGCTGGAATGACAGGAACCAGCTTCCCACAACAAGTAGTAAATGCTCCAGAGCTTGGCCTAGTTAGGTCAGGATTATTTTTCTTTCTGAAGCAGGTGTTTCAGTTTGGCCAAAGGTGATGAGCCTAAGGTGGGTCTCACTGGGCAAATTTATATGGCCTGTTATACAGGGGAGCAAAAGAGGTAATCCTGACCATACCACGAGCCTCTCTCTCTTGATTATGCTCTTTGGATAGGAAAGAGTGATTTCACGAAAAAGGTGTGCTGCTCTTCTCACATGTCCAGTCCCTTTGGAGTTATTCTGTCCTGTTACACCAAAGCAGGTGCGGGTTTTTGGGAGACATTCATTTTCACCCCCCCGGGTTGGGGACAGGACAACTTCTTCTGTTTCTAAGCAGTTTTAGATAACTCTCCAGAGACCCGGGTATACTGGTATGTATTGGTTTTGGTGGAACAGCTGAGTCCTGGAGAGACGACTCCTGCAAATGAGAATAGTACCATACTTGTTTCTCAGCAATCACTTTATTTGCTGGACATATCTAGATTTGCTGCTTTGTCTTGCTGACAGGTGTAACTAAGCCCTTTATTAAGTGCTTTCAAAACCCTTCTCTGTGTATTTCAGCCTAAGTCTTGTACAAGATAGGTAATATTTGTTTCTTTGGAAATAGCAAGTTTCTTTCAGGATGGTTGGAGTGATGGCCAGTAGCTTTCATGACCAGGTCTGGGAGAGCCAGGAATAACTATATATGCTACTCAATCCAGACTAAGAGTTTAAGGTGAATCTGGCAGAGGGCACTTATTATGGGTATCAGTGAAATGAGCTTTCCCAGGCCTTGCTAGTAGGGGTGAACTAGGCTGGAACTTGAAAACAAAGCACCGAGTGGAGAGATCTTAAATCCTTTCTCCCATTCAAGTGAGCTACAGGAAGTGTCTTTGTTTGGAGTAGGAGGAGGTTGAGTGGAGAATAGCTACCCTGGGGTCTCTCAGGAGAGTTGTTGTAGTTTCTGGGTGTACTTGTCACTGGCAGCGTGAGATCATCACATAGGCCAAGCTGGACCTTAAAGTTCCCACTGATCCCCTTTCAGCTGAATGTCCACCACAGATGATGACTTCCTGCCCCATGTGTATTGGGAGAATATTCCAAGCACTTAAGGTGAGAAGAGTCAAATAAACTTAGAGTAAAAATGGAGGGCCCAGTAGGGTTTATTTCTGCTACCATCCCAGCACCTCCTGCGATTGCCAGCAGCCCATTTGTATAACTTAAAGTTTTGCATTCAACCCCAGGCCAAGGTTTACACTGCAGCACCTCCTGGTCACTACCAGTGCCAGTCTCTCTGGGTGACCCCCCCCCTCCCCCATTCCTTGCCCAAGATCTTCCAAGGGTCACCCTAAGAGACCTGAGCTCCTGCTAACACTGTAAACCAAAAATATCACCCAATGGCAGGGCTTCAGGCAAGACCTAGTTTTATGGTAGTGCCTCCTGCTGGCTACTTCAGGGCTTCTGAACAGGCAGTCACACCTCCCTCACCCTCCTGTTTGGCTCTGAGCATTTTGGTGTTTCTCTTGGTGAGTCAGTAGTCTGGAGGAGGAATTGGCACTAGTCTGGGAATACTGGTACCCATCAGAATAGAGAGAGTTCCTCCTGTTGATAAGCATTTGTCCCAAAAATTTATGTCACCTGTACTTAGAAGGCCATAGTCTTTACAGACACACTCTATGTCATTCATGGAAGGAAAGCCAAGAGGGATACTGAAGAGTCTAAGGGCCTTGTTGCATGGGACACTTAATATGAAATAAATCTGTGCAGTATTACAATTGGAATATGTTCTGAGCAGTTGTCTGGTAATGTTTACTACAATCTCCAACATGCACAGGTCACTAATCATCTGTCCCAGCCCTGGTGACCCTCCAGGGCTGTGGGCATCCGGCTTTCTACTTGATCCTGGAGGAATCTGACAAGCAAAAGATTCAGGTTGCTTCCTCCTGTGTGGCTTTCTTTATCCCACCTGGAGGCTTGGTACAGCAGAGGGGTCCCTGGCTGTTGTCTAGGCTGGGTGAGGACTGCAAATCGCTTGTACCATCTCCATGAAGCAGACCAATGATACCTGAACATATGTTATTTAATATGATCTGCAAATATTTCTCATACAAAATGTGTTTGCTATGATATGAGCACACTTAGCATGTGTTTTACTGCTTGAATGTGTGGTTGCTCGTGCTTTACACTTAGTATGTGTTAAATGTACTTAATGTGTGACATGGCCCTAAAGAAGTTGGCTCAGTTCCTCAGCTGCTGCCAATCAGTGTAGCTCCCTTGATATCGGTGCTAACTCACGTCAGCTGAGGATTGTAGAAAGTAGGGTTGGGAGAGACCTCAGGAGTTGTGGGCAGATCCAGGAGGGACAAGAGATGTATGGCCACACCCACTTTGGGGTGTGCAGTTCACTCCCTTCCCTGACCTGTCCCCTGAATTTAGCAGCAGGGAAAAAGGGACAAGTGATGGTTGTGCAAAAGCAATGGCTCTGGCAGGAGCCCTTGCCAACAATCTGGTGAGCTCAGAGAGCTCACAGTGCATGTACTGCTCAGCTGAAAGGGGGTGCAACTGCAGTCCTCTGATTCCCTCTTGGTTACTCCCCTGTTTGGAGTCATTTAGCTCATACCCCCTATTCAGAGGCAGTACCAAGCCTACCTAGGCCATCTCTAACACGTTTGTCTAGCCTGTTCCTAAAAGCCTTCCATAGAAGGGGACTTCATAACTTCCCTGGTAACTTCATGAAGCATTCTTTGGTGCCTAGGAAATTTTCCCTAATATTTATTCTAAAACTTCTTTTGCTGCACATTAAAGCTGATTTTGGCACTCAGTTCACCCATTCTTCAATTACTGATATTTTATCGTGTTGCCAACTCTACTGCTGCTTCAGCAGTTGACAGCAGCTACAAACGCAGTAGGGTGCTACTCCATGCGAGTCCAATTATTGAGCGACAAGTGCAAGTCCATGGCATACTGCCCCAGCTAGCTTTATTGACTACAGCATGAGAGATGCCAAAAGATAGTGAATGCTTGAGTGCATGGGTGCCTGAGAAGGTCATAGGAAAGTGACTGATTTTTTGCTATTAGGATGTGACAACCTCCACAATGACCTCCAGATACTGAGCAATTCCAATACTTCATTCAGTTAAAGGTCCTAGTGTGGGTGGGTCAATGTGATTGGGCCTGGGGTGGGGTGGGGGTGGGACTCTGATTTGCAATTGGGGCTATAGTGCCATACACTACCAGCTCTAAAAGCCCACATAAGTCTTGTGTAAACCAGGAGTTCAGTTATTCCCAGGAGGTCTCCACCACACAAAGCTGAGGGATGAAAACCCTCAGCTCTGCTTCAAATCTTAGGAAGGGCTGTCAATTCAGGGAGCTTTTTAATGAGAGATGTGGGCTCTGTGTTTCACGTCCAAGAGCTTATGCTTATTTGGTGTTCCTGAATTTGGGAGAAAAAAAAGAGAGTCAGGTATAGTGTCTGCAGTTCAAGAGCGAGAAGTGTAATTTTGCTGATTCTTTTGAGCCCCAGTCTTGCATCAGAAAGGGCAGTCAACTTGGGTTTTGCCTTAATCACCTGGAAAATGTATGAACTAGAACAGTGCAGTGTTTCAAAATAGCCAGAAGATGGCAACCTGGGCCCATATCAGACTCGGGGAATCCAGACATTAAATATTTGACTTTTGTGGGTGTAAACAGATGTCCCATTTCTACCCTTAGAAAGCCTTTTGTCCTGGGATCCTACAGAGTACAGACCCAGTGTCACATTTTAAGTACCTGTGAAGTAACAAGATAAAATGTGCTGATGCTTTTTTTCCCTGGGACAGTGCTGCATACTAAACTAATTGTGGCTCATTCAAGTTAATTGTCATTTTTTCCAGGGACAAGCTTGTCAGCAACACAGCTTGGAAGGGCTACGTGTGTAAAGGACTATGCTGCTTCTCTTTTGTCCCAGGTTTTTGGCTGGGATCAATCAAATAAGACATCTGTTTATAGCCCACTAGAAGATCTTTTGGAGCTAAGCACTTCTCACAAAGGAATCTTTGATGCCGTGCGCTGTGCAGCTCCAACAGTGCAGCTGTTTTGCTGTTTTCAGGGAGTTAGTGAATTCTTTTCACAGAAGGGTGCTAGGGTGGTGTGGCCACGGTGGCAGCTCAGAGGTCATAAGTTTGAGGCCATAGCAGAAGCACTTATGGTGCAACCATGTCATATTGCAATGAATCTGCAAATTCTGCTAAATGCCTCATCATCAAAAGGGAGGGTCTGGTTGTACTAGTTTAGAGTGAGGTTAGGACAGGCTAGAGGTGTGAAAGCTTCCTTTTCTGCTTACTGCCACAGATTTGCACCTAGGTCTGGTCCCCAGAGAGGCAGAGATGGGATTTAGACACATGACTGCCGTGTAGGTGGCCAAGTCCAAAATTTATCCTCAGTGGGTGCATCTACATGCTCATTAATGTGTAGTAGTTACTGTGCATTTAGTTTAGTATTTGCTTAATGAAATGCAGGCAGTCCTTAGACTTGTGACACAATTGGTTCCTGAAAACCATGTCTTAAGTTGAAACGTTGTAACTTGGAACCGATTTTCCCATAGTAAACAATGTTAAAAATGAGGGATTGGTTCCTGAACCAAGGCCCGATACCCTATTTTCACCAAAAATAACCCAGAATGTTGTACTTGATCAATTATAGATGAGTAATACAGCTACATTAATGTATTTATATTGTAAATAGCAATCATTGATTTGGAAGCAATTTTTTGAGGAGACTTTGCTGGACTTTTTGAAGGGTTCTTGGCTGGAGTCTTCTCAGGAGTCTTGGCTGCAGGTTTTTCTGGAGTCTTGTCTGTTTTCTTAAAGAAAATGTCTAAGGAAGTTTGGACAGATGTTCTCCAGGGAGATGGGTGATGCAGCGAACTTGTTCACTGGCGTGGCTTGGCATCAGATCAAGTGTTGTAAAGTCAAAACTGACATCAGAAGGTTGAAACAGGGTGTCAATTTATAAATGTTGTAAGTGCGAAACGTAACTCGAAATGTTGTAAGTCGAGGACTGACTGTACTAACTAAATATACAATGACAGTTACTACGCAGTAGTGCCAGTGCATTTTTTTTGTGATGCTTACTGCGCAGTCACCTAACGACACTGCAAAAACTGTGCAGATATGCTACTGTGACCAGCACACTACTGTGCAGGATTATTAGGCAGCTGCACAGTAAGCATCTCGTGTAGATGCACCCAGTGTCCCTGATCACACGATCTAATCCAAGCTACAATTAAGATCCTCACTGTCCCAAGGAACCCCACATAGAAAAACATTCTGTGCACCTTAAATAACATAGGGTAGAAGCCTAACCTTTCTCCTTCCCAGCTGGCTTTTATTTTTCCTGTGAGTGGCATTTGTCTGCATTTATTAATAAAGAGACATCATTAGAGTAAACTGCCAAAGACTAACTCCTCTGTGACCTTCAACTATTTCCAACCGGTAAGAATTTAACCTTCCTATTTACTGATGTCTACAAATATCTGTCTGCTCTAGGGCTGGGGAGATGATATAAAAAGATTTTCCCAAACAAATACGTGGTAGAGACACTGAACTTCTCACAGGCATTTTTGGTTTTCTAAAAATACCTTTATTTTGAAAACATTTGTTTTCCTCTTGCATGAACAGTGCAGAAAAAAGGCTGATGGTGGAATGCAGACAAGGCTCTTGTGTAAGTGCCTGAGCAGAGTTATCTAAAGGAGCCAAAGGCCCAGGGAATCCCAGTGAAGTGAGTAACAATGTATCAGACATTGCCTTATCAACTGTCTGCAAGTGCAGCCTGCTGGTTACAGTGTAGAACATGATTTCTGGGCCCACTCCACAGTAGGTGTGAGTCGGCTGAAGCTCAAGCTATAGTTGCTTTTGCTTTATGGATGTCCTCAGTTCAGTCTCCTGTTTTGCTAGCAGCTCCCTGATCTCTGCAGCCAGTGGCTAGAGATGAGCACAAGTCAGGAAGCATGAACCTAGTTCTGAGCTTCTTAGAGCAAGATTGTATGTAGGGGTGAGGGGTTGTGGCTTTTTTTACATGCAGTCCATTATAGAAATAGGGTTCAGCCATGAAGTTTTGATTCAAACTTCCCCTAAATTTGGGAGGGTTTGGATTGGAGGTTGTGGTTTCATATGCAGGCAAAACCATTTATTTCCCAGGTGACTTTCCAACTCCTGCTACCCCTTGCGAGTGCAGGCTTGAGTAACCTTACTGAAAACATTTCCCAGAATGCCTTTCAGAGATGAAGCCTTTCAATTTGGCTGAGAAAAACACTGTGGCCTTAAAGTAGCTTTGTTATAAACACTGTGGCCTTAAAGTAGCTTTGTTATAATCTGGTGCTGCTGCCTACATCTCCCTCTCTGCCAGTTGGTAAATACTTTTACCTCTGATTACATTTTCCCTTAATTTTGCCTGTCTTATTCCTGAGAATGATAGCACATTCTAGAGAGTTTCAGTATTGTTGTGTCTGAGCAGTAGCAACCAATAAGTAGGCAGTTTTTCTACCTGTGGAAGTGGGACACTCAGAAGAAAAACCTGTTTTAACCTGGGGATTGTGGGGATGAAGAAGACTGCAAAATCCCACGCTTTTGCTAAATAGGCCTAGCTCCAGGCCGGAACTGGGACATGGACCAGAGCACTAGAACTATTCATGGACTGTTTCTCTCTAGGACTGAGCTTCCCTTAAGGCATTTTAAACACAAATGTCAAGCTCACCCTAGGCTTAATTTTGGGTGAGGCAGGGTCACCATTTTTTTTAAATGGAAGTGAAATGTCACCAAGGCTAGGGACAGACATTCAAAAAGCCTGAACCTGAATTCATTCAATCTTTGCAGGTTAGTCTAACCTGGCTAGGCTGAACCAGTTTGTAACTGGACAGATATTCTCTCTGGACTGAGGAAATGCTGACACATGCCTGCAGTAGCTCAGGCTAGAAGCTGGGGGTGCTAGAGCAGCCCTCCCTTCCCTTATATAATGCTGAGCTGAAGGGGGTGTGGCCGGTGCCCCAGCAGGACCTCTGATTAGGGAGGTCTGCCTGCACCATCCCAGGCTTTTCCATGCTTGCTGCTCGAGGGGTGGGAGTGTTGCCAGACCCCAGCCTCCTGCTAGCACTCTGAAGCAAGGGGGGAGAATGCAGTGCATACATCTATTGATGATACAGAGCTTTTCAATCTCCCTCCCTGATTCTTTATATGGTCTGCAGGGGGCTGATAACAGTGTTATCACCCCATCAGCAAAACAATAGCCTCTCTCCATTACTTAAAACTCTTCTTAAACAGCTTACCAGCTGACTTGTTGATTAGCTCCAAACAACTCTAAGCAGTCACTGTTCTGTTTGCCAGTCCCCGTGAAATTGGAGACACACACACACATCAGCATTAGCTAGCATACCATGTGCCTAGGGTCCATGGGGCTGAGGTCCCTGCTGTGGGAGATGGGAGGGAGGGATTTCCTGCTTGAGCAGTGAGGGGGAGGGGAGAGGAGGGGAGGGGGAAGCCAGGCAGACCCTGCTGTGCCTGCATGTCTCTGCTGGAGCTCCAGCCAAGGAGCAGAGGGGAGGGGGCCAGCCCTGCTGTGTAGCAGAGAGCCTCACCTATCCCAGGGAGCATGCTGGGATGCTTTGGGAGTCTGGTTTATCTTAAATCAGCAAGGGGACTGGGACAGACATTGCATAAAATGGGTTGAGCCAAATCAGTTAAGTCTGATACCACATTCAAGAAGGTTTATCTCAAACTGGTTTAAGCCATTTCAAACTGGTTTATGTCCACTGAACATCTGTTCTGTTACAGGTTTAAACTAGTTTCTGATCACTTAAACCAGTTTATATGTAATGTCTGTCCCGAACTCAAGTGAGATCTTTGAAAGGGCCTAAGTGGTGAGAACTCTGGGGTTGATATCCCAACAACACAAGTGAACACCAATCCCAGTGATGGGATTATATTACATCACCATTATCTCAAAGTTGGACAAAATGGGCCATGCTGTGAGGGTACAGAACAAAAGACTCGGTCCATAAGCAGGTCCCTGACTCTTTCTTCTCTCCCATGCACCCATCCACTGGCAATGGTTTCCTAGAGGGAGCATGGAAGACCTGTTTTGTTGCAGATGAGGCTAGTACTTTTTTGAGCCTGCCATGCTGGTGCTTGCAGTTTGGCAGTCTCTACCAGCACTTGTCTGGGTGGGTGTGTATTATTTTTTCTTTCTCTGTGAACTGCCTGGTCAGTTCACTTTGGAGATTAAAAACAAGAGAACAAAAAGTTCCCAATGGAGCCTTTAGAATTAAACTGTTTGGCTCTTGCATTACCTTAGTGCAAAGAACAGATACAGTGAGGCTTCCCGACACTCCGACTATTTGCACAACATGTCAGTGAGGCTTCAACAGACCTTGCTGATAACTGCAATAGTGGACTAGGGAGAGGTCAGGCTGGTTCCTTAGGAAATAGGCTTGGCAGTCTGAGTATGCTTATGTGGAACAGGGGCAAGGTTAGCTAGGATGGAGTGAGCTGCCTTAACTCATGAGGAAGGGGAGTCTATCAGATCTTGAAGTTCTGGTGAGGACAGTCTTTCATTGGGGTGAGCAGTGTGGGACCAAAGCTTTAGTGGGCAAAGAAGTGAAGTATACGTGGATTACATGTCATTTAACTTCATCCCCGGTTTATCCTAGACTCAGCTGCCCTTACAGTGACAGAATGAAATGCACCCAAAACCAGAAGCTGAGTGCTAGGGGGTCAGTGTGTGTGTGTGTGTGTGTGTGTGTGTGTGTGTGTGTGTGTGTGTGTATGCCCACGTGCATGTGCACACATGGACACGCACATGCATGTCTCTGTATGTGAGAGTGGCGCATGCCCTAAGTTATTGCCTGGAGCCAGTTTTCTGTAGATCTCAGTGATGTGTGGGCCTTTGGTCCAAGAGTTAACTGTTTCTAGTAGTCATTAGATAAATTAATGCTGTAGCCATGCTTCCATATGGAGTCTCTTCTCTCACTGTACCATGGAAATGAAGCCACCTTAACTCCAGCATGATGAGCTCTTAAAAGACCAGTTTTAAACAGGCTTCTCAATGTCCATGTAGAGTTTTCAGTCCTGTATGATGCCACATCTGTTCTGTTCTTGCCTGCCTTTATCCTGTGTGGCAACGTCATTTTCTGCTTTGCTGTCTTGGGGTCTATAAGATTGGATCATGTTACTGCATTTGCTAGGAAAGTCCTGTGATGGATAGAAAATTTCTCTTTTGGAGCAGCAAAACTGTTACCTGCCATGGATTTGGGGGAAGAATTCTTCTCATTCTGATATGATTGTATGCTCATCTCCTCTTGTACCTCTAAGCCAGGGTGGTATCTCAGTTTAGTCTGATTTGATACTTATGTATTATCCATACAAGCATGCGGGCTTGTCCTGTGTACTTTACACATGCCTCAGTTTGTAGAGGGGAGTTCAAGATGTACTAGATTTTAGGTGCATGTGTGAATGCATGAATTTATATACCACCTTGTATACATGTTAGTACACATGACTACATTTATGTGCGTCATACACATGAAGGCACATGACCTTGTGCATGGGTATCTGCATGCATGTGACAGCAGGCATGTTTATGTGTGAGCATATGTACATCTTTACGCACGTGAAGCTGCATAGCCATGACCTCATGAGTATGTGAGTGGTTATACATGGAAGTGCATGTATGTCACTGCATGTGTGTGTGTGTGTATGTCATTGTATACACTGCTGGCATATAAACGTATGCCCGACTTTGTCTTCTGTTTATCATCTTAGTGATCTTGCCAGAGTCTGGCTTGCCCTGGAAATCCTATTTAGTTTAGAGTCATTATTAAAGGGTAAAAGAGCCATTGCAGTAGCTCCTTCCCCTCACAGTGCATGGCCTGAAGGACTCACTGGATCTTGAGGAGGAGTGTCCTCTCTCTTTCCCATTAATTAGACTGGCAGTGATGGCCTCTTGTCCAACAGGAGCAGCTTGGGCTGAGCTGAGATCCACAGGTCATCTTCATCCTTCTTCTTCTTCCTCTTATTGTTCTTTTCTGCTTGGACTTGCCCATTGCTGCTGCTGCAACCTCCATTGCTGCTGTTTTTGCCCCTCTGGCTACAGAAGCAGCAGTGACAACAGATGAAAAGGAAGACCAACAGGACGATTAAGGGCAGCCCAGCCAGCACTGCCAGGCAGACTGTGTTGAATATGCCCTCCTGGTGCTTGGTGAGAATGAGATCCCAGATTGACTGGAAGAAAGAGCGGATCTGCTCCATGGTGGCTTGCTGGCTGGGCTCCTGTTCTGCCTGCCCTCAGAGTCCCCTGGGGATGTGTTCAAGCCCTGGTTGGTAGTCGACAGGATTCAGAAGCTCTTTGGACCAGCACCTGTAAGGACAGAGAAAATAACCGGAAATCAGAAGGCAGGCCTAGGCCAATCAGCATGTCCTCCACAATGTTTGGCCACTCCAGCTGCAGTCCAGTCTGCTGAGCCTAAGGTGTGTATAGCGGAGACATCTCCATGGCCTCACAGATGGATGTCACTTGGGATACTCAGAAAGCATTGGACTGAACTATGTTAGAGACTTTTCAGCCTGCAGCAGTCAAGGGCTTCAAAGACTCCCCAGCTGGCATGACCAAGAGTGGAGGGGGAGAAAATAAACCAATCAGAAACTTGGAATATCTTTTAACTGAGCTGATGAGTTCCCTCAGGGTTTTGTGGGGTGGCAAATTCCCTAGGTCATTCTTATCACTTGTTCATCCACAGAACGTTCTGTAGAATAATATAAAATGATTCCCCTCCTACTAAGGGCTGAGAGAGCCTGTAACATGACAACGGATGGGTGAGCAGGACACAAGCACTGGAACGGAGCTGGGAGGTGGCTCACCCTCCCATTCATTGTCCCCCTGGCCATGTTGCTCTTCCCCCTCTCCTACAGCAGTGAACCTCTGGTTGCTCCTTCTCTGCTTTGTGTTACCATGACACAAGGTGCTTTACTGGTCAGTTATACCTCTGAAGAGGACTTTTGGTCAACAATCCTATGTGTTTTCTGGTGAAGGGTGCACGGGGCTAGGACCAGGAATGCAACTCATGCCTCTGGTATGGCAGTAGTGAATCCTAAGTGTAGGTTTAAATAAAATAACTAGAAACTTGATGTTTGCATGTGTTTTTTTCCAGTTTGGGGCACTTATGGATGTAGGCTTTTGTTACGGGCTCAGCTCTAATAAGGACTTTCAACTAGCTTGAATAGCCTTTCTTCTCTTGTTAGTCTCCCATTTCACACATCTCTGTATTTCTAGTTTGCTGCAAAACACAAAAAAGGATGATCTCAAGAGATTTTCATCCCTAAGATGAAAAGATAGTTTTCCCAATGTTTGGGTGTTTTTTTCAGACTGGCTTTTCATACGACTTGAAGTTTTTCTCATACTATATTGAGTACAAGGCTGTATATTATACAGGACACTGCTTGCCAGGAAAAGGTGTTGGATATGGCAGTAGCTGGATTAATGGTAGATGATGCAGACTAGAGCAATGGTAGACAATGCAATGGTAGACAAAGCTATTTGTTCCCTGCTTTTATAATGACAGGATCTCTTTCAGACAATTTTAGGGCCAGGGGAAGGTGCCAGTTTTGTTCAATTCTTCTACCACCCTCACTACTACACTGTGTTAGCACCTTTCAGTTGCTCATTAAATGGTGTGACTAACATCTGTCACATCTGGTTCATACTCTTATCTTCTTCCCACAGGAAAACTGTGCATTCAGTGCAGTGTTTATTTTACTCTTTTCCGTCCTTCTTCCCCACCTCTCCCTCCCCTGGTGCCCCAATTACATTGCTCTGTATGTGTTAGAGAAATGCCCTTGGCATGGAAGGTGGTGACATTTGTGAGGAATGCCTAGACTTGTGTGTGTGGGGGGTTGTTTGTTTGTTTAGGTTTTTGGGGTTTTGTTGCTCTATGCAATCAGTCAGCAACATTTTGGAGATGTGGGCTTGGAACAGCCTAGCTTGGATCCAAGGCAGGGCAGTGTTCTGACCCAGTTGCCACTTTTGCCTGCCAATGCTTCTTCTCACCCCTGGCTGTGGCATGGGTGCAGCTCCTTGCTGGCCAGCCCGGTGTAGCCATGGGTGAAGCTCCCTGTTGCTGGAATACCACCGAAGCCCACCTAGGTCTGTAGGCCCTATGGTTTTGACCCCTGCCTTATATGTAGAAGAATCTAGACAGCATCCCCCACTGCTCATGGAGACATGATAAGCAAGACAGTTTTTTGTGAAACCTGACTGCAGTCTACAAACTCCTGCCAATGGTTGGTCCTCCACTGAAGCTGTGACAGTATCTTCTGTAACAAGGACATCTTTCCACTAGAAAAAGAGCCAACACCTCCAGCATATAGATTACCCGACAGCTTTCAGATAGTAACACTAGTCAGCCTTTGCTACCTGGACTTAGGTTGGAACTTATGACCCTCAGGTTTGCACATAAAACTTGAAAGGCTCCATTCACCAGTACTAGTCCCCTCCTCACATAAGCACAGATTTTATTTGAATATTTCTCACAGTTCATGTCCCCTGTGTTGTAGACAATGACTCATGCATCAAACATTTTTCAAAATGAAAGTCAGCTCCAGCTATGACATTCCTCTGGCTGTGGGTATAAGCCACATAGCATTGTATTCATGGTAGTGTCACAGACCACTTCCTCCTTCTCAGTAATTTACATGCTCCTGGCTCCTCCTGGTACAGCTGCATTACCTTTGGTCATTAGCATAGTGTTTGCTCTGGGCTATGGCCAAGCTCTGGTCTAATTCATCAGGCCGGCTTCAAAGTGATTCTACAGGTGCTATAGCTTCATCCTAATTGGTCCCCGAGATCCCAGCAGGATGTACAAGCAGGTTGTGTGGGTCAGCACAATCCCAGGCCCCAAGGAATTGTGGCTTATGTTTATCTCCCCACTTTTCCTATTGCTAGTCTGCCTTAACTTGGCTTAACCTTGTAGGTGGCTTTGCTTTATGGAAGACTAGAGATGACAGGGGCAGGGTGGTGCAAGACAGTCTTTCTGGTTCACACTGAGGTTGGCTGTGACTGAACACTGCTTTCTTCTGATGCCTGTTTGATTGCAGGAGATGAGGGTAGTGGCAGGTGCCTGTGTCACAGTAACTATATCTGGCTCTGGTTGGCTGGCTTAGGGGGCAAGAGATGGGCTATGTGGACTGAATTCTACTTTCATGAGGGGCATAGCAGGTGCTGGAAGAGGTATGTATGTCCTGGCCAAAAGCCCACTGAAACTGAGGAAATCTTTCTATAGCCTTTAAAGAGCTTTGGATGGGAGCTTTGCTGGTATTTTGCTGGTCTCCAGAGGTATTGGTGAGAAACGTTTCACCCAGAGCACGAGTCATACCACCAAGAGTCGGGAGCACAAGCACTGTGATGAGTATCTTTGGCTGGGGTCAGTCTGATGACAGACGAAGCTGCCTCTCTGACTCATTTAGTGATTGCTGTAAGAGGTGGGTAGGGCCGAGGAGCATTTTTGCTGTGTGATATAAGCCTTTCTTCCCTGTGGGGGGGAGGGAGTGCTGCTGCTGAGTTGCAAATTACCTGAGGGAAACCTTCCTGCAGATGTCTTTCACTAGGATAAGAGGGCAGGTTTTGCCAAGAACCCCACAAACCCCTTTGAGATGCTGCACGCTGTCATTTAAATGATCTGAAAATGTTGAGCCACTCCCACTGAGGTGACTAGGTTAAGGATTAGGCAGTGTGTCTGCTGGGAGCCACCAGCAGGTGATGTATGGTTTGCAACACAATTATTGCATAGTTTTTTTCTGATGTCCTCACTGCTTTTTCTGAATGACTGATTCAAGCCCCACAGAGTCTTGGTCAAATATTAGGACTCCTATTTTACAGAGGGAGGTAGGCCCACGTTTTCAGAGGTGTGTAAACTTTTAGCCAACTCCAGACCCTTCGGTGGATGGTAGCAGATCCTTAGTTATCACTAATAAGTATGACCAGACCTCGCACACACCAGAGGTCTGTAGCTGACACAGGAACAGAGCCCAGATATCAGACCTTCCCTCATGTGACACAGTGACTGCTAACTTTCCTTCTTCTGTGTCAAAGTTTTCACTAAAAGGGATTACCAGGAGCTGCAGGCTATTTTTTAAAGGACCCAGATTAATTGCTACTTTTCCCTGATGTGCATCATACTTATTGTCCTCTCATCCTCTTACTGTTCTGCATAAACAAAGACCTCTTGTGCAAAAATTTTAATGTCTCTTGGATGCTTGGTGATAGCTGTGATGGCCCCCAGTGGGTGGGTACTACATCTTGCCCAGCACACCTGGTACACATTCCCTAGTCTTGACTTGTTTTCACAAACAACAAAACAGGTCTGTTCTTTTAATTAGATTGACTTTGTATGTTTGCCTGTCCCAGGATTTTAGTCATCTGTTGGACCACTGAGAGGATGTGGGCTTCTTGAAGGAGGTGTTAACCAGTCACACAGCATGCTTACATCTAAAGCAAGACTGCCTGCCAGGTGGGGCATATGTGTGAATTGGGCTGTCCAGGCCAATCTGCTGCCTGTGCTATTTGTCATATGCATACCACAGGCTGGCCACCCCTAGTCTACACCATGGGCTTTGCTGGGATGTGCTAGTTGGCTGGTATGTATTGTGACTTTTTTTCCACATCCCAACTGATATAGTTGTATCAGCCAAACCTTATCTTGTAGACTTCTCCTGTGATGAACTTTAACTCTTTTTGGTTAGTGTCCCTTGCTTCCTAGGTGATTAGTCTCTCTATCCCTTTAACAGCATACATGGCAATGCAAAATGCCCTGTGCTGCTTTGTCAGCTCTTAATGAATATCACTGCCACTGAATCCTGGCCCAAGGCCTCATGTCACAAGTCTGGTGTAGACTCAGCTCTAAGATTGCAAATGATGCTCTGGCAGTGCATTCTACAGGCAGTAGGACAGAAGGACAAAAATAGGAGGCACAGATGGCATGGGTAGGAGGCAGGAACATCTGTCCCTGGCACCCTCCCTGACCTGTGAGTGGACTGCTTGCTCACATCCAGAGTTGTCTGTTAAGTGTTGGTGCAATGGATGATGTCAACCCAATCTGATCTGCTTGTACTAAATACTTTGTGTTTGCTATATGCATGTTCATTTCTTACTGCTTTATTTGTATGTGTCTGTCCAGATGAGGCTAGGATCAACAACTGAAAACCAGGAGGGGAGGCTCTTGGGGAGAATGGTGTGGCGGGTGTGGCCCAGGCCTGGGAGACGGGAGTAGTTCAGGTTCCATTCCCTTCTTTGCCATTGACTAGTTTGGTCCTGTTTAGTAACTCCATTTCCCCCATCTGTAAAGTGGCATTGACCTTAGTTTTCTACCTCCCCAGGGGGACTGTGAAGTTTTCTTCACTAACATTTTAAGACTGGCTACAATGAAAGTTCTCATTTGGCCTATTGATGAAACATATGGCTGCCTGACCTGGGGCCATACCTCAGCCTATGCTGCCTCCAAAAGTGAATACATCCCTGTATAGTATAGTATGATGCTGAGTGACTGACTGAGCTGTAACACTTCTGGGTGGTGTTTCCTATGTCAGCATCGTTCTAAGTGGTGTCCCTACATACTTAAGCATCCAAAAGCAGGCTGAGGTTTGTGGGTATCTGTGGCCAGTCTGAGAGATGATCAGGGTGACTTGGTAGCTGACTAAGCCAAAAATGCTTTCTGTCTCCATAAAATGACCTTAGCCCCAAGCCCCTCTGTCACAGAGGAAAAGGATCTGTCATACTGCAGGCAAGGCAGGAGCTGTACATTGTTCTGTTGCCATCAGAGCACAGCCACAAGGGGTTAAGTATTATTTGATGAGTAAAGTAAGATTTTAAAAAAAGAAGGTGAATCAGGCCTGCATCCAAATCCTTGGGTTTCGAGCCTTGTGGGATGCCAAGCAGAGTGACTGTAGCTGTCTTAGCAACACTCAAACAGATCACAGAGCCCTGGCCTGCTCTCCATTTCCCGGCATCTGCTACTCTGTTAACTGACCAGGAGGGGCTTTTATTGTGATGCGATCCTGCCAAGGGCTGTAGTCTTGCTGCTCTTAAATGTTTGTTCTCAGAAGCAAACTCCTCATGTTGTGATGTTTGCATTTTAACGCCAGACTGTCCCATCCAGAGCTAAATACACTATGCTGCAACAGATGATTTGACTCTTCTCCTAGTGGCAAGGCAAACTGGCCTTGCTAGAGCAACTGGGATGTCAGGTGACATTAGTGGGAGCACTGAGGTGCCTGTATCTATCCATATGTCTTTGCAGGGCAAGATGTATTCCCATTTGCCTCTTGAAGCCTATTTGGTTATCAGAAAAAATAATTTAGGTTTCAACAGAGTTACCCAGTTACTGGGTTCTGTAGAAGGAGCCAGTCCATTCACACCTGTCTGAAGGCAAGTGCAGCCCAGGTCTGTCCATGTGCATTGTCTTTTCCTCTGCGTACAAGCACCTGCGCGTGCGCGCGCACACACACACACACACACACACACACACCTGGTGTGCACCTTGTCAATGTATGTGGCATACACACACTCTGTGCCCCCCTGCAGACGGCATCCAGTCCAAACCACAAGGTAAGAAAGAGACTAGAGGAAGAAAAGAAACTGCTATATACAGGGCACCGAGGAAAGAGCAGAACGACAGACAGCAAAACTCTCTTGCCTAGAATTTCCCTCTGGCAGTGACAGAGGGGAGATGTAAACACTCACTTGGAACAGTGAAAATCCTGTGATAGATTCCTGTGCTACCTGGAACAGGCTGTGGGAGTGGATCCTGGCAACAGAAGAACAAGATTTGGATTTGTGTGCCTGTTGGGAACAGGCCTGAGGTACACACCATTTTCAGAGCCAGCTCTAGGATAGCAGCTGTACCTTGTGAACCAGTGCTTGAGGGTGAAGGCCTGGAGTTAACTCAGTGGGCCACATTCTAGAGGAGAGAAATCTCTCTCTCTCTCTCTAGGTGAATGTGTGGCATGGAGCATAAGGGATCCAGATTTTGGCTGGGACCTTTACCTGCTGTTCTAGTAGATAGCAGTTCAACAAAGACAAGTGGAAAGTGCTGCACCTGGGCAAAAAGAACCACCAACACACTTACAGGCTGGGGGATGACCTTCTCAGAAGCACAGCAGCAGAAAGGGATCTTGGAGTCATAGTTGACTCCAAGATGAACATGAGTCATCAATGTGATGAAGTGATCAACAAGGCTAACTGTACTATATTGTGCATTCGCAGATGCATGATGAACAGGTCCAGGGAGGTGATGCTTCCCCTCTATACGGCACTAGTCGGGCCACCGTTGGAGTACTCCATCCAGTTTTGGGTGCCACACTTCAAGAGTGATGCAGAAAATCTTGAAAGGGTTCAGAGGAGGCCACTCGTATGGTCAGAGGCCTGCAGGCAAGGTCCTACGAGGAGTGACTGAGGGACCTAGATCTCTTCAGCCTTCACAAGAGAAGGTTGAGAAGGGATCTTCTGGCTGTCTATAAATTCATCAGGGGAGGGCAGCAGGGAATAGAAGATGCTCTGTTTACTAGGGCACCCCTGGAGTAACTAGGAACAATGGCCACAATTGATGGAGAGCAGATTTAGGTTGGACATTAGAAAGAACTTCTTCCCAGTAAGGGTTGACAGAATCTGGAATGGGCTTCCAAGGGAGGTGGTGCTCTTCCCTACCTTGGGGGTCTTGAGACTGAACAAGCAACTAGCTGGGGTCGTCTGACCCTACTGGGGTCCCTTCTGACCCTAACATCTATGAATATAATGCAGAATTAGGCATAATAAAGAATAAATGCTTATAGCCAAAGTACGTGAGAGGCAATGGTTTCTTAGGCAAGATCTTTTATTGGACCAACTATATAGCTGAGATGCAGTTAGATGAACTTTTGAATGCAAGACATTTTTCCTCAAGTCTCAGCAAATGTAGCCTCTCTTAAATTTGGTGGCTCTCTCCTGGCTTGTGGTTATTAAAGAGCCTTTCCCTGTTTAAAGGAGAAGATAAATTAAATAGATTCTGTAGGCTCCCACAATTGCAGTGGAGGGGTATCAAAGGTCAATGGCAGCAAGAAAATATTGAGTCTTCTATTTTTAAAATATTGTTATCACAACACTTGTCTCCTCCTGGGGCCTATTTTGTGCAAATGCAGTAAAGTTTGGAAAGGGTTATGTTTCACTAATACTTACCCTTGTAAGCTTGACCATATTGCTTTTATCTGCAAAACAAGCAAATTATCTTCTTTTTTTCAGTCTGGATTGCCTGGTATTCCAATACAAACATCACAGTATGGGAAGTTTTTGTCTGGATATTCTGCGTAAAGCAGGCTTGTCACTTACCCATAAACTTCCTGACAGCTCATAATATGAGGTAACACTGAACTCTTGATGTGCTGTTCTCCATATATAAAAATAATTTTCTACATATAAAAAGAATTTTCAGACCAAACAGGATGTATAATTTTATACCTGTCCTGAGACTTTTTATTTACTCCCTTTAAAGTTTTAAGTGGGTTGGAACTTCCTTTTTCAATTGTAATAAATTGGTTACAGAAAAACAGAGCCATTTAAAACATTTCCATGGCTACTCTTTCCCTTTAAAATATAGCCTGGTAATCTGAAATGCCTCTCACTATGTTTACATAAAATGCCTAACCCAGAGAAGCCCTCAGCTGCTGGCTCTGAGCCTCAGTCATGGATAGCATATAACTGTTCTGCCCAAGAAGCAGATCACAAACTAGACTGTGATTCTTTCTTTTGCTCCAGGGGGAAGTATCATGCACCAGCCCTGTAAACTACTTCCCTGTTCCCTATCCTGGCTCAGTGCTGGGAGTGCACTCTGTGCGAGCAGACCTGACGCCATACCCCATTCCCATCCACCTGTAACCACAATTCAGGAAGAAACAGTAACCCCAGTTCAGAAGTTCTCTCCTCACACTTCTCCTAGAAGAAAAGGGAACTGGTACAGGGAAGTAAGGGCCACTTTATGCCTCTTGGCTTCCCTGTCGAGGCCTATTGGCTGAATCATAGTCTGACCGTGTTAGCTTTAATACACAACTGATTTTAAATAATTTCTTTTCAGCACACCCATTAAAGTCTGTCATTTTGTAGACTTAGAGTTGCTTGTCAGTGACATAAAAGGCTTGTTCATTTAAAAAAAAACCAAACACATTGGCTGTGAGGCTTTTTGCCTTTGAACTGGCAGCTTAGATACCAAGATGTCATTAAGATTATCCAAGGTTGTACATCACTAGTCTAAACCCTAAGTTAAATTGTGCAGTAAGAAGGTATTTATTTTGCAAGGTCCCTGTATAGGAACATTCTGCTTGGCATGATAAACAATGCCTTCTTGTAGGAGACCCAGGGTTCGCAAGGGTGGGGAGGGGGCCTAGACACAGGGGTGAGACAGACATTCAAAAAGCTGGAGCCTGAATTGATTCAATCTTTGCAGGTTCATCTAACCTGCAAAGACTGAACTGATTTGCAATTGTACAGGCATTCACATTTAATTCTGGAAATGCAGGCTGCAGCTCCTGCCGCACTATGCAGCACTGCTGGAGCAGGGATGGGGGAGCTTCCTTCAGCCCTGGCGCTTCAGCCCAGCTCATGGAGCTCTGCCTCCAGCTTCTGGACGCTTCCAGAGCTCCATCTGTTGGGCTGAAGCCACGGGGCTGAAGCTCCCCCTGCTCCGAGAGGTGCTGCGCGATGCGGCAGGAGCAGAAACCATACCTGGAGGTGAGGGGGAGAAAAACATCTCTGCTGGGCCAAGCCAGCTTCCTTTTACCTCCAGCAGTTACTCCCCTGCCATTCCTGCTGCTGCTGCACCACTCTGGGAGGTGGGGGAGAGGCTGGTATTTCAGCCTGGTGGCTTCTGCCCCACGCATGGAGCTCCGGCTGCAGCCCCTGGATGCCTTCCGCCTTCCAAGGCATCCGGAGGCATGCTCCATGCACTGGGCAGAAGCTGCGGGGCTGAAGCTTCCTGTGCCTCCACCCAGAGTGGTGTGGCGTGGCATGGCCATGGCAGCTGGAGGCGAGGGGCTGCAGAATAGCTCCCTGGCCAGCCCGCTGCTGGTTGTGTGGCTGCAGCCCTGTGTGCTGCACAGGGTAGGGGGCCCACTGGCACCTCTGAGTTGGCCTGGGAAGCCCACTCCTGTGCTGCTGGACCAGGCTGTCACGCAGCCATAACAGGATGGGAAGCACAGACATGTAGTCATAGCAGGATGGGAAGCCCAGGCTGGCCCCTCTGCCTCCACCCTCAGCAGGACTAGTAGGCCGGCTGGGCTCAGCCCTGCAGCCCCAGCTGCTTGCGAGGCAGGTGGATGGCAGGGGCCATGCCAGCCGGCTCTGGCCATGCTCCCTCCCCTGCCAAGGGGGGGAATGGCTGACAGGGGCCTCAGTCACCCAGTGGGGGGAGGGGGAAGGGAATAAACCCCCTTCCTGCTCCCTGTCTCAGGGGGCCATGCATCTGGCCATGCCCCCACCCCTGCTTGGGCTAGAGAGCAGAGGGGCGGGGTCAGCCCTTCTCCGCTGGAGCAGAGAGCACAGCCCCATCCACGGCTGCAAAGCATCTGGGATCCTGGGGGACTCTGATTTAACTTAAATCAGGAAGGGTTCTGGGACAGAAGTTGCATAAACTGGTTTGACCCAAATCAGTTAAGTCTGTTACTACATTCAACCAGGTTTATCTTAAACCAGTTTCAGCCATTTTGAAACTGGTTTATGTGCAAAGAACTTATGTTCTGTTATAGGTTTGAACCAGTTTCTAATAACTTAAACTGGTTTATGTGTAACTTCTTTCCCCAGCCAGGGAATGGGTAAACTGGTATAAGAGCTGTGTGAATGAGTTCTCAAGCTAGGAACAGAAGAGGAGTCCCAGGTCCAAATTCATTTGCAGCAGCAGAGTTAGACCTATTTAGAGCTGGGCATGATAGAGGCAGGCATTGTGGGATCAGAAGCACGTTTTTGGGAGAGTTGCTAAATCCGTTTGTAAAACAGTCATTTAAAATTTGAAAGGGAAAAATGAGTAGCTTAGGACAAACCCTTCAGGTTGCTAGGCATGAAAAATGGATATCAGAAGAAAGTTGACATGGTCATTTGTTCTGAAGAATTTGCTGCAACTATGGATTGGGTCTTGGCCTGATGTAAGGTACTACATCAGCAGGGCCTCTAGTGTTTGCATTTTGTGCTTCCATTCTAGATCATATGGTCAAAGAAATGTCCAAAAGTTACATTTCTTGACCTCTGTTCAGACATCTCAACAAGTGAGCTAATTTTAGGAGCTGCTAGGTGCCCACAGTTCCTGTTAAAGGTGCTGGGCACTGCCAGTTATTACCTTTAAAAACAAGCTCATTTATTGGTCATTTTTTTGTGGATTTAGGCATTTAACTCTGGACCCTTGTGTTCGCCAGTCTGAACCTACAGAATACAAATAGCTAGCATTCATATAATGCTCAGGCTGTGAGATCAAGCATCAAAGAGTTGAGAAATTAAAATATAAAGGTTGCTCAGGAGGAATTAATGTTCCACATCCTGTATGTTTTGTAGCAACCATTTATTTTGCAGTAGTAGTTTAGATTTACCTAGAGGAGTGGTGGCCAACCATTTTGGCAAGAGTGCCACAACCTAGCCCTGTACCCTCCTCAAGTGCCACTCTGGGCAGGGGAGGGGGATGAATCTGCTGGGTTGCTTTCTGCTTCCCACCTTATCTGCCACTGTGCTGCTTGTCCCCTCCCTGATCTGCCATATGCCACACAAAGGCTGCCCATGCCACTTGTGGCACATGTGCTGCCTGTTGGGTATCCCTGACGTAGAACAAAGCAAAAAATGAATAGAAAAAGGATTTAAGCTCCATGTGACAGAAGTGACAGGGCTGGAGGTCTCAGTACCTGATCCTGAAAGTCAATCAATGGAGATAGACCTCTGTGTCTGCACAGTCTCACTGATTTCAGCAAAATTCCTTGCTGGCTAATCTGGATGCCTTTGCAGGACAGAAGCTGTACCATGTAAATTGTCCTGACTTGTTTTTGTTCTTGCAACTCTTATACTGCAATAAAGACACCTTTGTATATCTAATGTGCTGAGGGGGAGTACTTAAAGGGGGAAAACCAAGAAAACAGAACACCTGTAAGGTGTTGGCTTGATACTGCAAACCATGAAACTGTTCATCTTGCCAACATTAAAAAACATTGTCCTGGTAGAACTGCATGGATGTAGTTGAGCCCATCCCTACTGGGGTTGCATAACTGACACAATGCGGGGCTTATCCTAGGTACCTTCAATGTGATTAAGTTACTAATAAGCCACTCTGATATGTGGCCCACTTAGAACCAGAACAGCCTGCCAACATTCAAAGTTCATGCCAAATCACTACATTTGCATGGATGTCTGTTTTTCTTCATGTGGACAAGACTTAACTGATAGGCCAGTCTTCAGCACCCTGCACAGTGTGTTATCCACCACACTGGTACAATCCACTAGACTAGGAACACTGAATCACCATATTGGCTCAGACTAAGGGTCCATCTATTTCACTGTTCTGCCTCTGACAAGTAATAGATGCTTTAGAGAAAGCACATAAGAAACAGTATTTTGATCTGTTTGCACTTTGACTAGTGTAGGGTTCCACTGACTTCTTCAGAAAGACTTAAAAGGTCTTTGATTAAACCAACATAGACTTACCTAGCTGTACAAGCATTTCTATTGTGTATTTGGTTTGAACATGTAGACTAAAGGCGTATGTTCATGCTCACCTAGTTTTCCTCTTAACTAGGAAAGCCTAGTTAGATTTGATTCAAGTGGTGAACACTACATTCCTGTCACTCCTATAATTCACAAATGTCACAAAGAATTTTACTCAAATTCCTCCTGCCCTCCATCAAAAATGCTACCATTACATAGATGCTACATGTGGCTAATTCTATCCTCAGAAGCATGACCGTCCCGGGGGGGGGGGGCGAATTGGGGCGACCATGCCAGGCTCCGCGCTTTGGGGGCCCTGCAGAGCTGGGCAGAGCAGCCGCAGCAACTCTGCGCCACTGCCACCAGCTTTGCATCCAGCTGCTCACCGCCCCCCCCTCCCCCCTCCCCCCCCGGCCGCCAATGCTGCCGATAGCAACTTTTTCAGGTCCGGGGTGCGCGGGATCAGGACAGGGCCCCGCAGGGGCTGATTTGCCCTGGGCCCCACACCCTGCTTGGGTTGGCTCTATTCAGAAGTGAAGGGTTTGAAAAGTTATGAATGTTTGAACCCAGGACATTAAACACAAAACTGTTTTGCAAATTTAACCACAGAAATGATACCTAGAATCTGCGATAATATCAGTAACTACACAGAAATATAGTCTATGCGTAGATACATTCCGATATGGCAGTAAAGTTCAATGACAGAACTTGAACCTAAAAGAGAGTGGTACCATTGCTATTCAATTTTTATGTTCACCATGTTACTAATGAGTTTTTTTGACAGTTTATAAAATGAGGCTTGGTAAACAATTTGTTATCCATTAAATGGTATAGATCAGTAATTCTTCTGATATATGCTGTACATGATACATATATTTAGGTCCCAGTCTGCACACTGGGCTCTTAATAAGCATCTATGAACTTCTTTAATTCAAGATGATCTTTAAATAGTGATGATCCATCCCTTCCTATGGTC